>NC_058084.1:347574821-347886321 GCF_014858855.1 Bufo gargarizans | reverse complement strand
GAGCTGAAACGTTGCGTATTTATGGATATAGAGGAAGGAATCTACTATTTTTTTTTCACATCCCTGGAGTGCTGTGATCCCTACTATATATATATATATATATATATATATATATATATATATAGATAGATAGATATACATCTATATATAGATATACATACACACACAATAAAAATGGCAGCAATGGCATTAATACTATAGCAAAGCCTTATAGAGGATAGGTGCAAGCTCAAAGGGAATAGGCAATTACAAAATGCAAAATACAAAAAAGGGCAGCACTCTAGAAAAGAAATCTGAAGAATTATCCTGTATTCACCCATGTGGTGATTCACGCATTGTTACCACATGGGTGAATAAAGGATATATGCTCTTATTTCTTTGTTAGAGTGCTGCCTTTTTTTGTAACGTATATATATTGTTGTCAGAACGTTATATTAGGCTGCCGAATCTCGCCATTGCCCTACTACAGCTAGGCACGGTCCTTCTGTCTCCTCTGTGAGCACAACAATGGGCTGTTTGCTGCCCCCTCCTAGCAGTAGCTCTAGTGCTTTCTGCCATACAAAGCCCCATTACTGCTCACTATAAACACCATCCTACATTATATGTTATTACATGAATAGAATCCCGCATACATTGCAGCATGTTCTGTATGAAAAATAAAAGGGCATAGACATCAATGGAGATTTCATTGGACAAACTAAGATATTAAATAAAAACATAAAAAGGTTTAAAAAGGGGAAAAAGCACCCTTGTCTACAACTACAGTAAATAACACAACCGACCTGATGTAAAGGGCAAGCCCTGCTCCTGTCATCGTTAATTACACAATGTTTTATGACTTGCATTAATATTCTGGGTGCTTTTAAATCACCTTATTACCCAGGACAGGGACAGTGGAGCTGTGCTCAGCAGCGCCTCCCTTACTGACGCTGACGGAATGACATCAATACATGGGTACTTTGTATGCATTTCTTCCTGGGCCTCTTGAAAATAAAAGTCCGACTCTCTGCCATGTGAAGCTCCTGAATTATATGCAAGGAAGTTTTATTAACACGTTGGCATATCTAGAATGTCAACAGTTGTTTGGGCTGCAATTATGTGAATACCATGGTCTTTTATAACTAATAAACTTGAACCTGTAGTAATCTTTTAATGCTGACCCCAGGATACACTGGTGAAATATTAATTTCCCCTGCGAAGTGCTGAATAGAGTGACACATTTCCCTGGTTGTTAAATATATTTGAAGAATAAAAAGCTAACACAGAGGATTGTCACATTAGTGCAACCGGGAGAGCTGGGATGACCTGCTACGTGACAAGAATGACCTGTCATAACATCTATCTATTAACTATCTATCTATTAACTATCTATCTATCTAATTTTATGTCTACATCATCCTTCTATCTCACATATACTTATATTATCTGTCTATCTACTATCTATCTATCTATCTATCTATCTATCTATCTATCACTATCTATCTATCTATCTATCTATCGATCGATCTATTATCTATCTATATAAGTTTGTCTACATCATCCTTCTATATTGCATATACTTATTTATGTATCTATTCTATAATTTATTATCTTTTTACATCATCACATTTATTATTTTTTTACATCATCCTTCTATCTCGCATATAGCTATATTATTTATGAATCTATTCTATATCTATCTGTCTATCTATATAATTAATTTTATATTTACATCATCATTCTATCTGGCATATACTTATAGTATCTATCTATCTATCTATCTATCTATCTATCTATCTATCTATCTATCTATCTTCCTTCTATCTGGAATATGATATCTATGATATACTTATATTCTCTATCTCCAGATACATTTTGCATATTCTGCTTTGTATTGCATAAGCATTTCATATATGCTGTACACACGTAAAAAAGCAAACAAAAACAAAACAAAACAAAAAGCAGCCGCTTCAGCATAACAAACATGGATGATATATTGTTGACTATTAAATTATTTAATAGTAAGTTTGTTAATATATTTTACACCCCAATTTACATGATTAGAAAATTATCATCCAGACTTACGGTCTTTTAGATACAAATTTTTATGAGATAACACATTTGCCTGGATTCTTCTTCTTTTATCATTTCAACCACATAAATAATAATATAGAATAGTTCAGCAACATATATTTCAATGCTATCCATTTGCATAAACATTAAATAAGGGAATTTAGTCACCAGCTTATATATATATATATATATATATATATATATATATTATATATATATATATATTATAAAGAAGTTCACTCAGACTCAGATATTTTTGAATTGATATGTAAACTGTTGTGTAATTTGAAAAGGAAACACATGGAAATTTAGACATTAAAGCCAAGAACGGCATAACCAAAATCATCTTAAAAAATTAAACTTAAAATTTGTAAACTGTTTTATGAGTATAGACAATATATTAAACATAATCAGCACCATTACATATTCACTTTTATATTATGGCCCAATTAAAACAACATCAAACAAAACAAAAACGAACAAACCAAAAACTGCAAGAATTTAAATTGAATTAAGGGGAAGAAATATTTATGACATATATATATGGACATTTATTTCTTTAGTAAACACCCTGAAAGGACGAAGATTAAAACGCTCAATACAATATTATTGTTTTCTAGAGTTAACTTTGCTTATCACTGAGAATATCCTTCAATTCATGTAAACCCAAATTTTGCACAGAATATAACTAATGCTAATGAACTACAACATCCAAACAATCTTCAAAACACATTATAATTGGTAAAAATGAGTTGGTTACAAGTTGAGAAATGAACAAGCACCAGTCCTAACAGCAGCTAATCACCAGCGCTGCAGATCTGCTTTTGAACACCAGATGGCGCAATTGATCTACTAATCCTAGTGATGCCTATTCATGAGCTGTCAGAAGTCAAGGTCACAAATTGTCTCTTTTCCTCAAGGTCAAGGTTTAAGGCCTTCCCATCCAGTTGTTTCAACAATCGCCACAGCTTCCCAGAAAATACAGCCCTGGGCTAAGGATCATTAGAGGATCCTTCTGGTCAATTTAGTTTCAGATGGAGCTCACTATTTAGTATCAAGACCAATACAATATCATGCACAACAACTTCTGATGTGGTTTCTAAACCTGATATTCTCTACAGAACTAATAATTGAATCGTATTGGATCTCACATCACCCTTTCACACAATACGATGGAGTTTTTACATAGATCCATATTTTTCTATTGCTAATGATACATTAGAGGTTCAGGGCAAAATAAACATGGCCGGTGCACAGTTCACAATCACAGTGCGCTAATTTATTATTATTACTATTATTATTTTTTTGTATTTACACGATTGCATTTAAAGAAGTGAGAAGAGACAGAACAAATGTTTTCAAATAATTGCTGATGAGATTAAAAGTGCTGGAAATGATTGGATCTCCTTATCTACCGCAGCCAAATTACAGAAAGTAAAAAATAAAAATAAAGATTCCTAATACCATTCTAAAGTCTCAACCATTAAATATCACAGTCTTATACTTCTGTCGTTTTGATATTTATTATACACAACCGGGTATTTTCAATAATCCGTCCATGTGGAGATGGAGCTCTGTCCTTTGCAGATCATTTTAATTCCAATACACTAAATAATAAATTCATGTAAAACGAGGTGAGGATTAAAGCACCTCACTTCCTACAAGGACAATGTCAGGGCAGGCCTAGGAAGGCGTCTACTTATTAAATGGGCTTGTGTATAGTGTAAAATCCAACCCCCCCATCCAGATAACTGTGCATTCTTTTTCAAAACATCATCAATAACCCTCCAGGTTATATATGAGAATGTATAGAGTGAACATACAGTAAAGATACAAATTACCTGAGCAGTCACTCAACATGCAGTCTGGTGTCAAGGTTCAAAGCGCAATTATTACATCGATTCTTGATAAAAGCTACAAGTCTTTTCTTTATGATCAATTCACAAGTCATATCAGGATGCTCAGAACAATTCCACCAGTAGATAGAAGATCTTGTGACCTCCAACAAGATTTAGAGTCTTGCCATTTTTTCAAATATTACATCCTTTTGTTTTTTCTCTAACCTTTTCCCTCCCCCCAGAAATTATCCATATATTTTTTTTAACCATTTTCAAAGGTCTCCAGATGACTTGTCAGGAAAAGAGCAGATCAGTTTGATGCGATAAGAACCTGCTGAGTATAATCCGCCCATTAGCTAGTGGTCTTCAGTTTATTGATGACTTTTTTCTCTTTCACTCTCCTGTTCTGAAACCAAATAGTGACCTGCCTCTCTGACAGGTTGGTGGTGGCTGATATCCTGCGCCTTTTGTCCTTGGTAATGAATTTATTTGTTGCATACTCCCTTTCTAGTTCCTTGAGTTGCACTTTAGTGTAAGGGACTCGTTTCTTCCTGCCTCGTCTATAGGAGTTGGCATCTGAAGGATGGGAAACCACGTCTGAAAGGGAAAGTACATGTCACTGAGGTATGGGGCACCCAAGCATCAATGCAGTGGTCAAGTCGCATAAATATATATATATATATATATATATATATATATATATATCCCAGCAATACATGTATCCTTGTATGTATTTAAATATAAAATATACAGCAATATACAGTTATATTATACATAACTGTAATATATATATATATATATATATAATATTACACACTCGTATAAGTATATATCTTACACACACATATGAGTATATATATAAATATATATAAAACTTGAAACATCACGACATATTTTTTCTTATAAGGTGGAGAATTAAATGTTAACATGATCACTCAGTGTATAATATCACACAAAATTAATAGTTGATGTTTATATATGTAGACCAATATATCGCATTAAGCTTGCATATAGAGACACAAAAGATGTATACAGAGGTATATACTCAGATACACACAAAGACACATACTGTGTGTGCATGTACCTGTGTGTGAGTGTATGTATGTATATATATATATATATATATATATGTATAGATATACCTACACATATTCTTGAGTGTATAGAGCTATATATGTATATATATATATATATATATATATATATATATATGCATATTGTATAATAATTATACATTAGAGATAGATATGGAGATTAGTGGTAGATAGATAGAAAAAATTGACATATTTAGATAGAGAAGATAGAGATAGATGATAGATATATGTTAGATATATTAGATATAGATTAGATAGATGATAGATAGACAATTAATAGATAGATAATTAATAGATAGATACATGGATAAACAGATAGATAGCGCTGACTGTACATGGGAGGGGAATACAGTTACTTAGTTGAATTACAGGTGTGTTACCCGGCAAGGTGGATTTCCATAGGTGGGGTGGTTGGCTTTGATCCTTGGCACAGTAAACCTGCCCATTCCAGCCATTAGTAATTGCCCAGGGTTGGTAGCTATCCATTGACAGTAATGGCTCGTGCCTTGGTTCCCCAGGTGCTCCAATGGTGGACATGTCCAGATAGCCTGGCACTGGCTGGTAAGGGGCTGTGGCATATCCCTGGTAAAAAGCAAACTCCTTGGCCCTAGAAGGAAAGTCCTCGCCAGCAGAGACTGATGTCTCCATGTACTTGTCTCCAAAGGAGGAGGGCTGCGAGCAGGACTTGATGCTGCTGTGGTGGCTCATTCTGCACGGGTAATAGCTGCTGCCAAAGTACCCGTAGGGCAGGCTGGCCCCCGAGGAGCTCTGCACCGCGGAGCAGGGACTGCATTGCTTGCCAGGCTCCGCGATGCCCGAGGCTGGCACCTCACTGGAGGAGTAGGCGCTGCTGGGGGCCAGAGATGCCGCCGCCGGGTGCCCCATCAGGTTCCTGCACTGGTTGGCTGCGAAGTTGCTGCCTGCGAATCCTTCCATGTTCTTATTAATGTCATCCAAGCTGTTGTCGTAGAGGAACATGAGCGGCTCGGGCCAGCGGGGATGGAGCAGCACGGAGGCTGTCATAGCCCGGGCAGCTCCGCATTAAAAGCCCCAAAGACTGAGCCCAGCACATTGCAGCTCCCTGAGTGTAGCCTCAGCCTCGCCAGACGCGCCCGCTCATTGGCCCCGGCGCGTCACGTGATATGCAAAGCAGCTGCCAGAGTCCAGAGCCCAGCAGCCAAGGCAGATAATTCAGTTTTTTACCTCTTTTCTTCTTCTTCCTTTTCAGTCATATAAGTCAACACTCAGTTTATCATGGGCCCATTCCCCTCATTCCTTTTAATAGAATGCATTTTTCCTAAACGATCTAGTCTACAGACCAGCATCTAGAATTCTACACACAGAGAGGGACCACAGCAATACACAGTGTGACAGCTTCATCAATCATCTGCCCTCATCATCTCAGGGCAGTTATAATATATATAACGTGGAAGAATTCATTTTTATTACCTAAAGGCGGTATCGGGGGCAGAAAACAGGAGAAGTAGAAGCATAAAACCCAGAGGGGTCTTCAGACATAGAAATGTATAAAATATATTATTTATAAACAGTAATAGGTACAGAAGTAGAAATGTATCCAATATAAGACGGTATTTATAAACACTAATATGTACAACAGGGATAGAGGAAAACGGAAACTGAAAAAAGCAATATCAATATTTCATCACAAAATGTAGATAATTTAAAAATAAATGTAAGTAGTAGTATTGGCACATGAGAAAACACACAAACACACACACACACACACACACACACACACACACACACTGTCTATTATATACTTATATTGTCTGTCATATACTTATGTTATCTATTATATACTTTTATTGTCTCTCCTATATTTATCTATCTATCTATCTATCTATCTATCTATCTATCATATACTTATATTGCCTGTCTATCTATCTATCTTATCTATCTATATATCTATCTGTATATCTATTATATACAATAATGCAAATAAGAGCTTTGTGTGCAAGAGTACATTACACCAACTGCATCAAGCTCCACTGAAATAAATTGTGCAAATTGATTAAAAGTAATACTTTATTTCGTTTCAAACCCTTGCACAGAATAAACCAACTAAATGTAAAGATAATCTTAAATGACTGTACCATTCGGCTTTACATTATCTTTATATATCTATTTCAAGAAAAAATATCATGGCATTGATTCCATCCCCTGGTGAACAGTATGCAATAACATGAGGAGATAGGTTGCAGATGGGGCACACTGAGAGTCTCTCTGAGGACTTAGATTCTATACTAGATACACAGTATCCACACCTAGCACTGAACTCAGGGCAACTGTGCATGAGTGCTGAGCAGGGATACAGGCCAAGGTCAAGTTGAAAGTGCTTGTCTAGCCAAATGTGCTCTGTCAATTGCACTGGAGTCTAGGCAGAAGTCGTGTACACCGAGGTTCATGTACTAAAACCTGCTATATGTCATGGGGATTACCAAAAGTTCGAAGTATACACTGTTGCATATATATGTACATATATGTGTTTGTATATATATATATATATATATATATATATATATACACACACACACACACACACACATATACATAGATACAGACAGACATATACATACCCGCACATTACATTTGTCATTACATTTGTGTGTATATATCTATCTATATGTGTGTGTGTATATTTATATATATATATATATATATATATATATATGTATATATGTATATATATTAGGTAAAGAGGATAGGCCATGAATAATAACAATGTCACATCCATCTCATCCATGCCTGACAAATTTAATAGTCATTAATTTCCAAAGAAAATGGCTTTCATATCTACCCGGATAATGATTGCCATATTTAATTATGTAATTTGTTCCAGAGAAATCATTAGTTATGTAACGAGTAGCTGGTAAACCTTTTAGATACAAGTATACAATTAACACATTTCCATTAGTTTGCACATGTCTATGGGAAATGGAAATTATTTCGAGAAAAAAAGGTTTGTTGACCTACATAAGACATAATTACATTGAACTGGGCTCAATTCTGCTTCATAGTAATATTACTGAGTATAATACATGTCGCAATGATGATGATTAATGCTCATTGTTATTAATAATAACAACAACAATAATACTAATAAACAATTGAGGGCAAACTTCCAGTCTTCTATTATATTAACCCATGCAATATATTATCGGCAAACACACATAAAAATAGAAAATGAGGCAGCACTGCAGACCTACTGAAAAAACACACATATAAATGTAGTACACACGTGTGTATCTTGTGTGTGGTTGTAATACATTGCATATGTTTATTGATAGCTTGAAATAATAATAAAAAAATATAATAATAATCATTAGCAGCAGCAGTATATTATACATGTAATAACTCTTGCCATTGATCCATACATAAACATATTTCATAACAATCCTTCAAAGTAATAGTGTATGAGATTATTTTAGAGGTGTGTATATTTTATTGTCATTTGCATTTGATCCAATATTTGGCAATATGCAAGAGTCAGCTAATTGAAATCATATGCCCTTGACGGGCTCATTAATTAAAATGTATCTCTAGGTCATAGCATGCTATACAGGGACATTTATGATATCCTTGTGTAAACAGAGCTCTCCATAATATTGTGCTGCGAGGTATTCGGTAAAGAATATCATTAATTAAGGAGGGGGGAAATCTGCTTTGTACAAATGGTGTCTACACACGAGGTAATTAAACAGTGTGACACTTCCCCGCTGCCTCAGAGCAGAGATTCCCACTAATATGTGTCTCTCCTTGTAGACAGCCTGCAAAACACTGGCTGCTGTGCCTGGAGCTGTACTGGTACCAGTCCGGCATCTGTACTGGAGACACAAAAGGTAACACTTTAATACGCATCTTTACTAAAAATAAAATAATGATCTTCATTTACAAAAGCCTTTTATTCTACTATACTATTATCATAAAGAAAGCTGATTCATGACAAATATGCAATAATGTGTGTATACAAAAATAGTATTTTGATGTGTACCATGTTATGTATATGATGGATTATCTATCTATCTATCTATCTATCTATCTATCTATCTATCTATCTATCTCTCTTTGTCTATTGTCTATCTAACTAACATCTCTTTCTTTCTTTCTTTCTTTCTTTCTTTCTTTCTTTCTTTCTTTCTTTCTTTCTTTCCCTATTCCTTTCCACAGTGCACTCACTCATTCCTCTTAAGTTCAAGTTTAACAGCCATGTTTTGTCTTACCCCTGGTGTAAGGAAGTGGTTTTCTTCAAAGGCTTTTCTCCAGCTCTGCAATTTGGGACCCCTTTGCTTTGTCTGGCTTGAGACGTTACTGTTTTTGACCAGGATGGCTGGATACCTTTAGGAAACAAAGGGCTGTGGGGGGATCAAGACTGGAAGAATGTGCTGTGGTTGAGCAGCTATTTCAGTACATTGTCTCAGTAGATTTTTATCACGTGAAGTCCTATTTAGACAATACTAGCTGTACAGTAATCCTAGCTATAAGTGAACATGAGCTGGTAGTTGGCATTACACGATCACATGCAGATATGGGTTTGGAATCAGACACAAGAAGGTGGCAGCAACTACAATAATACATACATAGGCAGAAGGTACCAAGCAATGCCCCAATAGCCATAAGTACCAGGATGCTTTACAGTAAAGCATCCTGGTGTCTGACACAATAGGGCACTTTAAAATCTCAGCTTAACAACAGGTTGTGAGGTGCAGAAAGGAAAGGGTTAATTAGATCTCATTCTTTTACCTCCATCCTAATCCCTTCAATATAAAGTAACAGTCTAATGGGATTCAATGTAACCTAAGGCAGAGGCATGCTTTTAAAATGTCAGCTCTGTTAAAGGGCTGCAGCTACCTGATCTACAATGCTGAAGCCCCTCCACTGTCCAGAGCAGCCCCCAATCTTATTTTTAGCTATGGTTATCTCACTGCTGCACACACCAGATAGGATTTAGATTCTTCAGCCATTGGTTCTAAACATGGTATTGGGGCCTGTTAGTTCCCTGTCACATGAGACCTTATCCCAAATTCAGCAAGAGATGCGATTATTGTTCTCTGACATATAGCTCCATAGTGCTATGCACATTACCTATGATCGTGGAATGGTGACATCACATCTTCACACTATCACACTCAACATCTGATTAACCACAATATGTAACAATATGTAAAATAAGAAACCGTATTCATCGCGCCTATTTCTGAAGTAAAGTACAAGACCTATCACCAGAATAATATATATTCACTACCGTAAATAGATATTCCTATAGAAAAATATAGTATATTAAATTCCCTATATATGTATCTGAGGTTGGCAATGTCTTCTGCTCTATATTAATGTATGATGATTATTGATTTTCACTATGTAGCTTATTGTCTACTGTTTGGCCTGACAATCTCAGAAGTTTAAATAATTTTCTTTCATGTTATAGCATCACGAATGACCCACCTATTACTGGTCTATGAGTGTTGTTCTTTATTATTTTATTACTTCATCCATTTATTGAGCTGCTTAATAATTAAACTAGAACGACCAAATATTCTTGATTCCAAATTTTGGTAGTTGAAACAATGGCAATGCTTTCTATCTATCTATCTATCTATCTATCTATCTATCTATCTAATTATATTTATATAGTGATAATTGTAGTAGTTTCATAATTGTCGAGATTTACATTCATCTGTCAATTTACATTCAATGGCAATGCTTATCTATCTATCTATCTATCTATCTATCTATCTATCTTCAACTATCGCGTGTTTATGTACGTGTAAATGTATTAATGTGTGGAAAATGTATCTATTTTTTATATATTTTCTGTCTATTATCTATCTATCTATCTATTAATCTATCTATCTATCTATCTATCTATCTATCTATCTATCTATCTATCGTATTTGTGGCCTTTCTTGTAACCTTATATGTTTTCTTATTTGGTGGAGGAATCAGAAAAACAACTTTCTACATAATAGAGAACAACAACGGATAGGAGGCAAATCACAGGACTGGAAACACCAGAAAAGTCAATATTTTATTGAGACCTTATGTACATAGTTCATAAAAAGTGTGTACAGTGTAAGGATCTACCTAGAAAAGGAGATCCATACATTTGTGCTTTGGTCAGGGTAAAACTATTATGATTGATCATAAGTAAAATTAGAGCATCCTAATCATTAGAAGTTATAGAAGAATATTATTTTCAGACCCATGTGTCTGAACTGATCGGAACAGGCAGATGTAACAGGTTATCCTTCTTACAACATATCCTTGTGTGAGGCCTACATATCGCTCCTTCACAATGTACTCAAAGTAAGGTCCTAACGATTGTGGATAGGAGTCACTGTCTCTGTGCATTTCTTCCATGTGATCTTCTCCTCTGCCGACAAGGGACCCCCCAAGAGTGTATAGATGGCCTATGTGATAGTATTCAGTCTGGGTCAGTTAATGGAATCTAATACATAATACAGAAGATTAGATAGCATATACTGCTCCTCTTCTCAAATAATGGTAAACCCTACACTTAAATAATCTGCCACATGGTACTCCTAGTGCAGTTGCCAAAACTTTCCGCTAGATGTCTTCTCAGATAATGGTATTAAGCTGATTGTCATTAGCAGAGTGTGACTTTAATATGGTGATAATGGCTCTTTCCAATGATCTTTTCCTATTGCCACTTCTTCCTGTCATGAAACTTGCTGAAATGAGCACAATATAACAGTATATGATATCTAGAACAATGCATGCAGTCTGTTATCACATACTATATGTTCAAATAGCTCTGCCCTGCTGCATACTGGTTTGGCTTAATGTTTAATCTGCTCGAGTCAGGGACACTCTGCTTGTAAATGCATCAACTTTGACATTCATTCTATTTTACTACTGAGGAGAGTTCAAGGTTTCAGTTTCCTGTTATATTCAACAATATATTTTCCTGCTATATTCAACATAGTTGTCTATGACGAGCCAAAGACACAAGAAGTCTATGAAAACACACACTGAATAACAATGTGCTGGGGAATCTATCTATCTATCTATCTATCTATCTTATATATATATGTCTATCTATCTATCTATCTATCTATCTATCTATCTATCTTATATATATGTCTGTCTGTCTATCTATCTATCTATCTATCTATCTATCTATCTATCACTCTATCTATCAATCACTCTATCTATCTATCTATCTATCTATCTATCTATCTATCTTATATTTATATGTATGTCTATCTATCTATCTATCTATCTATCTATCTATCTATCTATCTATTATCTATCTATCTCTCTATCTTATCTATATGTCTGTCTATCTGTCTGTCTGTCTGTCTGTCTGTTTATCTATCTATCTATCTCTATAAGGGCACAGGGAAAAATTGGCAACTTGAATCCATTGCACCCAGAAGCAGTGCCCAAAAAGTTTTTATGGTAGCTAAATGTTTGTGTCTGTAGTTAAAAACTAGACAACCCTGTCTCAGAATCACTGTTTCTATGATAGTTTTGGCTGACAGCTATTTAAATAACTATATATTTCCTAAATAAATTTTAATGTAGATCCATCCATCCACTCATGGATCTATCTAATGTGAATGAGGAAATCCCCAGTTTGGCAATACCATAGATTTATAGTGGATTATATTTACTCTTCCCTTCTTGTTCTGCATGAAGAGACAGAGACAATGCTGTGTACACTGCACAGACACAATGCCTGAGTTAATCTGTACATTGAATTACTGAGTATAGTGCTGGGCAGAGACGAAGACGTCTCTAACATAGTCACTTTAAAATGAACTCGAAAAGTTAAGCAGAAACATTTAGCTATTATATGAAAATATGACTACAAATATTTATGGTCTTGAGAAATGATAGTTATATAGTGATACCTGGTAGTTTTACAGTTGTCAAAGATTTACATGCATCTCTCTCTCTCTCTACATCTAATCTGACTAACCATCCATGTATCTGACCTATCCAGGTCTCACGCAGATATATTCAAAACTAGGTATGGCAGCACCCCAACGTCCAGTGAAATATTGTAGCTTTATTGACCCATAAGGATGCATCAATATCTATCTATCCATTCATCATCCTATGATCCAGGTACCATGCAAATATATTCAAAGACAGATATGGCAGCACCCCTTATCAAGTAAAAAATGTGTAGCTTTATTCACCCATACAGATGCATCAATATACGAGAATATACAGTAGCTACAATGTTTACACTTTCCTATCTATCTATCTATCTATCTATCTATCTATCTATCTATCTATCTATCTCTGTCCCTATTCTTATATGGTCATCATATGTTTTGGGCATGCAGTAGGTAAAGTGCTTCATATTAGACGTATTTATGCAATGTCACATTAATGTGTTGTATTATTAAACATGAGATGCGTTTATTATTGGATTTCCTCTATCTGTATTAATGTATATAAATCCCATATTTGCAAGCCTAGAAACACATAAAAGTATGACAATGAGATCCAGTTGTGTAGACTTTCTGTGGATGTATTACACCTGATTATGTGTCCCTGCTGCTGGCTTTGTGGATAGGACACCTATGTGAGTGCACATGTGTGTATGTACATTACAGGTCCTCAGCTCCACCATACTGGACCTCTTGTGTCATCCCATGGGTCGCAGCCATGCAGAACACAACACGGGAGATTACATTCCCTCCTCCTTGGTCAGGTCACTGCGACCCGAGCGTCTTTTCTGGAGGTTGGTTATATTATCTAACATTTCCAAATGTAATAAGTCATTTCAAAGAGCAATAAGAATCAGGGTGACCCGAACCTGTGTCACTTGTTCCGATCATTCCACTTTTCAATGCTGATGGGGCTGTAAAGATAAAAATCCTGCCTAATATAAACTGGATTATGAGTACAGCCATGTGAACAATAGTAATACATATTTATAAATAGAAAATACATATAACCTGTACATGTATACAGATTATATGAGAAAACTGTTCTATATTTATTTATTTATATGTGTGTGTTTTTTCTATTTCTACAGAGGGAAGTAATACCTAATAGCTTTTGCTGCTAACTATATTCTTTCTTTATTATGAGTTTAGGGATAAAACTGTATATTTTATTCTCAAAATTGTTCTTGGAATACTTTTGACTTTATAGGGGCCAAGCATGACGGTGGTAAGACTCACCAATAATGCAAATGTGGCAGAAAACATGGTAGTCAGCTAGTTCACCATATTTATTAACTGATATTAATATGTTTTACATCACATAGGGAGTTGCCTGTGCCCCCGCCCCCACACACAAAAAAGGTATAAAAATTCCTGATGTTTGGAGTGGGGTCTTTTTGTAGCATTTTTTTTATTTTTTTGACCAAATATTGTTTAAGTGCAGGTATTTTTAATATAATTTTTGTATGCCTTTTTTCCAATAACGCAATATGTACCCATTGGATGTCTTTGAGACAAAACCTTCAGAAAATGAAGGATAAAAAAAAGTCACAGCCAGAGCATACTGCAAGTTTAAAAACCGCTATTGCACCGCACCACTACAAAAGACACCTTTGTGCATCATTTGTTAATTCCTATGGAGGTCCAACCAATATACTTTAAAAGAAAAAGCGCACACAAAAATGACGCCACTCATACAAACAAGTTACACAATTTACAAAAAGGTGTGGCTTAACAATCCCTATCTGGGGACTTTATCAGATTTTTGTAGGTCAAAATAGAAATTTATAAAATTCAACTTTTTTAAAGATTTATTTCAAATTTAATACCAGTTGTCTAGAAATCTGCGATCTATAGTGTTTTATTTCGCTGCACATTTTTATTTTTCAATTTTTTGAGCAACTAATCAAAATGAATTGGAATGCAATAATATAACATTATTATATAATAATATAGTAATAGTTATATATTACTATCAGTATTATGGGTACCTTTTTCAGGCTCCATTGACTTCTATGAAGAGATTTTTTCATGCCACCTCCAATCTAATTCATTTATATGAACTGCTGCTGTGAAAAAACACTTTCCTCTGTGTTTTGGTCCCAACCAATAGAGCAAATACAAAAAGCAATCATGTGCATGAGGCCTTATCTTATAACAAAGCGTTGCAGGAAACTGAAGCTAGAAATCTGATGAGACCCTTCATATTCATCCAGCACATCAGTTGTGATGCCAGATGTCAATTAGCAAAGGACAGAAAAATGCGGCATGCTACCTTTTTCCATCGAGTGCTATTAGTTTATAGATGCCAGACCTGTGCACTAAAGTGCATATACACTGGGCTCTGCAAAACAAAAAAAAAATAAAAGTGTCCAGAATACTTGAATTGAATACATTAACCAACATATCTGCAGAAAATAATAGTACTAAAATAAATAATACAATATACAAATTAACATTTTCTAATTTTCTATTTGTTTTATTGTAACATAAAAGTTAAATGAAAAAAAAAAAAGGAAAAGAAATCAATGCAAGAATATATAAAGCAAAAATGATAAAGATGCATTAAATCTGTAAAGGACAGCAAGGTGCAGAAAATGCCAGAGGGGAACTGAAGCTAAAAATGGTCCCATAGTTTTCTATGGGATTGTTCATATTAATTTGGTGCATCACTGATGACGCATGATATTAAATAGCTTCAGACAGAAAAATGAATCTGTGCAGTAAAGGGCACATATATTAGTTGTGTAGGTTCCCAGCCTGAAGTAGCTGGCCATACACAACAGATATATGTGAAGGGGCCTAAGGCTTCTTTCACATGAGTGGTTGTGCTCTCCGGCAGGCTGTTCTGGCATAGAATTCAAGGAACTGGCTGGACAAAAATAATTGTGTGCAGCATTTTTTGCCAAATAGCGTCATGTTTGCCAGGTTGCAAGTGGATCTTTGCCGGACCAAATTATAGTAAATGGGGCCTGCGGGCATTCTAGTAATATCCAGCAACGCTGGATCCAGAGAACTCCGGCCGAATGTTCTCTGCCTGGAGCAGCCTGCTGGACAGCATGGCTACAGCTTCATGCACACGACCGTATGTACTTTGTGGTCCACAAAAAACGGATCTGCAAAAAATACGGATGATGTCTGTGTGCATTCCGTATTTTGCGGAACAGAAATGCTGGCCCCCTAATAGAACAGTCCTATCCTTGTCTGTACTGCCGATAATAATAGGACATGTTCTATTGTTTTTGCAGAACGGAAATACGGACTTAGGGAAATGGAATGCACATGGAGTAATGAATGGTTCCGTATACAGTCCGTAAAAAACCCGGGAACGGACATGGAAAGCATATATGTTTGTGTGCATGAGGCCTACAAATGTGAAACTAGCCTAAGGCAGAAACCATTTAACTCCTTAAGTACTATCCACTGTATTTTGTCTTTTGGTTCGATGGAGCTGAGCACTTCTGTGAATGCTCCTTCTCTACCAATGAGCAGTATGTACAGTATAAACAAAAAAGTAAATAAAAGCAACGTCAAAAATCTATTTTTCTATATTTGCAACACGCAAAAAGGTATATAAATTACAAAGTAATTTATATATACTCCCAAATAGCACAAAACTGCAATTAGTTATTCCTTATACCAGGCCTTATACAACCATGCCAACAAAAATATAAAAAGTCACAGATGCTTAAACATGTAAAGAGGAAAAAACAGATAGAATTAGCTGATTATTGAACCAAAGGAGTATTTGAGTACTTGACCAAAATGATCAGAATAAGGACATGTCCACAGTAGCAATGTTTGACATCTTTTTTTTTATTAAAATTACAATCATCAAATTTGTTTCTGTAAAAAAAGGAGACTTGGCCCATGAGCATACTGAATGCTGTTATTGCAACATGATCTGTTTCATGAATAAACTATCAAATCATTGTAAGATTGTCTGATAAGAAGTAGATTAAGGTGTCTCTCATCCACTTTAGTATTTAAAAAGAAAAATATAAATTTTTGTAAATAATAAAGACGTTCATTTTACAGTATTTATATGGCAACATACATGTTTGCAATTAAGGAAAGCAAACTGTAGGTATGGTAAAGATTTAGAGTCAGCCATATCAAAATCTATTCGCCCTAAAAGCTATTTACCTTGAATGACGCCAAGGTATACATAGGACACCCTAACTCACTCACAATTCATATATCACTTTCTAGCATAGCTATGTCAATTTTTTGCATTGAATATTTTTTTAGATAGCAGGACAGATCTAACCTGTTGTTAAACGGACGCTCATGTTTTATCGTTATCCCTGCCATGATCATTTTAGATGCACACAACCGTTGTTTTGGTCCGCATCCGAGCTGCAGTATTTGCAGCTTTGATGCGGACCCATTCACTTCAGTGGGGCCGCAAAAGATGCGGACAGCACACTGTGTGCTGTCCACATCCGTTGCTCCGTTCCGTGGGCCAAAAATAAAATAAAACCTGTCTTATTCTTGTCTGTTTTGCGGACAAAAATAGGCAGTTATATTAATGGCTGTCTGCGCCGTTCTGCAAATTGCGGAACACACTTGGACGCCATCCATTTTTTGCGGATCCGCAATTTGCGGACTGCAAAACACACAATGGTCATGTGCATATAGCCTAAAACTGTTCAATAATTCTTTTCTAGCAATGCCCCCATTAAAGTAAAGAAAAAAATAAATAAAGTGGCGGTGGTTTCTGTGTAAAAAATAATAGTAAAGATGTATATAAACATAATAATGAAAAATGGGGGCACACTCACCATACCGTGGAGTGCAGGAGTGGTTTGAAACCAATAAACAATGTACACAACACACAACAAAAACGCAATAAATCTGCACATCCAAAATGACTAAAAATCAAGTATTAGTTTTATTGAAGAAAAAACATAGACACGTTGAAAATCGTATACAATTTTTAACGTGTCTGTTTTTTTTCTAGTAAAACTTATACTTGATTTTAGTCATTTTGGATGTGCAGCTTATGCGGTTTTCTTGTGTGTTGTGTAAGATGTATATAAACATTGCATGCATTGCATTTATCTATATTTTTTTCAATTATTTCAAATTCTCTATGCTCATTTTTACATACTAAGTTTGTATAGTGTACACATTGAGGGAAATGTATAATAAAGACAGAATTTATCATAAGGGTAATATCTGAGTTTTGCAGGAGTCTGTGTTGGCATACTTTGCTCCAAATTTTCCTAAAGTTGTTTGTTAAATTCGGCTTATCTTTAAACCTAATAATTTTGTCTAGAAATGCTACTCCAGTTTTTCTTTGCCACCCTCTACTGAAGTGGCGTTGCAACAGTTTTTTTTTTTTGCAACTTTTCCAAAAGTCGCAGATACCAAGCCTGTATTTGAACTCCAAAAACCGAAAATGGAGCAGAAGTCAAAATGTCCCAAAATTTTGCCCAAGGTGCTGCGTACGACATCATGTGCAATATTTTGATACAAAAATATACACCAGTTTTCATTTATGCCTCCCCTTATGTTTATGGATTTGATAAAGTTATATAAAGGGGTTATCTGGCTTGTAAAAAAAAAAAAAACTACCTAAACTAAGAGGAGCTATAAATAATAAAGTACTGCAGTACTCACCTGTTCAACCCTCACAGTCCAGGGAGGACATGCCAGTCTTTGTTTACAAGCAACCAGCACTTGATGGCTGCAGCCATTCAGTGGACACAGCCGTCATGTCACGTACTACTGGAATCATGCCTCTCATCCCTGAACAATGATTTAAGTAGTATATAGCCACTGAGGACATTTGCAGCAGACCTGTATTTTAATTTGATTTTGCATCTTTCATTCCATTTGGTATATGCTACCTATAGCAACAGCTATATGCGGCCTTGTAGGAGTTGTGGGGCCATAGACATATATCTTAGTATAATTTATGTGAATTTACATTTTGGGGCAAACCCACAAATCAAAATAATTTTTTCTTTTAATTTAACGCAGTTCACTGACCAACAAAAATATTTATAGTAACAGTCTTTATGGTTTCAAAGATACCATGTATGTATGTAATATTGCATTATATGTGGTATACATGCATTTTGTTTATTGTAAAGCAATAGCTTTTTAATGTTGTTTTCTTCTTTCATTCTTGTTTTTGCTTATATTTGACAACTTTTAATTTGGATTTTACCCTTTTGAAAACTTTTGAGTTTTATCATAGATTTAAATGTCAGTACCTTATGGTTGTGGATATTATACAGAACACTATTACTTGGGAAGCTCTTTTCTGTACGCATTGACGACAGCGTTAATTTCAATTGATTAAGCTTATTGTTGTAGGATTCTCAAATTCTAATCATTGCTGTAGAAGTGCAGCTGTTCTACAGGCTCAACTACAATCCCCAGGATGTGCATGCATGGCACGATGCAGGAAATTAGCCCAGCATCCAACATACATGTATGTCTGGATGCCAAAAAGGCAATAACTTAAAGCGTGTGGGTACCAATCGATTTTAATTACATTTGTGATATTGTAGGCTAATGTGTAGTACAGCTTATTTTTTATGGTTTTAAATCCATTAATCTAAAAGCCATGAAGCATACCGGAGGAAATATGTGCACTGTTGATGTAAGATATAAGGTTATTTCATATCTGGTAAACCACATACACTTTTCATTTTGAATAAGGCCTCATGCAAAAAATACGGACGACGCCTGTGTGCATTCTGTATTTTGGACGGAACAGCTGGCCCCTAATAGAACAGTACTATGCTTGTCCCTAATGCGGACAATAATAGGACATGTTCTATTTTTTTGTGGAACAGAAATATGGACATATGGAAACGGAATGCACACGGAGTAACTTCCACAAAAAAAAACAGAACGGACATGGAAAGAAAATACTTTCATGTGCATGAGGCCCGAGGCTTATGAGTTGAAAAATGAATCTATTCTCAAGAGTAGATACATAGTTTTGCTCCCATATTGTATGTAATGTGAACATGGGTAAGTGAAATTAGCTTTTTTAACCAAAATATTTTATAATATTTATAATTCTGCATTGTGTTAAGATTTATCCATATTAACAAATAGTCAAAAAAACACACAAAATACAAGCAAAAAACAGGAATCTACAAAGTTATCCTCTATCCAGAGGATAGGAGATAAGTGACTGATCACTAGGGTCTGACTGCTGGAGCAGAATGGGGAACCTGTTCCCCTGATGAAGCAGTAGGTCAGCATTAATTCTCTATGGTACTGAGTAGTGATGATTGAGCATGCTCGGCTGAACATCTGTTAGGCTCGAGCATCTCAATGCTCGGCACATGGCGGTACTCGGCCGAGTATTGCATGTGCTCGAGCGCCATGTTCGAGTCTCCTCCCTGCACATTTCTTGGCTGCTATGCAGCCAAAAACGTGCAGGTAAGTACTCCCCTCACTGTAATGCCAGTAGCCATGTTGGCTACTAGCATTACAGTGATTGGCTGGCCGGAATCCGTCATTTAGTGCTATATAGCACCCGATGACGCATGTTCGGCTCATTCGTAGTCAGGGAGAGCTGAGCATAGGAAGGGACAGAGAGTGTAGGGAGTGTAATTAACATCCAGTGTACTTTTTAATAGACGGTGTCGGCTGCAGACAGTGAGATTTGCTGCTCCACATGTCCTGTGTAAAGTGTGCGCATCCCTAAAATATCAGTGACATCCAGTGTACTTTTTCCGTAGACGGTGTCCGCTTCTGACAGTGACCTTACCAGGCCAACATCTGCAGTGTAACGTGTGTGCTTAAAAAAATTATCTGTGACATACAGTGCCATTTTTCCGTAGACGGTGTCCGCTGCGGACTGTTAAATTATCCGTGCCACATCTCCAGTGTAAAGTGTGCGCATCCAAAAAATATCTGACATCCAGTGTACATTTTCCGTAGATGGTGTCCGCTTCTGAAAGTGACCTGGTAAGGGCCACATCTGCAGTGTAACGTGTGCGCTTCAAAAATTTATCTGTGACATACAGCTTTGAAACCATACTCCACCCGGAGCCCAAAGACTTTTGTTTTTCTGAAGCAGCTCGGCGGATCATGGGAATAACGCAGCCGGATCGCTGGTCATCATCGTTTATGGTCGATACTACAATGGTATCTGATCGTCTTCGAACCTCCGACTTTCGTTTTTGATTAATAAAAACATTCTTGGCAAATGCTTTCGCTTTGGTTCATCTTACGCTGGAATTTCACCTCTAGCGGCGCAATACGGATGCCCTCTTAATCATGGCCCCAGTTTCAAAAACTAACAAAATAGAAACGGAGTCCTATTCCATTATTCCTAGCTGAAGTATTCAGGTGACCCGGCCTGCTTTTAACACTGTACATTTTTTTTAATGGTCAGCTAAGCAGCAGGCAGCCTGCCATAATTTTTTTACACGGTCAGCTCAGCAGCAGGCCCTCGCATATAATGTTTTAGAGGGTCAGCTCACCTTCAGGCCCTCACCTAATTATACCTAATAGGTAATTTGCGCGCATGTTGCCTTGCTTGGATGTGGTAGCCGTAGCCGTTTCTCAGGCTTCCTCTCCGGAATCGAACACTGATTCCCCCTTACCTGTGGTCACCATGGTTGGCGCTGAAAATAACATTCAAAGTTGATAGGGCAGACATCTGAATGGATCGTCACCGTCACGGGGACGTGCAATCGGCCCCAGGTTATCTAGAGCCACCAAAGCGGCAGCAAGCTCTCACCCTTAATGTCTTAGATCCCACAACCTGAACAATTGTACCACAATGTGAATGAGGCCCTCCTTTATGTGATATGCAGGTTGTATCGGAGTGCCTCTTCCTTGTCATTTTTGGCAGCACTTGCACTTTATATACAAGTAAATATACAGGAAAGAATGTTTCCTAACAATTTTTCCTCTAAAATGTTATCTTTGGTTTAGTGCGTATTACTGTCAGTCTGCAAAAGTGGCGTACTACTACATCGTTCCCAGAAGTGACCTGGGAGTCCAAGATGCATCAAGACATCCTCCCCATGCTGTTCCCGAATCCATTTCGGTGGTGTTTCCATCAATTTCTGACCTTTTTCTATGAACCAGACACCCTTCCCTCTTCAGAGCAGGGGGTGTCTGGTTTAATGTTCGCGTTCTCCCATTGACTTCTATTATACTCTGGTGCTCGGTAAAGCACCCGAGCATCCCGATGTGTTCAGCCCGAGCCCCTGAGCACTATGGTGCTCGATCAACACTAGTACTGAGGACATAGCCTAGTATAGTGCTTGGTATTTGTATTTATCTTGTTTTGGAGGTTGATTTCATGAGCAATATTTTATAGGTAATAGCCTAATCAAAAGCAATCAGTTTGCAAAATAATGTAGCATCTGCGAAAGACAAAAACATAGAGCTAGGCAAATCATGCAATGTGAATGGATTTTTCAGCATCTAGTTAAAGAGGACCCTGTCTGTCTGTTTTAGTAACTCCTTGCATTCCCCATGTAATAACAATTGTGGAGCATTGATTCTTATGGCTCTATGTTGTGCCACTCTTTATTATTTCTGCCAGAATTTATGAATGATTTTCTAGCGGATTTCAATGAAGGTCCAGATGGGTGCTACCCGGTTGGGTGTCTCTCTGCACGGTCTGATATTATACAATCAGTGCTGCCATTTGCAGGCTGTGCAGGAACAGCCACCCAACTATAAACACCGAGTTGAAGCTTTATTGCAGATTGCTGGCATTTCGTTCATAATCTTCTAGTAACAATAATAGAGGAAGGGTATAACGTAGAGTTAAATGATGCTCCAGAATTCTTCTTACATGGGGAATGTCAGGAGAGGTGACAAGTCCTCTTTAAGTATTTATTTTAATATTTTATACTCTGCAACTGTAAGGTGCCTCTGTATGAGAGTAGAATACTTGTATAATATGGAGGCTGATGGGAAATGCCTCAATATCAATTTTGGGGGAATATGGTGTACAGTCCGGAAGCACAGAGTGGTGCTGTATTGTGCCTCCATACAACTTGGAATTGTTGTACATTAATGCTTTAATGTGTTGCTCATGTGTCGAAAAGGCTAATAAGGGAGTAATTTATTCATCTGAAATACACCTAAACTAGCCCGGCGCCTCTCCATAACTCCGGCGGATCCACTGCCAGTTTAGGGCTTTATTAAGTGGGAGAACTCTCATCCTGTCCACCATATCTGTGTCTCTATGTCTGCTGTCTCCTCCTGTGTGCTTGTCCCTTCCACAAGCCACTTACTATGCATATACAGTACAGACCAAAAGTTTGGACACACCTTCTCATTCAAAGAGTTTTCTTTATTTTCATGACTATGAAAATTGTAGATTCACACTGAAGGCCTCAAAACTATGAATTAACACATGTGGAATTCTATACATAACAAAAAAGTGTGAAACAACTGAAAATATGTAATATTCTAGGTTCTTCAAAGTAGCCACCTTTTGCTTTGATTATTGCTTTGCACACTCTTGGCATTCTCTTGATGAGCTTCAAGAGGTAGTCACCTGAAATGGTCTTCCAACAGTTTTGAAGGAGTTCCCAGAGATGCTTAGCACTTGTTGGCCCTTTTGCCTTCACTCTGCGGTCCAGCTCACCCCAAACCATCTCGATTGGGTTCAGGTCTGGTGACTGTGGAGGCCAGGTCATCTGGCGCAGCACCCCATCACTCTCCTTCATGGTCGAATAGCCCTTACACAGCCTGGAGGTGTGTTTGAGGTCATTGTCCTGTTGAAAAGTAAATGATGGTCCAACTAAACGCAAACCGGATGGAATAGCATGCCGCTGCAAGATGCTGTGGTAGCCATGCTGGTTCAGTATGCCTTCAATTTAGAATAAATCCCCAACAGTGTCACCAGAAAAGCACCCCCACACCATCACACCTCCTCCTCCATGCTTCACGGTGGGAACCAGGCATGTAGAGTCCATCCGTTCACCTTTTCTGCGTCGCGCAAAGACACGGTGGTTGGAACCAAAGATCTCAAATTTGGACTCATCAGACCAAAGCACAGATTTCCACTGGTCTAATTTCCATTCCTTGTGTTCTTTAGCCCAAACAAGTCTCTTCTGCTTGTTGCCTGTGCTTAGCAGTGGTTTCCTAGCAGATATTCTACCATGAAGGCCTGATTCACACAGTCTCCTCTTAACAGTTGTTCTAGAGATGTGTCTGCTGCTAGAACTCTGTGTGGCATTGACCTGGTCTCTAATCTGAGCTGCTGCTAACCTGCGATTTCTGAGGCTGGTGACTCGGATGAACTTATCCTCCGCAGCAGAAGTGACTCTTGGTCTTCCTTTCCTGGGGCGGTCTGCATGTGAGCCAGTTTCTTTGTAGCGCTTGATGGTTTTTGTGACTGCACTTGGGGACACTTTCAAAGTTTTCCCAATTTTTCGGACTGACTGACATTCATTTCTTAAAGTAATGATGGCCACTTGTTTTTCTTTACTTAGCTGCTTTTTTATTGCCATAATGCAAGTTCTAACAGTCTATTCAGTAGGACTATCAGCTGTGTATCCACCTGACTTCTCCACAACGCAACTGATGGTCCCAACCCCATTTATAAGGCAAGAAATCCCACTTATTAAACCTGACGGGGCACACCTGTGAAGTGAAAACCATTTCAGGTGACTACCTCTTGAAGCTCATCAAGAGACTGCCAAGAGTGTGCAAAGCAGTAATCAAAGCAAAAGGTGGCTACTTTGAAGAACCTAGAATATGACATATTTTCAGTTGTTTCACACTTTTTTGTTATGTATATAATTCCACATGTGTTAATTCATAGTTTTGATGCCTTCAGTGTGAATCTACAACTGAAAACTCTTTGAATGAGGAGGTGTGTCCAAACTTTTGGTCTGTACTGTACATAATAGAAGCGCTGCGCAATTCACATTAGACAGTTTGAACCTACCTGTTATACTTTATAGGTTTATTCCCTAACTTTATAAGTCTGTTGTCTCTTACCATAATACTATACCTCCATGACTATAATGCGTTTGGCTATACATGTTTTCCTAGTACAACTAACTTTTTGTCCATGTATTACTTACTTGTTGGCATACCAGATCTATGTTAAACCTACAGGGATCATCCTTGCCCGGTTGCTCTGAGATGAGTCGATTATCTCGGGATACCTTACATGATTTTGTTAATCGTTTGCTATCAATTTAATTATGATTTCTATCCTTGTACCAATCATGTGATTTTCTCAGCATCATAAATATGTAATTATGTGATATCCCATTACGCATACATTTATTAATTTTGTTGTTACCATATCTCTAATTAATTGAATTTATCTTCTGTACCATAATAAGGCCGTGAACAAGATCTATGTTTAGACCGAAACGTTGGCCAGTCGCTAGAACTTTATTTGGATGGATAAAAATAAAATAAATAAATAATCTATATACTTGATATCTCAGTGCCATGGTTTCTCCCACTTTTGAAGCCTCAAATTTACCTCTGAGCACTAAAATAGGGCTATATTAAGACCGGTGTCTAAAAATGTGCCCCTAAATGTATTATAACAAAGGTCCATTGAAGTTGTGTTCACATTAGCATCTATCTGTACTATGTTGACATATTATTTGCTGCCCTCCCCAAAAAAGAGAAAAAAAAAACATGGCTTACCAATCAGTTTGTTTTCACATAGGTGAAAATAGGGAAATTGATGACAAAGTAAGGCTTCAGTTTTGATCAGTATGCTGTTCTGTTTTCTATTTTTTAGACTGTAACTGGAAACAGGAAGTCGTTGCCGGCACACTTCAGCTTCCTGCTCCCCATCGGATAGGAGGAAATATCCTTTATGACCTTTGTTACAAAAAATATGTGTTTCTCTTTAAATTAACAACGCTAATTTTGTTATTATAGATGTTTTTTTTTTAGAAATGTAGACTTAAGACTTTGTATGCAATTAAAATTTATTACAAAGAATATTTGTTTCAGTTCCCTTTAATTCATTAAAACGTGTCTAAGAAATCACTTATATTGTGTGTACATACAGCATGTGTAATTAAAAAAGAGGCAGATGCATTTACATTCTTACAGTGCTACAAAATATGTATTTATCCTTGCTCACTCTCTCTCTGGATTTATATACCTGCTGTCTTTTTTATGTACATTATGTATTTAATAATACCAGCATATGATGCTTCAATAATACTGACTGGCAGATCCTATATTCTCATAGTGTCTCCATAAGACTGTCTCCATTACCATGTTATACCGCCATAATAAAACTACTATTATAGTGCTAAAATATCAAAATAATACTTCCAGAAAATGTCAACATATTACTACCATATTGTTCCCAAATAATAAGTAGTTTAAAAGAAAAAACACCCTCATAAAGATCCTACATAATTCCGTAATTTAATACTTGTATACTGCCACACAATTCTACATAATACTGGGTTATTTTAGTTTTTAGTGTGATAATGGGGTTAAAGCTAACGACCCTGGTGGTATAGAATGGTAATGGGGTTAATGGTGACATCCCTGGTGGTTAAAGACATTAATGAAGTTAATATAATTAAAGGAATTAGAGCAGTAAAGTGGGGATCTCCTCTCACTTTTTAAAACTCAAAATGGAGAAAACACAATTGATCATCTTTCCCCCATGTCACTCAGCCAGACCTATCAATTACAGTTAATTAAAATTTGTACCTATTACACTGGCTGACCTGTTACATGTGCACTTGGCAGCTGAAGACATCTGTGTTGGTCCCATGTTCATATGTGCCCGCATTGCTGAGAAAAACAATGTTTTAATACATGCAAATGAGTCTCTAGGAAAAATGCAAATTCTGCACCCTCTACACTTTGACAGGAATAGGCTCTGAAAACGTCATCACACCTTGCCCTGTCAATCAACGTAGAGGGGACGCGGCAGTTGCAGAGAGAGCAGAGCATCTAGGTGTAACGGCAACGTCCCCATTGCTCTTAGGGGCTCATTTGCACACATTGCTTCTTGTACTTGTTTTGTTTTATATTATGTATGTATACCCCTTTTAGATGTACTGTGCTGTGTTTTGATGTTTTCAGATAAATTAATCTTTGGTGGTCTATGGCAGTAACGGTTTAGTTATAAAGACCCTGGTGGTCTAGGACAATGAAGAGTTTAATTATATAATCCTTGGTGGTTTAGAGCAGCGGTCCCCAACCACCGGGCCGCGCCCCAGGACTGAGCCCTGGAAGATTGTTTGCCGGCCCGCAGCAATACAAAGGAGGGGAGACGCCAGGACAGGGTGGGCCCTCCTTATATTTTGAGTGCGCCTGCGCTGCGCTTCATAACCTGTTATAATCCTGTGAGACCCTGTGACCTCCTGCGGCGGGTCTCGCGGGATCACTGTTGGAATGACACGGCGGTGCACCGCAGGCAGAGCCACGGGATTGCGCTCCGAACTGAAGCACGCCACAGTCTGCAAGTACGATGGGCAGATGAGGGCAGGGCAGGGACAGCAAATAATGAGGGGCAAAAACTGAAATATATATAGAATGGGGGCAAAATGAAATATAGGTAGAGAGGGGCCTCTGACAAAACATTGGCAATTATAACTGGGTTATTATTGCCAAAGTTTTGTCAGTGGCCCCTCTCTACCTATATTTCATTTAGCCCCCATTCTCTATATATTTCCTTTTCATTTTCCCCCCCTCATTATTTGCTGCCCCAGCAAATAATGGGGGCAAAACGGATGCCAGACGCATGCGTGCCCGGCGCGCATATCACACACAGCGTGCGGTCGTACAGCGGGTCGGAAGGAGAGTGTTCCTTCCTTCCAACTGTGATGCCGGCCAGCCACTGCCACCAATATGAAAGCTGAAAAGGGCTAGTGAGGGAGGGATTGGTTAGGTCTCATTGCCCCACCAATGGAAATGAACATTAAGGCGGGGGGGGGGGGGGGGTTGTCGGCATCCAGTTTCAGATAGTATCTGAGGGCGTGAGTGGGAGAATGACCTGCAGTTCCTTTTCCATGTCACCTTAAAAATATCAGCAGTGCAGCAGAGACCCTAGTCAGTTTTGAGTCACATTTAAATAATAAATGTAATAGTTATCTATTTTAACATGAACCTTGTGTTTTGTTATGCGTGTGAATCAGTCAGCGCCGACCATCACCCCCTAAGCCCAGCCCAAGACCTAACCCCCCCACCTCCCCGGTCCCTGGAAAAATTCTCTGACATGAAACTGGTCCTTGGTGCAAAAAAGGTTGGGGACCACTGGTTTAGAGCATTGCTTTTCAACCTTTTCAAGACAGGAACCCCCTAGTGACAAAAGGTTTCACTTGAGCACCCCCAAGGATGCAACCATTTATAAATGTTAACCCCCTTCCCCCTTCCTTCTATGCTTACACTGTCATCAAGGCTATCAAAGGAGGTGTGGTTCTGTAACATTTTTATCATATTGCATACAGGGCACAGCACAGAGGCTTTTGTTCAAGCCAACTTTCTTACAGTCAGACACAGGACAGTAAAGAAGAGGAAGAGCATGGCTGACATAGTGATATCTTGATACAGTTAGGAACAGAAGTATTTAAACACCCTGCGATTTTGCAAGTTCTCCCACTTAGAAATCATGGACTGGTCTGAAATTCACATTGTAGGTGCATTCCCACTCTGAGAGACAGAATAAAATAAAAAAAAATTTCAGGAAATAGAAACATATAGAATGTGTCGGCAGATAAGAACCATTTGGCCCATCTAGTCTGCCCAATATACTGAATACTATGGATAGCCCCTGGCCCTATCTTATATGAAGGATGGCCTTATGCCTATCCCATGCATGCTTAAACTCCTTCACTGTATTTGCAGCTACCACTTCTGCAGGAAGGCTATTCCATGCATCCACTACTCTCTCAGTAAAGTTAGACTTCCTGATATTACTTTTAAACCTTTGCCCCTCTAATTTAAAACTATGTCCTCTTGTAGCAGTTTTTCTTCTTTTAAATATTCTCTCCTCTTTTACCTTGTTGATTCCCTTTATGTATTTAAAAGTTTCTATCATATCCCCTCTGTCTCGTCTTTCTTCCAAGCTATACATGTTAAGGTCCTTTAATCTTTCCTGGTAAGTTTTATCCTGCAATCCATGTACCAGTTTAGTAGCTCTTCTCTGAACTCTCTCCAAAGTATCAATGTCCTTCTGGAGATATGGTCTCCAGTACTGAGCACAATACTCCAAATGAGGTCTCACTAGTGCTCTGTAGAGCGGCATGAGCACCTCCCTCTTTCTACTGGTAATGCCTCTCCCTATACACCCAAGCATTCTGCTAGCATTTCCTGCTGCTCTATGACATTGTCTGCCTACCTTTAAGTCTTCTGAAATAATGATCCCTAAATCCCTTTCCTCTGATACTGAGGTTAGGGCTGTATCACTGATTTTATATTCTGCTCTTGGGTTTTTACGTCCCAGGTGCATTATTTTGCACTTATCAACATTAAAATGTAATGTTGATAATTGTATGATTTTTAAAGAATTTATTTGCCTTGCCCTGCTGAACATAAGTATTTGAACACCTGAGAAAACCAGTGTTAATATTTGGTACAGAAGCCTTTGTTTGCAATTACAGAGGTCAAACGTTTCCTGTAGTTCTTGACCAGGTTTGCACACACTGCAACAGGGATTTTGGCCCACTTCTCCACACAGATCTTCTCTAGATCTGTCAGGTTTCGGGGTTGTCGCTGAGCAACACAGAGTTTCAGCTCCCTCCAAAGATGTTCTATTGGATTTAGGTCTGGAGCCTGGCTAGGCCACTCCAGAACCTTGATATGCTTCTTACGGAGCCACTCCTTCGTTATCCTGGCTGTGTGCTTCGGGTCATTGTCATGTTGGAAGACCCAGCCACGACCCATCTTCAATGCTCTGACTGAGGGAAGGAGGTTGTTGCTCAAAATCTCACAATAAATGGCCCCATTCATCCTCTCCTTAATACAGTGCAGTCGTCCTGTCCCCTTCGCAGAAAAGCACGAAAGTATGATGTTACCACCCCCATGCTTCACAGCAGGGATGGTGTTCTTGGGGTGCAATTCATCCTTCTTTTTCCTCCAAACACGACGAGGGAAGTTTAGACCAAAAAGTTCTACTTTGGTCTCATCTGACCACATGAATTTCTCCCATGCCTAGTCTGGATCATCCAGTTGGTCATTGGCATACTTCAGACGGGCCTGGACATGTGATGACTTGAGCAGGGGAACCTTCCGTGCAATGCATGATTTATAACCATGACGGCGTAGTTTTCTACCGACAGTGACTTTTAAAACTGTGGTCCTAGCTCTCTTCATGTCATTGACCGGCTCCTCCATTGTAGTTTTGGGCTGATTCCTCAACTTTCTTATCATCAGTGATACCCCACGAGATGAGATCTTGCATGGAGCCCGAGTCCGAGGGAGACTGACAGTCGTCTTAAGCCTCTTCCATTTTCTAACAATTGCTCCAACAGTTGATCTATTTTCACCAAGCTGCTTGGCAATTGCCCCGTAGCCCTTTCCAGCCTTGTGGAGGTCCACAAATTTGTCTCTGATGTATTTTGACAGCTCTTTGGTCTTGCCCATGGTAGTAGTTGGTCCTGACTGACTGTGGGGTGGACAGCTGTCTTTAAAGAGCTCAGACAGGTGCTACAAAAGTAGATTAATGAGTGGAGTAGAGGTGGACTTTTTACTAACACAGTAACAGGTCTTTAAGAGCAAGAATTCTTGCTGTTTCTCAGGTGTTCAAATACTTATGTTCAGCAGTGCAAGACAAATAAATTATTAAAAATGCATACAATTTTTTTTATTTATTCTCTCTCAGAGTGGGAATACACCTACAATGTAAATTTCAGACCCCTCCATGATTTTTAAGTGGGAGAACTTGCAAAATCGCAGGGTGTTCAAATACTTCTGTTCCTCCCCTGTATACCATATTTTTCACCCTATAAGGCTAGTTTCACACTTGCGGCAGGACGGATCCGACAGGCTGTTCACCATGTTGGATCCGTCCTGCGGCTATTTCGCCGTGCCCGCGGACCGCTGCTCCTTCCCCATTGACTATAATGGGGACGGGGGCGGAGCTCCGGCGCAGCACGGCGGTGCACAGAGAAAGCCGCCGGACTAAAAAGCCTGACATGCAGTAATTTTAGTCCGGCGGCCTTTCTCCGTGCAGCGCCGTGCTGCTCCGGAGCTCCGCCCCATCCCCATTAGAGTCAATGGGGACGGAGCGGCGGTCCGGCGGCACGGCGAAATAGCCGCAGGACGGATCCGACATGGTGAACAGCCTGTCGGATCCATCCTGCCGCAAGTGTGAAAGTACCCTTAGACGTACTCTCTCCCCCCCAAAGTGGGGGGAAAAAGTCATTGTGTCTTATGGGGCAAATACTAATGAGCACTTCCATTATGGAAGCGCTTATTAGCACAGGAAGACCGGTGAGCGGTGAATGCAGCGCTCCCTATGCAGGCTCTGTACTGACCACTTTCTGGTCTTTGTTGGCCCCACTGTGTGCTGTGATTGGAATCAGAGCTGAGGTCTGATAAAAAAATGTTTTTCTTATTTTCCTCCTCTAAAACCTAGGTGTGTCTTAAGTGTAAGTGTGTCTTACAGGGCTAAAAATATGGTATTTCTCGGTTTTGATTGTAATACGAAATAAACTAGTATCAAATGAAGGGAATAGATTAAGGAAGAAAGTGTTTAGTCTTTGTTTAATCAGTCTCTATCAACATCTTCCAGTAGAAGCCAATCTGATCTCAGCTTCCCTTTCTTGTCATAGAAAACGTTTCAGGTCACAGAATAAAGGGAATTCAGTGGCCTCCTAGGAACTAGCAAACTGAAGTAATTTAAACTCACTGATTACTACAGTATACCAACAGGTATGCAGGGCCGGCAATTGGCCTAGGCCCCCGTAACCAAAGGGGCCCCCTTCCAGTCAGTGGCGTTCGTGTTGGCAGCCCAGGGCCCAGCACCGCTGGGGGTCCCAACGCCGACCCGAACGCCGAATAGTTCCCTGCCCCACTGCTGATCACCGCCATAGGCTTCATACAGTGGCGTAGCTATAGGGGTCGCAGCGGTCGAAATTGCGACCGGGCCCCTGAGTCAGGGGGGCCCACAGGGCCCCCTCAAGCCAGGAGAACGCAGCCGCAGCTGTTAACTAAAATAAGATTTACAGGGGGCGGAGCGGAGGCCGAGAGGAGAGGCCCTGCGTGACGCGCACTGTGCAGGGCAGCTGGGCAGGCGAAGTGAGGAGGGGCCGGGGGAGCGGCTTCAGTTGAGGTCAGAAGAGGAGAGTGACTCACTGACTCCTCTCCTATCCTGCAAGTGTGACTGCGACTGTGAGACACACTGACTGACTGCTACTGAGGTGAGCATCCAACCGACCGGGGTCCTGGTCCAGTGAGTGAGTGACTGCGACTCTGTCTGTCCTGAGTGAATCCGGGCTCTGACCCGCCTGGTGGGAGCGCCGGTGAGATCGTGATGATAAGCCTAGACCAGACCAGTCAATACACCCTTTAGGAAATCTCAGTATTCTCATCATGCATCATGTGACTGCAGCAGGCAGCGATCGATCAGCCAGGATTAATGTGCACAGCCTGGGAGGCCCCCTTATGCAAGTGACAAACTGCCCCCCCTCAGTCTTGGGCAACTAACAAACTGCCCCCCCCCTCAATCTTAGGCAAGTGACAAACTCATCTCTGCTACATCTACAATGCGCAACTACAACAAATGTAATGCCAAACTGCAGTTCCTTGTGATGCCTTGGATAGTTTCCACTGGACCCACACAGCCTGTGAGTCCAGTGGAAGCTATCCAAGGCATCACATAGAGGAACTGCAGTTTGGCATTACATTTGTTGTAGTTGCTCATTGTAGATGTAGCAGAGATGAGTTTGTCACTTGCCTAAGAATGAGGGGGGGGGGGGCAGTTTGTCACTTGTGTGCCTCCCACTGTGCACATTAATTCTGGCTGATCGATCGCTGCTGCTCTCACATCTGATGAGAGATTTCCTAGGGATGGGCTGGTGGATGAGGGCAGCCACCCGGTCCTGCCTATGGATCACCCAGTTTGCACTTAGCTATGCCCAGGCCCCATGCCAGGGGGTCCCTGATGTATTAACTGACCAATAACATGGAGATCCCAGTGCCAGCTGCCTTGCTGGTGGACAATTGGCATATACTTCTGCTGTGGGGTAGGGGGGGCCCAAATTGAACTCTTGCACCAGGGCCCATGAGCCTATAGCTACGCCCCTGGCTTCATACCTAGTAGGCCTGAGGCCTATGCGATAGTGAAATCCCGGAGCAGGCGTGCGTGATGACATCATCGCGCGCGCCTGTGACGGGACGCAGCACAGTGAAGTGTGCGCCTGCCATTGAGCGCCTGGACATAAGTGAGTATTTAGCTTTTAGGTTTTTTTCATAAATTTTTTTATTTTATGTGCCAGCTTTGGGGGACATGGGGTGGACACACAGGAGTAAATGTGAAGAGACAGTACATTGGGGGGAAATTGCAGTATGGGGGCAAATTACTATGTGGGGGGAAAATATTATGCTGGGATTACTGTGTGGGGGCAAATTATTATGGGAGAGATTACTATGTGGGGTAAATTATTATGGGAGGAATTACTATGTGGGGGCAAATTACTATATGGGGCAATGTGGGGGAAACTACTGTGTGGGGGCAGTGTGGGGTAAAGTACTGTACGGAGCAGTGTGGGGTAAAGTACTGTATGGAGCAGTGTGTGGTAAAATACTGTGTGGGGGCAAACTGCTATATGGGGGCAGTGTGCTGGAAATTACTGTGTGGGGAAAATGACTATGTGGGGGAAATTACTGTGTGGGGAAAATGACTATGTGGGGGAAATTACTGTGTGGGGTATATTACTATGCGGGGGAAATTACTGTGTGGGGGGGGGGCAAATTATTATGGGGGATTACTATATTGGGGCAGCATGGGGGGCTTTGCTATTGGGAAGGCACTGTAGAGGCAATTCTATTATTTTTGGGGACACTATACAGGGATTATTACCATAATATAGGGTGTTATTATTTTTACTGGGGCACTCTAGGGGACATTATATATGCTGTGGACACTATAGGGACATTTGGGGTAATTTATCAAACTGGTATAAAGTAGAACTGGCTTAGTTGCCCATAGCAACCAATCAGATCTCATCTTTCATTTTTGACAACTCTTTTGGAAATCCAGTTCTACTTTACACCAGTTTGATAAATGACCACAATTATGTCTATTAGGGTCACTATTTTTTCAGCAGTATAGTTCCTGGGGCATTGGAGAGCAAAACGGCACAGTATTGGGAGTGGCAGCAGGATGACACTGTTGGGACACTAGCATGGGGAGGTTGATGGAAAAATTTAGAAATCTACCGTGTCTGTTACAAACTCTGTAGAGACAAGATGTGGCTGAAAGAATTTGTCATGGCGGTCTGGGTCAAACGGAGGAGAAGAGGAAAGAGAAGGTCTACATGATAGGAGTTGTCCCTTGATGTAAGACATGTAGAAATTGTTTTTAAAGGAGAGTGACACTTTAAAGGCTATAGTTGTTTGTCTTTCCAACCTGCTTCTTGTTTTTTTCAGTTAAAAGGTTTAACTGGGAATTTGATATAGGACCAGGATAGGTCATCAGTATCAAATCAGTGGGGATCCGACTCCTGACACTCCTGCTGATCAGCTGTTTGAAGAGGTGACGGCGCTCACCAGAGCTCCGGTGAGCACTGCAGTCTCTTTATAGTTTACCAAGCACAGCGCCGTACATTAGACAGCAGCGATGCATGGTATTGCAGCTCATCTCCTTTCACTTGAATGGGACTGAACTGCAACTAGTCCATGTGACTGATATACAGTGACATCACTGGCCTCCCAACATTTGATCGGCAGGTGTCCCGGGAGAAGGACGCCAGCCGATATGATATTGATGACCTATCCTAAAGATAATCTTATACACCTTGCGGGTACTGTATTACACTGCAGTTTCTCTGCACGAGAATCTGCGTGGAAAAAACATGTGTAATCCGCAATCAGTGCAGGCAGGCTATGTGTGAATGTGTTGTCTATGCAATATTTCTTTTGTGGCCCCGCTTAAAATTTTGCCCAGGCCCACACTTTGTCTAAAACTGGCCCTGTAGGCATGCAAAGTATTGTAGATATTAAAGTTCATTCAGTTTATTCGAAATACATAGGGGGAGATTTATCAAGACCTGCATCCCATGCACCAGAAACTCTATGCCAGGTGTAAAGCGTTAGTTATAGTCAATCCAGTGGGCCATTATAAGCGCAGCCCCTCCCGCTAAGCATGAAGATAGGTCATCAATATAAAATAATAGAGATGACATAACACAGGTCAACTTTAACTTGAAGTATACAGTGCAACACTGCTCTATTTCACTTTTCTCTGCAGGAAGAATTACTCTTTAACACTTGGCTATTCTTCCAAGATCCCTTAGGACTTAATAGTATCCCTTTAAAGTTTACCACTTTGAGTTGAGCACTAACGTTCCTCAGCCCAAAATGACCCAGCAATAGCCCCATAATTGAGCATTCTCTCTCTAACTGCACACTGGGTGTGTATTTGTGCAGTACCCCTCATGGCCTCCTGAAGACTCCATTGAACTATAGGTGCACCTCTCCACATCTCTGTCGACAGCAAGGTCATTGCTAGAGTTTTGATAGATCAGGGTCACAAGCCCTAGGGCATATGGATCCCCCAAAAACCATTTTGGTATGCTGCAATACCAGCACTAAATATTGCCTCCATACTTTTACTGAACAAAACACACTATACAAAGACCAAACTTACCAATGATACTGCTATAAAGGGGCCAAATAATACTATGACCAGATATTACCACCACCACATAGTGACTAATATCTCCAAACTGCTACTGAACAAAAACCACTATGCCAAAAACAATATGACCAGTTATACTGCTATGCAAGGAACAAAGAATATTGCTGCACTATGACCACATATTACCACCACATAGTGATGAATACCTCCATACCGTTAATGATTTAAAATCACTATACAAAGATCAGTACTATCAATGATGCCCCTATACAAAGACCAAAGAATACCAAGACACCATGACCACTACCTTACCACTAAACATCGACAGAATTACTTTACCATATTGTAAACAAATATGACCACCATACAGTTACATTTAATAATAATATAATATTGTTGCTGCTGCAATACCAGGACTATATATTGCCTGTATGCAGTGATCAAATATTACCTCCATACTGTTGCTGAAAAAAAAACACTATACAGAGAATAAAGTTACCATTGATACCACAAAAAATATATACCCACCATACAGCGACCACACAGCAGTAGATACCAGTTCTACGGACCACATAATGGTAGATACCAGTTCTACAGACCACATAGTGGTAGATACCAGTTCTACAGACCACATAATGGTAGATACCAGTTCTACAGACCACATAGTGGTAGATAACAGTTTTACAGACCACATAGTGGTAGATACCAGTTCTACAGACCACATAGTGGTAGATACTAGTTCTACAGACCACATAGCGGTAGATACCAGTTCTACAGATCACATAGTGGTAGATACCAGTTCTGCAGTCCATATAAGTGATTACAGTAAGTGACTGACAAGTACAAGTACAAATATAAATAAAGTCTCCTGAAAAATTTAATTAGGACATAGAGACCAGCAGTCACGCTTAACTTTCTGAGATGCATTGTACCATAATGTATTAATATTAGATTCCTTTTCATCAGGAAGGGTGCCAAGGAGCCCACAATGACATATCACAGTCTGGCACAGGCTCAAAACATGCCAGGCCAAGCTCAGCTGCCTGTAGCTCTCTGCAAGCAACTCCTGTATAGCGTTTTGTTCTTCATGAGGCTGGCACACAAAACCACAGTCATGTGCAAAATTTGCATTATTGAAATAAGCTGTGGGTGTTCAAACACAAGCAGAGATACCAGGGCTCTATTGCAGCACATGAGGCAACTTCACTGGATCCTGTAGGAAAATAGCATAATTTGCCAGCATTCCGAAGTCTGTCCTCCTTCTAATGGTCTTCCTTAGGCCTATTGCACACGGCCGTTTTTTTTTCCCGTTTACTGGCCGTTTTTTGCGTTCCGTATACGGTCCGTATACGGAACCATTCATTTCAATGGTTCCGCAAAAAAAACGGAATGTACTCCGTATGCATTCCGTTTCCGTATTTCCGTTTTTCCGTTCCGTTTTAACATAGAACATGTCCTATTATTGCCCGCAAATCACAGTCCGTGGCTCCATTCAAGTCAATGGATCCGCAAAAAAAACGGAACACATACGGAAATGCATCCGTATGTCTTCCGTTTCCGTTCCGTTTTTTCCTGAACCATCTATTGAAAATGTTATGGCCAACCCAATTTTATCTATGTAATTACTGTATACTGTATATGCCATACGGAAAAACGGAACGGAAAAACGGAACAGAAACGGAAACACAACGGAAACAAAAAACGGAACAGCGGATCCATGAAAAACGGATCGCAAAACACTGAAAAAGCCATACGGTCGTGTGCAATAGGCCTTACAGTGTCATCATCAGCTGTTTCTCCTGCTCAGACAACTTCTCCCCTTTGTCCTCCACTCCATCATGATACTTCCATAATGGAATGTGTGGCCATGAAAAAACTATTTGGGACCAGCAATTAGTTTGTGCATAAGCTGACCTCCCATCTGGCCAAGTTGTAGCCAAACTACTTACTTGTGGTAAATGTGGAGCAGTTGCGCACCCTCCCCAAAATTTAAATCTTCTCTATAATGTAGTTCTTCTTTATGCCATCAGCCGCAGTTTTTGCCATATCCCATCCGTTGAACTTTTGGCTAGGTGTCCCTAGTGGTGCAGTTCCATGTCTTCATCAAAATGTAATCCTTTTCTAAAATATAATTTTTCTGTATGTCATCAGCCGCAGATTTTGCAATATCCCATCCGTTGGACTTTTGGCCAGGTGTCCATAATGGAGCAGTTAAGTGCCTTCATCAGAATTTAATCCTTTTCTAAAACTGAATTCTTCTCTATGTCATCAGCTGCAGTTTCTGCCATATTGTCTCATTTTCTAAATGACTGTAGCTTTCCCCTGGCACATACTCTGTTTCCTAACCCCATGGACTTCTGGGGATGCAAATTGGAACAGTGGCCGGAACTGGCTCAGTTTTCAGTCTTTGTACTGTCTTGTCCAGCCTCCAGTCTCATCTCAAAGAGGGTTTACAGTGCAGAAAGAAGCTTTGTCACACCAAAACAGACAAAGTTGTCCTCCTCCAGTGTACAAAAAAAGTAGACACTGTTTGTTAACACTGTCGACCATGCATTTACCTATAGCTATATATGTCAGTGTCACTCTGACATCAATTACTGTTATTGCGTTCAAGAGCTTAAAAGGGGGGTAGGGAGAGAGAAAGAGCAAAAATTTATGAAAAATGTAAGAAAAAGAATGAAAAAATATTAAAAGTCCTAGGAAACCTCAACATGTCACATACCAATTTTCTGGCCAGTTATAGCATATTTGATTAGAGTAGAATTGATTTGGACTTGAAAAATGTTGACGAATTGTAAAAGACATTTGCTTACCTCTATAAATTCTTTATTTAAGTGGGCATATATAAGGCAAGTACAAATGTCTCATCATCCAAATAAAACATGGCAATTGCATAAATGTGTGGAGAGTAATCTTTGGCATATCAAAAACAGCGCAACTATGTTCGGTCAACTAGACAAAACCAGACTGTGTAGGTCAGCATAATAAAGCAGAGCAATTCAACGGAAATCAAAGCACAAGGATCCTAAGGACGTTCATGCGCTAACGGAAAAGTACAATCATTATCAGATCGCCTATACTTTAAGTGCAACACTTTTTATACACAAAGGGAGGTTGGGATATCAATAAGGAAGAGACGGACTGTAACAAGAAGGATGGAATATGGAAGGACAAGAAAATAAATAGATAAATAAGCCATTAAGTATAAACAAGGGAGAGAAGAGAGAAGAACATTTTTTTTTTTTAGATAGAGCTCCCCTTTAGGCTAGAAGAGCTTGGTATTCCATTGTGTTCTGGGACAAAAACCATGGGTTCCATGCCGAAATACAGTCCTGATCAAAAGTTTAAGACCACTTGAAAAATGGCAAAAAAAAATCATATTTTACATTGTTACATCTTAACAAGGTTCCAAGTAGAGCTTCAACATGCAACCAGAAGAAATGAGAGTGAGAGAAAACATTTTTTGAGCATTCATTTAATTGAAAATATAGGTTAAACTGAAACAGGCTGTTTTTCAGCTGATCCAAATTTTAGGACCACATGCCTTTAAAAGGCCAAATCTGTGCAAAGATGTGGATTCATTGTCATTTTCTGTCAGGTAGTCACACGTTGTGATGGCAAAGGCAAAAAAACTCTCCCTTTTTGAACGTGGTCGGGTTGTTAAACTGCATAAGCAGGGTCTCTCACAGCACGCCATCGCTGCTGAGGTAGGACGCAGTAAGACAGTCATTTGGAATTTCTTAAATGATCCTGAGGGTTATGGAACAAAAAAGTGAAGTGGAAGACCCAAAATAATTTCACCAGCACTGAGCCGGAGGATCCAATTGGCTGTCCATCAAGACACTGGAAGATCCTCGACCCAAATTAAGGCCCTTACTGGTGTTGACTGCAGCCCCATAACCATCAGACAGCATCTGAGACTGAAGGTCTTCAAAAACAAAAAACATCTTCAAAGACCTTGTCTCCTTGAACGCCATAGAACTGCTCGTTTGGACTTTGCAAGAGAGCACCAAAAATGGGACATTCAAAAGGTGGAAGAAAGTTTCATTCTCTGATGATTTTTTTTTTAACCTTGATGGTCCTGATGGTTTCCAACGTTACTGGCATGACAAGCAGATCCCACCTGAGATGTTTTCTACGCGCCACAGTGGAGGGGGCGCCATAATGGTCTGGGCTGCTTTTTCCTTCAGTGGCACAATGGAGCTTCACGAAGTGCAGGGGCATCAAATGGCCGCTGGCTATGTCCAGATGTTGCAGAGAGCATTGCTCATGACTGAGGGCCCTAGTCTGTGTGGTAACGACTGGGTTTTTCAACAGGACAACGCTACAGTAGATAATGCCTGCAGGACAAGGGACTTCTTCCAGGAGAATAACATCACTCTTTTGGCCCATCCTGCATGTTCCCCTGATCTAAATCCAGTTGAGAACCTTTTGGGGTGGATTGCAAGGGAAGTTTACAAAAATGGATAACAGTTCCAAACAGTAGATGGCCTTCGTGCAGCCGTCTTCACCACTTGGAGAAATGTTCCCACTCACCTCATGGAAACGCTTGCATCAAGCATGCCAAAACGAATTTTTGAAGTGATAAACAATAACGACAGAGCTACTCATTACTGAGTTCATGTTTTCTGTTTTGGGGGGTTTAGTTTTTTTTTGGAGGTGTGGTCCTAAACTTTTGATCAGCTGAAAAACAGCCTGTTTCAGTTTATTCGCTGTTTTCATTAAATTGAATGCTCAAAAAATGTTTTGTCTCACTACCATTTCTTCTTGTTGCATGTTGAAGCTCGTCTTGGAACCTTGTTAAGATCCAGCCATGCTAAATATGATTTTTTGCCATTTTTCAAGTGGTCTTAAACTTTTGATCAGGACTGTACATGCCTCATGGAAGTTTTTCAGAAGAGCAGCCAGTTCCTCCATTCTCCGGATATCCTCCACCTTATTGATCCACATGTCCATTGAGAGTCGGGAAGGGGATTTCCATCTGGCTGGGATGCAGGCTCTCGCTGCGTTAACTAGGTGACGCAAAATTAATTTTTTAAGCAAGCGGCTGGGTAGGTCCGAGAGGAGTAACAAAAAGAAGCCCAGTGTATTTGGTATAGGAAAGGAGAAGATTGAGGCTATGGTCTTACGTACCGACTCCCAGAAATGTCTGAGTTTACTACAGTGCCAGAAAGTATGGATCAATGTACCCTGCGCCGACTCACATCTCCAATATAATGGAGATACTGAGGGAAACATTTTCTGCAGGCGAGTCGGAACATAGTACCACCTAGACAATATTTTGTAGCTTGCTTCCTGGATTTTACTGGCAATGGATGATTTATGCGTGAAATGGTAGTTTTGGCCATTGCTCGGGAGGAATGTCAACTCCAAGATCAGAGCTCCATTTGTCAATATATGGAGGGCGGTAGTCAAGATGCGGCATTACCAACTCCTTATAAAACTCAGGTAAAGAGTGTCGGTATATACCTGAGCAGACGCACACCGTTTCGAAAGGAGTAAGAGGCCTATCAAAGCCCAGGGAAAAAGGGATTGAGGAAAGGAAATGTGATATTTGTCTAGCCTTCCAAGGTCCTAGGGCACAAGGATCTGACAGATTCTGTAGTTCGAAGTATGTGAGCCATCTCCCTGTAGTTCTAAAGAAGGGATCCCGACATTTACCACTCAAATGCCATTGCATAAAGGGGCCTGCAGAGCAACTAACTAGGAATTCTGGGTGTCCCAAGACAGGAAATAATGGGGAAGGTGTGGGCAGTAACGTGCTCCCCTCAGTGTATTTGTGGAATTGGAGTAGGAGTAGGGTAGGGCCTATGGTGGGGTGGACAGAGAGTGCGGTCAGAGTCCGCACCCCTTCCCAAGGCAAGAGCGCAAGAGGGGTCTGGGAACTCTGATATTCAATGGTCATCCATTGCTTAAAAAGAGTGTGACGACACCAGTCCATTACACGCTGAAGCATGGTAGCGACATAGTATTTTCGGAGATCCGGAATCCCTAGGCCCCCCACTCCTTCGGGACATGAAGCAGAGAGCGGGCCAGCCTCGGGCTCCTACCTGCCCAGATAAATTTAACACGGTCTTGATGTATTGTAACAAAGAAGCTGGGGGTAGTTTTATTGGGAGTGTCTGAAAAAGGTATAGCATAGCAGACGTGGGAGAACATTCAACTTAAAAATGGCGCAACGGCCAAACCATGTGTACATGCCCGTTGCCCATTTATTAAGGTCTCCCCGTATTCAACCTAACAGAGGGGTGTAATTCCTGCTGTATATTTTCTTCAGGTCTCTTGGCATCCATGTTCCCAAATTGCATTTTTAAAGGTCTGCGCATGCGCCGGATCCGATTTGCCGGAACACTTGATGCTGGATCCGGCACTAATACACTTCAACGGAAATTAATGCCGGATCCGGTATTCCTGCAAGTGATCAGTATTTTGGGCCGGAGAGAAAACTGCAGCAGCTGTCCATTGGAATGGGAAAGAGGTTGCTAGATTAGATTCCAACAAGCTAGTCAGCAAAATATTTAAAGCCTCTGATTTTTTTAAGTTAATTTTTTATTGGACATAGTTTTGTACTTATTAAATTCAAAGATCAGGTTCTGGAAAGAGTTCAGAGGCCTAGTAATTGTGAACATCAGATTGTCTGAGTATGCCACAATTTTATATTCCTGCCCCCCCCACTGATAGGCCTGTGATATTAGGGTTCATCCGACCCATTCGGAGTAGAGGTTCAAGTGAGAGTACGAAAATTAAGGGGGAGAGAGGACAACCCTGTCGGGTCCCGTTTCTAATTTCAAAGGTGGGCGATAAAACCCAATTCACTTTAGTCGCAGCAGAGGGGCTGGTATAAAGGGAATGGATCCAGGTCAACATTGAGCCAGCTATGCCTACATGGTTTAAGACTTCAAATAACTACTGCCAGTTCACCCTATCAAATACCTTTTCGGCATCTGTTGACAAAAGGCAGAAAGGTGTGTGCTGTAATTTAGCTTGATGAATCAAGTTCAGCACTTTGGTAATGTTGTCTCGAGCTTCTCTGGATGGTATGAAACCAACTTAGTCAGAATGAATAGTAGATATTAGAGGAACTAGGAGCATGGCTAGGATTTTGGCAAGCAACTTAAGGTCTACATTGAGCAATGAGCTTGCACAGGCCGCTGGATCCTTTCCCTCTTTATGTATGACTGTAATGTGCGCATGCGTCATATCTCTAGGGAAAGGAGTCCCTGTTGCTACTGCGTTCAGAGCCTTAGTAAGTGGGGTCTGTAGGAGGGGTAGGTATTTCTTAGAATAGGATGCCGGTAGTCCATCCGGTCCAGGGGCTTTACTGGGTTGCATAGATTTTAGGGCTTCCGTGAGTTCTTCTTCCGATATGGACTTGTCTAAGTCCGTGAGAGCCTCTAGTGGGATTTTTGGGAGGCCTGAGTCAGATAAGTACTTGCGCATAGTTAGGGTTAAAGAGGGGCTGGCTGAGTTAGGGCGTGGGATGTTATACAGAGATTTGTAGTATTGGGCAAAGGCTTCAGTTATCTTATCTGGGTCGCTTAGATTGGGGCCCTTGGAATTGAGGGGGAATCTCAGGGGGAATCTCAGGGGGAATCTCAGAGAGGCATGGAGCATAGCGTGATCAGAGAAGGTCATTGAATCGAGGAGGAAGCATGGAGAGATACCGCTGAATGCTGTATCAGGAAATAGTCTATCCTGGAGTATACATCTCTTGCAGCAGAATAATGAGTATAGTCTCGAACATCCGGATTGACCGCCCTCCATACATCTACCAGCTGGTGGGAGTATAGGAGACGCTTGATACGATGGAGATAAGAGTAGGCCAGGTGCGAGGCCCCCCTAGAAACATCCACCAAAGGGTCCATAGCAACGTTGAAATTTCCCACTGACGAAGAGAACTCCCTCTTCAAAACCATCTAGTCTCTATAGGATTCCCGCTAGAGCTTTGTATTGATTGATGTTGGGAAGGCTAGAGTATATAGTTGTCCCGCTAGACGGCCCTTAACGAATAGATATCTACCACTATCATCTGTCTGGGTATCTACCAATTCCCAGGGTGTGGTTCTAGAGATTTGTATGCTTACTCCCCTTGACTTCGATACTGAGTAGCAACTATGGTGGGAGTCCGGGTACCTGGGTGATCTGAAAAAGGGTAATGCTCCCTTGCGGAAATGTATTTCCTTTATGAATGCAATTTGTACCTTCTTACTCCATAGGAGCCGGAGAATGGAGGATCTTTTTTCTGGTGTGTTCAGCCCATTGGCGTTAATAGATGCAAAGTTGATGGTAGACATTATTCTGAAAAAAAAAGAGGGGCTAGGGAAAGAGGGGGGGGAAGGAAAGAAACGAGAAGACAGGGAAGACGACACACAAAAGTAAACTTAGTAGAAAAACACTATAGGGTAGCTTTGTAAGCCAAATACCCGATCCAGCTAACAGTAACCAAAACTTGTGGAATAAACATCACTTAGCAAATCTCGGAAAGCCCACGGATAAGCCAACCAAGAGTCGTGTTACTATGTGAAGAGAGAAATAGCAAATAGAGTTGCTATCCCTTCCCTGTGCCAGATATACTGAAACAGTGTGAAACCCCTGGGTGAGGTCATGAGTCATGACATCTATGAGGACAGATTCCATTAAAATGAGAGGGGGGACAGATAATTTCCCACTCTTAGTGAGTGATGAGATTCCCAGTTTAACTGGGATCTTTTCTAGGGGGGACATCTTGGTTCGAGACTAAACTAATCAGCCACAGTCCCTGGTCGCTGTGCAATCTCCATGTGTGACTCCTGGTCAGAGGATTGTATCCCTGAAAATCAATGATCTTCAGTCATTAACTGAAACAGAAACAGCTGCATAGAAAGTTTAAAACAGGGTGAGGAACAGACCAACCCTGCTACAATGGTGAGGTTGTGGAAGACAGTTTCATATCACAGGTCATACACTATGGCAGGAATGAGCACCTCAACTAGAAATCAGGTAGTTATATTGTATCAGCAAGTAGGATTTCAAGATGTGTGGCTCAAGCTCAATTGAAGAAGCACAAAGAAGCCTGCAGGACCATAGACACAGTAGATGCAGTGGTCAGCCAGGAAAACTTAGTGCAGCAGATGAAAGACATATCATACTTACTTCCCATCGAAATCAAAAGATGTCCAGCATGGCCATCAGCTCAGAACTGACAGAAACCAGTGTGATCCAGGTACACCCATCTAATGTTCAGAGAAGTCAGGCCAGAAGTGGTCTTCATGGTAGAATTGTGGCCAAAAAGTCATAACTTAAATGTGGATACAAGGCTAAATGTCACGATAGGTAGGTAAGCGGGGAAATAACCAAACACAGGAAAACAAACAGAACAAATGACTATGCCCAAAAGCTAGGGAGAAAAGGGTCACCTCCTAGCGATCCCTAAACGTTTTTCCTAAACTGCTGTGCCCATGTGCATACCCTAATGGTGGATATGCACATGCCCTCGTGCCTAAACCCATAAACCCTGAGCAAACCCTAAGCTGTAGGGAAAAGAGAAGATCCACCTGCTTCTTCAAACCTGGAGGAAGTAAGCGTCTCCCTAGAGGCCTAGATAAAAGACACAATGGGAAATTACAGAGAGGAATTATCTAGATCAGAGCTGGAGCAGACGATCCACCACACATCCAGAGCTCACAGGAAAGAACTATAACGCGCACAGGCTGCTGGGGGAAGGAGAGATAAATAGCCTCACTAACAATCAAACCCAGTACACCTGAGGGAAGGTGGATCCAGCTCAAACCCAAACCAAAACAAACAGAGAAGTCAGACATGTGCAGCCAGTCTGACAGACCTCCGCACATTCACAGGGCAAGGCGTGAGACTAAGTTACTCAACTATGCATGAAAACATAGGAACTGCGGTGCAGAAAAATGACAGCTGGTGCTCTGGACTGATGAGTCAAAATTTGAAATAGTTGGCTATAACAAAAGGCAATTTATTTGCCGAAGGGCTGGAGAGCAGTAAAATAATGAGTGACATATAATATTGTTCCTGCAATACAGGGGCAATAAAGCATGGTGGATGTTCCTTGCAAGTTTGGGGCAGCATTTCAGTCAATGGAATTGGTGACTTGGTCAGAATTAATGGTGTTCTGAATTAATGGTTATTTACAAATGGCCACTTTGGCTCTCTTGGTTGACACGTGTTATTAATTTTTTGTAACTAAAAATTAACATTTATTGTTTAGAATTAAAATTGTTTACTAGAACTAATTTGTTCTAGTAAACAATTTTAATTCTAAACAATAAATGTTAATTTTTAGTTACAAAAAATTAATAACACGTGTCAACCAAGAGACACTCATTGGTCAAAGTGGCCATTTGTAAATAATTAGTTTCATTTGTCTCAACACGTGTTAGTGGGTCCAATGTAAATAAACTGAATTAATGGTAACTCTGAAAGCAGATGCTTATAGATCATGAAATACCATCAAGGAGGCATTTGATTAGCTCCAAATTTATTTTGCAGGAGGGCAACGACCCCAGACATATAAACTATCTTCAGCAGAAAGAAGGAGCAATGGAAGTGAGCCCTGAATTCAACATCATCGAGTCTGTCTGGGATTATATAAAGAGACAGAAGGATTTGAGCAAGCCTACATCCACAAAAGATCTGTAGTTACTTCTCCAAGATGTTTGGGATAACCTCCCTGCTGAGTTCCTTCACAAACTGTTTGTAAGTGTGCCTAGAAGAATTGATGCTGTTTTGAAGGCAAAGGGTGGGCACACCAAATATTTATTTTAGTTTTGACTTTTGTTCATTGATTTTGCATAAACTATTAACACTTATATTTTTAAAGCATTTTGGATGACCCTTTTAGGCCTAATAGTTTCACATCTGCACTGGAGGCTCCTCTAGGAAACTATAATAGAAAACTGACAGTTAGTGGAGTCGGTGGGGACTGTTCGGTACCATTGGTTACCATCATGTGATTGATTTTGCTATTAGGTGAATTATAAAACTTGTGAATTCTAGAAAATGGCAGAAATAAACAAGAGGGACGTAGGATATATAATACCACTAGTTAAATATTCTTTGGTGTGTAGTACTTAAAGAGGTTATCCCATCCTAGACAACGGGGGCATATCGCTAGGATATGCCCCCATTGTCTGATAGGTGCGGGTCCCAACGCTAGGACCCGCACCTACAAGAAGAACGGAGCCGCCGAAAATAGCGGAGCGCTGGCTCGGCTATTTCCGTTGGCCCCATAGAAATGAATGGGAGCGGTGGCAGCGCATGCGCGGTGCACTCTTATTCACTTCAATAGGAGAGGCGGAGAGCTGCGCCTGGTGGTGGATAGACCCCGGGAAACCCGGTGTCCTCCAGCCACAACTGTCCCCGGCTCCGTTCTCCTTGTAGGTGCGGGTCCCAGAGGTGGGACCCGCACCTATCAGACAATGGGGGCATATCCTAGCGATATGCCCCCATTGTCTAAGATGGGATAACCCCTTTAAGATTGAGTGCAGACACTAATATATTTCCAAAATGCATTTCCCCTTTAAAATGTACATTTGCAATTGTAGATAATATACTCATTAAGAAATGATGACTCATTGGGCACCAATATAATCAGGACAGACACATTTACATTTGGAGACACAAAAGTGGTAACCTTATTTTAATTTTTTTATTCTTTTTCTCCTTTCTTATGTGAATGATTTTTTATCATCCTTTAATCAGAAGCTTTACAACTCTCCAAAAACCCATGTTCCAATGTATTTGTAAAATGTTAAACCTGAAATTATGACAATAATTATTACTGTTTCGTTTGTACAAAAAGGATACCACTAAGGTAAGACTATTTGTCTGTTTTATCTATTTTTTTTTATTAATCTGTTTTATGCTTTTAATGTTATAATCAGTTTTATGTTTTTTATTATTATTTTGTCTATTTTTATCTATATTTTCTTCCATTTGGAAATTTAAAATAATTATCTTCAAACCAGATATCACACAGATCGAAATATGTGCACTGACGAGCAAAAGGCTAACAATGTTTTGAACTTTTGACTTTCAGGCTTCATATCTAACCATCCACTACAGCTTTGAACGTGAAACTACCATCATTTTATAGACAATCATCTTGGCTATCTCCTACATAAATTGGACTTGCAACTATTTAGCAAATGATTAGTCATTGGCGGTATCTCGGCAAAGAAAATTGCCAAACTGCATCATATGAGTGCCATGACAATTGGAAGAATGCGAAATGAAGTCTGTCCTTCCGTTCCAAAGCCAAGAGGGGGACGTCCAGGCAAGATATCGGAGTCAACAAGTCGGTTCATCACAAGGTCTATCAGTTCTGGTGCAACAAACATGACAGTGGACATGGCTCGTATACTTTGCAATAGTGAGATCACAGACGTCCATGAAAGCACCGTGCAAGGCACATTACACAAGTCTAGAATGGTGGCCCCAAAAAAGATGACGAAGCCTCGACTTCAATATTGTCATAAGAAGTGTCAGCTTGAGTTTGCAGAAAAGTGGACAGTAGAAGATTGGAAACGGGTGATTTAGAGCGATGAGATGAAAGTCGATAGAGTGGGCTCTGATATGTGCAAAAGGGTCTGGAAGAAACAAAAAAAAGGGGGCTAATGGATCAGGAAATCAAAGGAACTGTCAAGTTTGGTGGAGGAAGCCTGATGATATGGGGTTGTTTCAAGCCAAAGGCATTGGATACTTGACCAGGATCGATGGTCAATCTCCTACAGAGATTCAGCTGAAGATCCCATCAGCTGTATTCAGGATCATAATCTCTGACAAGTAGAGCAGAGAGGAGAATGAAGCAGCTCTTTACCTCAGTATCTGAAGTAACTTGTCCTCCTGTGTGATTAGGACAGGTTTTGTGTGTACTAATAGGCAACCATTTTATTTGTCCTGATGATTACTCCCCAGACAAAACAAGCCATTACAACTAATGAAAGTTGTTTGGGAATATATTTATAATTAAGTAATATTTAAGTATTTTAATTTTCTTAATTTCCAGAGAACCCTTTTTATACAGCAGCATTATATTCCTTTATTGTATTATTCTTTATTGAATGAAAATAATAATCATAATAATAATAATATACAATAAATATTTATATAAAATACATTATCATCCAATACCACCATTCCAGAAGAGAGTGAAAAAAAAGAAAACAAAGGAAAACAACAACCAGTTTATTAGTGTTTTATGAACCTGGGTTTTTCAATTTTATAATAAACTTTATCAAAGAGTATTTTGTCATATTATTCATGTTCCTGAGACTCAATCATTTTTTCCCCAATATTTATATAGCTTGGGATATTTCCATATCAGTCTACATTTGACCAAAGGCATCTAGGACATTCATACAGTTTTTAAATGTCACTTTATTAAATTCAGTTTTGATACACATTATATGTTATTGCATAGTAATGTAATGTATAAAGAACACCCCTTCTGTATATTAACCCATTGAGCCTTAGAGAGATACTGTCACGGCTGAGGATGGGGAAAATCCTCAGCCGTGCGATGCCAGAAGATGTTACGCTGCTCGGCCAGGACGACAGGATTAGGGAGCAGGTCACCTCCTAACACATCCCTAACCTGACCCTAACTCCTAGCTGCATAGGCCGACCTTTAAGGTAGGAGGGCCCATGCTCAGGAACCTCGGATCCCTAACTCACCCTCCGACCGGTCCCTGAACTAGGAGTCAGGGTAAGACGGCCTGTTCCTTCTGGACACGAAGGAACAGGGGTCTCACTGGCCAAGCTGCAAGGAAAGGAACATAAACAGCCTATGGATATGGCAGGAGGCTGAAAAGCACTTCCACACCTACCTGCCACAGACACTCAGACTGGATCCCGTGCAAGACAGCAAGTATCCACACCCAAACACAAATGGACACAGCACACACACAAACACACAGGAACCCAGATCCATAGGTGCATAACAAAACAAAGGAAAACATCAAATGGACATCAACATAAACTTAAGAGTCACAGTTAGTTTGTTTATGACCACAAGGGTGGCCCCCACTGGCAGATGGAATGCACAAGAGGCTGCTCCAGCTAAGCATGGCTGAAGCAACCCACTGAGACATGCCAAACAGAGAGGCTTTATAGGCCTAAGTGTCACAACCAGACAGCTGAGAAGCTCTGACAGAAGCCTTTCAGAACCTCCTCCTTGAGTTTTCCTTGTTGTGGTGTTCAGTTCCTCATCTCGTTAGCCTCTCTCAGCTGTCATGTAGTTGGACTGATTGCATCCCTTTAAATTCCGCCCCATAATGCATTACTGGGCGGCTTATACTACTTCCTGGAGTGTGTGTGCATGCTGATCCTGTTTCCCAGTCTGCTACAAAGTTAAGTGCTGTACATTTATCTGTTATTTTCTGTTTGCTGGATCCCAAGTGACCCTGACTCCCTCCGTGTCTGGTGTAGGGAGCCGGTGGTCGTGTCCCCTCACTATTGTAGGGTGTTCAGGGGTTATATAGTCGAGGTACGTGGATATGCAACCATCCACCTTTGGGATCTTTACATAAGCTGAGCAGCCAGGGAAAGTGCCAGGTTTTGTGCAGGGGTCTCCCTTTTGGTTCCTTAGCTTTGGATCCAGTGAGTCATATATGCATGTTGCATTGTCTTGTTTCCTGTACACCGTCCGTGACATTATAAGCCGCCAAAACCGTCTCAAGCATGGATCCGGTTTCACTTTTGGCTGAACGCCTTCAAGGTCTTTCATTGGAGGTAGCTGATCTCCGCAGGACTTTTTCTCAGCTTCAAGTGACCGGTTCAGCTGGCGTTCATGGAGTTTGTTCTGAGCCTAAGATCTCGCTCCCGGATACGTTTTCCGGGGGTAGTGAGAATTTTGTGCGTTTTAGAGAGGCCTGCAAACTCCATTTTCGCTTTCTTCCCCATTCCTCTGGTGATGAGGAACGGAGGGTGGGGATCATTATATCGCTGCTCAGGGGTAACTCTCAGTCCTGGGCCTTTTCGCTGCCGGAGGGGGCACGGCCCCTCCGTTCAGTGGATGAATTCTTTTTAGCCCTGGGTCAGATATATGATGATCCGGAGCGTATTGCTCTGGCTGAGTCTAGACTACGTCTATTATGCCAGGGTAAACAATCCGCAGAGATATACTGCTCAGAATTTTGGAGATGGGCAGCTGATACTGGTTGGAATGATGCTGCACTCCGAAGTCAATTTTGCCATGGTCTTTCAGAGGGATTGAAAGATGCATTTGCCTTTCATGAAAGGCCTATTTCCTTGGACTCTGCTATGTCTCAGGCCGTTCGTATTGACAGGCGTCTTAGAGAGAGAGGAGAGATCTCTCCTTCCTGTCATACTCAGTCCCAGGACAGTGCAGCGGTCCCATTCTGTGCGCAGGGGTATCAGTCGCTGTCAGCCCCTTCTGAGCAGGAGCCCATGCAGCTGGGGTTGATTGCTTCTGACAATAGAAGATTCAGCCCGCATGGGAGGGTTTGTTTTTCTTGTGGAGGTATAAATCATTCTGCAAATGTTTGTCCCTCTAGGAGATTCAGGCAGTTCTCTGGGAGTAATAAAGAAACAAAGAGGAAAAAATCTTTTAAAAATGTTCCGTCTGTTACTATTGGCAGGGTTGAGGCGGAAATTGAAGGTTTTCAGTTTGCTTGTAGTTCCCATTTTGTCCTGCCTGCTAGGGTGGCGCTAGAGAGCAAGAGCATTTTTTGTGAGATTTTTGTGGATAGTGGAGCAGCGGTCAATCTCATTGATAATCAATTTGCAATAACTCATGGTTTCCAGGTGTGCACTTTGGGAAAGGATATTCCTGTTTTTGCTATTGATTCCGCTCCACTTTCTCAGAAATCATTAAAGGGCATAGTTCACAATATCCGTTTAATTGTGAGTGATGCTCGTGTTGAGGATGTGTCATGTTTTGTCCTTAGCGGTTTGCCTACTCCTCTAGTGTTGGGGCTACCCTGGCTCACTAAACATAACCCCACCATTGATTGGCAAGCGAGGCAAATAAATGGTTGGAGTGACTTTTGCAGAGAGAATTGCCTCACGACATCTGTTTCTGAGGTTGCTACTAAGACTGTACCATCTTTTCTCTCTGAATTTTCGGATGTCTTCTCTGAGAGTGGAGTTCAGGATTTGCCCCCGCACAGGGAGTACGATTGCCCTATTAATCTCATCCCAGGCGCCAAGCTGCCTAAATCTCGTTTATACAATCTTTCCCAACCTGAAAGGATCGCTATGCATGCTTATATCTCTGAGAGTCTGAGAAAAGGACACATACGACCCTCGAAGTCACCTGTTGCCGCTGGTTTTTTCTTTGTTAAGAAAAAAGATGGTTCTTTAAGACCTTGTCTGGATTTCAGGGAGCTGAATAGTATCACTATTCGTGACCCTTATCCGCTTCCTCTGATCCCGGACCTGTTTAACCAGGTTGTTGGGGCTAAAGTATTTTCCAAATTAGATCTAAGAGGGGCATACAACCTGGACAGGGTCAGAGAAGGAGACGAATGGAAGACGGCCTTCAATACCCCTGAGGGACATTTTGAAAATTTGGTTATGCCTTTTGGTTTGATGAATGCCCCAGCCGTTTTTCAGCATTTCGTGAACAGCATTTTTTATCATTTGATGGGAAAATTTGTATTAGTGTATTTGGATGACATTTTGATTTTTTCTCCTGATTTCAAAACTCATAAGGAACATTTACGTCAGGTCTTGCTCATCCTGCGGGAGAATAAATTATATGCGAAACTGGAAAAATGTGTGTTTGCGGTTCCAGAAATTCAATTTCTGGGGTTTCTTCTCTCCGCTTCTGGTTTTCGCATGGACCCCGAGAAGGTCCGCGCTGTGCTTGAGTGGGAGCTTCCTGAGAATCAGAAGGCGCTGATGCGTTTTTGGGGCTTTGCCAATTATTACAGGAAGTTTATTTTGAATTATTCCTCTATTGTTAAACCACTCACTGATATGACCAGAAAGGGGGTAGATTTTTCTTATTGGTCGGTAGAGGCGGGTAAGGCTTTTTCTAATATCAAGGAGAGTTTTGCTTCCGCTCCCATCTTGGTGCAACCTGATATTTCTTTACCCTTCATAGTTGAGGTTGATGCTTCTGAGGTGGGTGTGGGTGCGGTCTTGTCTCAGGGTTCCTCTCCTGCCAAATGGCGACCGTGTGCCTTTTTCTCGAAAAAACTCTCCTCCGCAGAGAGAAATTACGATGTGGGAGATAGGGAATTGTTGGCCATCAAGTTGGCTTTTGAGGAATGGCGCCATTGGCTAGAGGGAGCCAGACACCCTATTACCATGTGTACTTGGAGTCAGCCAAGCGTCTGAACCTGAGACAGGCCAGATGGTCTTTGTTCTTTTCAAGATTTAATTTTGTTGTCACGTTCCGCCCTGGGGTTAAGAATGTGAAGGCAGATGCCCTGTCACGTTGTTTTCCCGGAGGCGGGAATTTTGAAGACCCGCGTCCCATTTTGGCCGAAGGTGTGGTGGTCTCTGCTCTTTTTTCTGAATTGGAGGCAGAGGTGCAGGCAGCCCAGTCAGAGGCTCCTGATCTTTGTCCTCCTGGGAGGTTGTTTGTGCCTCTCGCTTGAAGACACAAGATTTATTTTTTTAAGGAACACCACGATACGGTCCTTGCTGGGCACCCGGGGGCAAGAGCCACACTGGATCTCATCGCTCGGAGATTCTGGTCGCCTGCGCTTCGTAAGTCGGTTGAGGGTTTTGTGGCAGCCTGCGAGACTTGCGCTCGTGCCAAAGTCCCTCATTCACGGCCATCAGGTCCTCTCCTTCCCTTACCCATTCCTTCCCGTCCTTGGACACATCTGTCCATGGACTTCATAACGGACCTGCCTCGTTCCTCGGGGAAGACTGTGATTCTGGTGGTGGTGGACCGTTTTAGCAAAATGGTGCATTTCATCCCTTTTCCTGGTTTGCCCAATGTTAAGACGCTGGCGCAGGCATTTATTGATCACATTGTCAAATTGCACGGTATTCCTTCAGACATAGTCTCTGATAGGGGCACGCAGTTTGTTTCCAGATTCTGGAAGGCTTTCTGTTCTCGCTTGGGGGTTCGGTTGTCATTCTCTTCTGCTTTCTACCCGCAGTCGAATGGCCAGACAGAGCGCGTCAATCAGAATCTGGAGACATATCTGCGCTGTTTTGTGGCGGAGAATCAGGAGGATTGGTGTTCTTTTTTGTCCCTTGCTGAGTTTGCTTTAAATAACCGTCGTCAGGAGTCCTCTGATAAGTCACCATTTTTTGGTGCATATGGGTTTCATCCGCAGTTTGGGACTTTCTCGGGAGAGGGGTCTTCTGGTTTACCTGATGAGGACAGATTCTCCTCGTCTTTGTCATCTATTTGGCAAAAGATTCAGGATAATCTAAAGAGCATGAGTGAGAGATATAAGCGTGTGGCAGATAAGAGACGTGTGCTTGGTCCGGACCTGAATGTTGGTGATCTGGTGTGGTTGTCTACCAAGAATATCAAATTGAAGGTTCCCTCCTGGAAATTGGGTCCTAGGTTTATTGGGCCTTACAAAATCCTGTCTGTCATCAATCCTGTTGCCTACCGTCTTGATCTTCCTCAGACTTGGAAGATCCATAATGTTTTTCATAAGTCCTTATTGAAACCTTATGTTCAACCCATTGTACCCTCGCCTTTGCCTCCTCCTCCGATTATGGTTGATGGGAATCTTGAATTTCAGGTCTCTAGGATTGTGGATTCTCGTCTTGTCCGCGGTTCTCTCCAGTACCTTGTTCATTGGGAGGGTTATGGTCCTGAGGAGAGGATGTGGGTCCCAGTGACGGACATTAAGGCCTCTCGTCTCATCAGGGCTTTCCATAGGTCCCATCCTGAGAAGGTGGGCTCTGAGTGTCCGGAGTCCACTTGTAGAGGGAGGGGTACTGTCACAACCAGACAGCTGAGAAGCTCTGACAGAAGCCTTTCAGAACCTCCTCCTTGAGTTTTCCTTGTTGTGGTGTTCAGTTCCTCATCTCGTTAGCCTCTCTCAGCTGTCATGTAGTTGGACTGATTGCATCCCTTTAAATTCCGCCCCATAATGCATTACTGGGCGGCTTATACTACTTCCTGGAGTGTGTGTGCATGCTGATCCTGTTTCCCAGTCTGCTAGAAAGTTAAGTGCTGTACATTTATCTGTTATTTTCTGTTTGCTGGATCCCAGGTGACCCTGACTCCCTCCGTGTCTGGTGTAGGGAGCCGGTGGTCGTGTCCCCTCACTAATGTAGGGTGTTCAGGGGTTATATAGTCGAGGTACGTGGATATGCAACCATCCACCTTTGGGCTCTTTGAATAGACTGAGCAGCCAGGGAAAATGCCAGGTTTTGGGCAGGGGTCTCCCTTTTGGTTCCTTAGCTTTGGATCCAGTGAGTCATATATGCATGTTGCATTGTCTTGTTTCCTGTACACCGTCCGTGACACTAAGTGGCCACACCCACACAGACACACCCAGTGTCTCACACACACAGAAAGGGAGTTAACCCTTCCACCACCAGGGAAAGGAAAATACCACTTAAAGGGGAAGTGCACACAATATATAAAACACAGTGCACACCATACCCACACACCTAACATAGAGGTAGTCAGGTGTAACCGCATGCCACTGCAGCAAGCTGCCTAGCACTGCTCAGGCTGCTCTGCTGACGCATACACAACACAACTAGTTGCCCGCGGCAACCACAAGTGAGGCCACACACCAGCGGCCCTCACCTGTGGTTGAACACCCAAACCAAACCGCAGGCAACCGCATGCGGTTAAGGAGTCACGACCATTACCATGGCCGTGACAGATCCAATGTCCATTTTTCATAGCTTACATTTACAAACAATTTTTTCAACCAATTTTCTGAAATTTCAAAATACATTTTAGAGACATTTTTTTCTGATTAAAATGATTGTATCATAAAAAAGAAAATTAAATATAACTAAATTAAATTCAACTTATTCAACAATGGATGCATAAGTTTGTAAGAAATTGGGGAAAAAAAGATGCCTCTATCCCTCTGTATCAACTATCACACTGTCTGTAATTCTACAGAAACTCTGCTCTCCCTGAAAACTGACCACAACTGTTCTGACATGACTGCCATCAACCCTTTCACTGAAACATCATTTAACACAGGTAGTAGAGGCAGCAGGGAGAGACATTGGAGCAGCAAAACCTCCAGACTCCAGGTAATGTTGGAACTACCATACTTTTTAGGTGCAAAAGCTATGTGTTTCATGGCCTTAGTGGTCCCCTCCTTAGGCAGACACCAAGCCTGCGAAACTCATAGCTTTTGTACCAACAAAGTATTGTAGTTTCAACATCACTTTAGTCTGGAGGATATGCCACACCACGGTCCCCTTTCTGCCTCTACCGCCCGCTTCTCATGGCCGCATACACGCTTGGGGATCACATGCTGACTGTCCCACTACTATCACCTCCTGTAAGGTGACACATAAAGGTGAGCTGCATTCCTACTTGGCTAATGAGCCTGTCCTTATGGTCCTATCTATGAGCACTTCTCCTGCTTGTATTTTGTTTACCATTTAAACCAGAGCATTTTCCCCAGGTGCAGTATAGTAGGGAGGTGGAGGGAGAGCAAGATTAGGATATCTAGAGGTCCTGCCTTCCCCTCCCTATCCTATCAGTGTCCCTTTACATTATAGCAGTTGGAGTATTCTACTCCAAGTTGATTCAGGCAGAAGTTCTGTCCAGACAAACTACAGAAGAGAGGTAGGGAGCTCCAATGGCTCCATCTTCACTGCTGGGATGAAACAGTTCTGTAGCTCTAGAGAAGAGGTAAGTATGTGGGTAACTACTGTATGTGTGTAATGTGAATGCATGTGTGTAATGTGTATATATGTGTGCAATGTGTATATCTGCATGTGTATGTGTGCATAATGTGTATGTATGTGTATAGTATGTATGTGTATGAATATATGTGTAAATTAGTGTATTATGTAGTGTGTATGTATAAATAGCTGTGTAATATGATTGAATGCGTGCATTTTTGTATATATGTATTTGTAATGTATATATGTGTATGTATAATATGCATATGTATGTATATAATATGTGTACACATTTTATGGTTGTGTAGGTATACAGGAAATATTATGTATTTGTGGATATCCAGGATGGGATCAGGGTTTGGTCAGGACATGACCACATGTTGGCAGATCATGTTATTGTAGAAGGGCTTGCACAGATAACATAATATCACATGACTATATGCGTGCAGGTCCTGAAGTCAGAGGGTGGAGCAACAAAGTTTCACAGAGAAAGATTGTGAATTGCTGATTGAAATGTACAGGGTCTGGACTTGGGTCTGTATTTATTGAGGGAGATGGTCTGGGATTCTTTTTAGGGCCTCTGTTATAGGGGAGGGATTTATTTAGGTTTCCTGGTCTGGTATTGTATCTATTTGTGGGGTCTGGTGTCTGTATTTATTTAGGGGTCTAGTCTGAGTTCTGTTTTTATTTAAGGTGTCTGATTTCTGTGTTTATTTAGGGTGTCTGAGGTCTGTACTTAGGGGGTATAGTTTAGCAGGGTCAGATTGGCCGATCCCTCAGAGTACCAGAGGATTCTTTGGTAGGCCCAAGCGTGGACACAATGCATCCTGATAAAACGTGCCCCAAAGGTCAACTTGAGGTTACTGGATCCACCATTTGTGCAGAGTATACAGCTACATAAGGCCCGGTAGCAAAAGGGACCCACCACCATTGAATCAAGAAAACACCAATGCTTCCTAGTGTCTATTCCTTTGCATATAATGTACTGCTAACTATTTCCATGGTTTTTACTGCTACATAACAAAGGGCTGACATACTTTTCTTAAACAGGGTTTATTTGTAGTCTGTGTCTCATCCAGATATCCTATTAAACTTTATGAACAATACGTCCTTCTTGTGCACTGATAACTTACTGTGGATGTGCACATATAGACAGATAGTGGGCCCCTAGAATAATTTCGTCTGGTATGCCCAAGAAAATTCAGTCCAACGCTATGGTCTACAGTCTGGTCTGGGGTCTTAATTTTAGAGCCTGGTCTGGGGTCTGTAATTATTCTGGGATACAGTCTATTATTTTTGGATCTATATTTTTGGGGGACTTTCTGTTTATCTTATTGTTTCATCTGGAGCTTATTAATTTTAAGGTGTAATAAAAAAGTCATACACATTATTAGAAACCAATTAGACTGGCAGATTGAGGGATATTACCCAAGTAAATAGTGGGCATATGTTAAAAAAAACCCCTCTATAAATCACTTGACAACCTTTCTCTGGATATTAACACCAAAAGGGAGGCAGGTATGGTATGTGAGTCTATGTGTGTGTGTATGTATGCTGCATATGTGTATGCTTGCCGCAAATGTAACTTACAGAACACCTGTGCCTAGCAATCTGTATGGTAGGAACCTTTCTTACATTCTCAGTTCCTGCCAGTCTAGACAAGTGAACTGAATAGGTGAGTAGACACTGGACACCAGGTACTTCACATTGCCACTGGGAGTCCTGCTTATATAGTACCCCAGACATGGGGGTACTACTATGGTAAGTAGTTTGTAATGCAATATAACGTAATGTCATGCAATACACTTTGTTCACCAGCAGATGGGGTAAGGTTGGCAGTGTTTGGCCACAGCAATGAGACTTATCATATCATTCCTCCCATCTTGGTAGGAGTGGGCTGGTCCAACTTCCTGCCAAGGGTGGGGCTGAGCAAGTTATTGTCACTTTAGAGAGGAAAGTGATTGAGGAAGCTTGAAATCCATCTCTCCCTCCTCCCGGCCATATGGACCACAGAGGTGGCTCATCTAGGAGGACATCATTCCCCCAGAGATACTGCAGGGTCCAAGGATACAGACAATTTGTAAACTATGGCATATTTGTGCCAGCAGAGTGATCAAGCAATCAAGTGATCAAGACTCCGCCACAAGGTGGTGGGAAACACATTAAGACACCCCCACGCTAGAAGCCTGCATCATACAGTGGACACCTACAGACACAGGTGCTTGAGAAAACCCGTAGGGAATCAGGAGAGAGACATTTTCAGGTAGAAAACTTCTGAGTGTCATCTTCTACTTTGCCAGCCACCATCCCTCATTATCTGGAAGGAGAGAATTGCACTTTGTACAAACTGCTGCTGAGGTACTGCTGCTTGTTTTTTGCACTCAGTAAAGAAATATGTTATTTGCTCTACAACTACAATCTCTGCCTGGTTCCTTCAATTTTCCTTTTTTACTGCACCGAACACCAGGGAGTAACAGCCTGAGGTAGGACACAATGACATCACACAACAACATCTCATCAGGGCCACTACCGCTCCCATCCTCCACACCAGCTTCTTAGGGGCTCATTGCGCATACACAAGAAGAACAGTGCTGCATACTGCACTGGTCTTCTTGTCAAAATGATGGAAACAAAAATGAAACCTGACAGAAACCCATTCTAAGTGTATGGGGTCCAATGGGCGACGATATCCTTTGTGCAATGAGTCTGGCAATATAGAGTGGTTTCCCTTATCAACCATGTCATACGAGTGAACAGAGCACACAAGCACACTGGACTACCATTAGTGGTGTTATTGATCGTGTAAGGATGTTATTTGAAGAAGTGTTGACTATTACCCAGAATAGAGCAGAGACACTCACAGATAGGGAAAAGGAGCAACTTACTGGCACACACGGTGGATACTGGTATTTTATTGTGCAAAACTAAGGAAGAAAATAAGGTCGATTATGTTAAAAAGTTGCATTAGTTATAGAAAAAGGAGGTCTATTTATCTATGCATTCCTTGACCCAAACAGAATATCTGAGGGTTCAAACGGTACCTAGAAGTCTTAGATGTACAGTCATGGCCAAAAGTTTTGAGAATTACATAAATATTGGAAATTGGAAAAGTTGCTGCTTAAGTTTTTATAATAGCAATTTGCATATACTCCAGAATGTTATGAAGAGTGATCAGATGAATTGCATAGTCCTTCTTTGCCATGAAAATTAACGTAATCCCCAAAAAACCTTTCCACTGCATTTCATTGCTGTCATTAAAGGACCTGCTGAGATCATTTCAGTAATCGTCTTGTTAACTCAGGTAAGAATGTTGACGAGCAAAAGGCTGGAGATCATTATGTCAAGCTGATTGGGTTAAAATGGCAGACTTGACATGTTAAAAGGAGGGTGATGCTTGAAATCATTGTTCTTCCATTGTTAACCATGGTGACCAGCAAAGAAACGCGTGCAACAATCTTTGCGTTGCATAAAATGGCTTCACAGGCAAGGATATTGTGGCTACTAAGATTGCACCTCAATCAACAATTTATAGGATCATCAAGAACTTCAAGGAAAGAGGTTCAATTCTTGTTAAGAAGGCTTCAGGGCGTCCAAGAAAGTCCAGCAAGCGCTAGGATCGTCTCCTAAAGAGGATTCAGCTGCGGGATCGGAGTGCCACCAGTGCAGAGCTTGCTCAGGAATGGCAGCAGGCAGGTGTGAGCGCATATGCACGCACAGTGAGGCGAAGACTTTTGGAAGATGGCCTGGTGTCAAGAAGGGCAGCAAAGAAGCCACTTCTCTCCAAAAAAAACCATCAGGGACAGATTGATCTTCTGCAGAAAATATGGTGAGAAACATAGAAACATAGAATGTGTCGGCAGATAAGAACCATTTGGCCCATCTAATCTGCCCAATATACTAAATACTTTGGATAGCCCCTGGCCCTATCTTATATTAAGGATGGCCTTATGCCTATCCCATGCATGCTTAAACTCCTCCACTGTATTTGAAGCTACCACTTCTGCAGGAAGGCTATTCTATGCATCCACTACTCTCTCAGTAAAGTAATACTTCCTGATATTACTTTTAAACCTTTGCCCTTCTAATTTAAAACTATGTCCTCTTGTAGCAGTTTTTCTTCTTTTAAATATTCTCTCCTCTTTTACCTTGTTGATTCCCTTTATGTATTTAAAAGTTTCTATCATATCCCCTCTGTCTCGTCTTTCTTCCAAGCTATACAGGGAGTGCAGAATTATTAGGCAAATGAGTATTTTGACCACATCATCCTCTTTATGCATGTTGTCTTACTCCAAGCTGTATAGGCTCGAAAGCCTACTACCAATTAAGCATATTAGGTGATGTGCATCTCTGTAATGAGAAGGAGTGTGGTCTAATGACATCAACACCCTATATCAGGTGTGCATAATTATTAGGCAACTTCCTTTCCTTTGGCAAAATGGGTCAAAAGAAGGACTTGACAGGCTCAGAAAAGTCAAAAATAGTGAGATATCTTGCAGAGGGATGCAGCACTCTTAAAATTGCAAAGCTTCTGAAGCGTGATCATCGAACAATCAAGCGTTTCATTCAAAATAGTCAACAGGGTCGCAAGAAGCGTGTGGAAAAACCAAGGCGCAAAATAACTGCCCATGAACTGAGAAAAGTCAAGCGTGCAGCTGCCAAGATGCCACTTGCCACCAGTTTGGCCATATTTCAGAGCTGCAACATCACTGGAGTGCCCAAAAGCACAAGGTGTGCAATACTCAGAGACATGGCCAAGGTAAGAAAGGCTGAAAGACGACCACCACTGAACAAGACACACAAGCTGAAACGTCAAGACTGGGCCAAGAAATATCTCAAGACTGATTTTTCTAAGGTTTTATGGACTGATGAAATGAGAGTGAGTCTTGATGGGCCAGATGGATGGGCCCGTGGCTGGATTGGTAAAGGGCAGAGAGCTCCAGTCCGACTCAGACGCCAGCAAGGTGGAGGTGGAGTACTGGTTTGGGCTGGTATCATCAAAAATGAGCTTGTGGGGCCTTTTCGGGTTGAGGATGGAGTCAAGCTCAACTCCCAGTCCTACTGCCAGTTTCTGGAAGACACCTTCTTCAAGCAGTGGTACAGGAAGAAGTCTGCATCCTTCAAGAAAAACATGATTTTCATGCAGGACAATGCTCCATCACACACGTCCAAGTACTCCACAGCGTGACTGGCAAGAAAGGGTATAAAAGAAGAAAATCTAATGACATGGCCTCCTTGTTCACCTGATCTGAACCCCATTGAGAACCTGTGGTCCATCATCAAATGTGAGATTTACAAGGAGGGAAAACAGTACACCTCTCTGAACAGTGTCTGGGAGGCTGTGGTTGCTGCTGCACGCAATGTTGATGGTGAACAGATCAAAACACTGACAGAATCCATGGATGGCAGGCTTTTGAGTGTCCTTGCAAAGAAAGGTGGCTATATTGGTCACTGATTTGTTTTTGTTTTGTTTTTGAATGTCAGAAATGTATATTTGTGAATGTTGAGATGTTATATTAGTTTCACTGGTAAAAAAAAATAATTGAAATGGGTATATATTTGTTTTTTGTTAATTTGCCTAATAATTATGCACAGTACTAGTCAGCTGCACACACAGATATCCCCCTAAAATAGCTAAAACTAAAAACAAACTAAAAACTACTTCCAAAAATATTCAGCTTTGATATTAATGAGTTTTTTTTGGGTTCATTGAGAACATGGTTGTTGTTCAATAATAAAATTAATCCTCAAAAATACAACTTGCCTAATAATTCTGCACTCCCTGTACATGTTAAGGTCCCTAAATCTTTCCTGGTAACTTTTATCCTGCAATCCATGTACCAGTTTAGTAGCTCTTCTCTGTACTCTCTCCAAAGTATCAATATCCTTCTGGAGATATGGTCTCCAGTACTGAGCACAATACTCCAAATTAGGTCTCACTAGTGCTCTGTAGAGCAGCATGAGCACCTCCCTCTTTCTACTTGCAATTCCTCTCCCTATACACCCAAACATTCTGCTAGCATTTCCTGCTACTCTATGACATTGTCTGCCTACCTTTAAGTCTTCTGAAATAATGATCCCTAAATCCCTTTCCTCAGATACTGAGGTTAGGACTGTATCACTGATTTGATATTCTGCTCTTGGGTTTTTACGTCCCTGGTGCATTATCTTGCACTTATCAACATTAAATTTTAGTTGCCAGATTTTTGACCATTCCTCTAGTTTTCCTAAGTCCTTTTCCATTTGGTGTATCCCTCCAGGAACATCAACCCTGTAACAAATCTTTGTGTCATCAGCAAAAAGACATACCTTACCATTGAGGCCTTCTGCAATTTCGCTGATAAAGATATTAAACAATATGGGTCCCAGAACAGATCCCTGAGGTACCCCACTGGTAACAAGACCTTGGTCTGAATATACTCCATTGACAACAACCCTCTGTTGCCTGTCCCTCAGCCACTGCCTAATCCATTCAACAATATGGGAGTCCAAGCCCAAAGACTGCACTTTATTGATAAGCCTTCTATGTGGGACAGTATCAAAAGCCTTACTAAAGTCTAGATAAGCGATGTCTACTGCACCTCCTCCATCTATTATTTTAGTCACCCAATCAAAAAAAATCAATAAGATTAGTTTGACATGATCTCCCTGAAGTAAACCCATGCTGTTTTTCATCTTTCAATCCATGGGATTTTAGATGTTCCACAATCCTCTCCTTTAGTATGGTTTCCATTAATTTCCCCACTATTGATGTCAGGCTTACTGGCCTATAGTTGCCCGATTCCTCCCTTCTACCTTTCTTGTGAATGGGCACAACATTTGCTAATTTCCAATGTTTTGGGACGACTCCTGTTGCCAGTGATTGGTTAAATAAATCTGTAAATGGTTTTGCTAGTTCACCGCTGAGCTCTTTTAATAGCTTTGGGTGTATCCCATCAGGCCCCTGTGACTTATTTGTATTAATTTTAGACAGTTGACTTAGAACCTCTTCCTCTGTAAAGACACATGCATCAAAAGATTCATTAGTCTTCTTTCCTAACTGAGGTCCTTCTCCTTAATTTTCCTTTGTAAAAACTGAACAGAAGTATTCATTGAGGCAGTCAGCTAGTTCTTTATCTTCTTCCATATACCTTCCTTTTTTTGTTTTTAATTTGGTAATTCCTTGTTTTAGTTTCCCTTTTTCATTTATGTATCTGAAGAATGCCTTATATCGCCTTTTTTTCCCTGACTGAGCTAATTTCTCTTCTGCCTGTGCTTTAGAAGCTCTTATATATTGTTTGGCCTCTCTCTGCCTAATCTTATAAATTTGTCTGTCATCTTCATTTTTTTTTTTATAATTCCTAAATGCTATCTTTTTGTTTTTAATGATTTTGGCCACTTCTGCTGAGTACCACAGTGGTCTCTTCCTTTTTTTTGCTTTTACTGACAAGCCTAATGCAATTTTCTGTTGCCTTCAATAGTGCCACTTTTAAGTAGTCCCATTTCTCCTGGACAACAATGAAACTGTTCCAGTCTGATAGGGACTTGTATACCACTAATCTAATTTTAGAAAAGTCAGTTTTTCTAAAATCTAAAACTTTTGTTTTTGTGTGGTGTGACTCAGTCACTGTACTTATAGTAAACCACACTGACTGGTGATCACTAGATCCCAAGCTTTCCCCTACAGTAATATCAGATACCAAATTCCCATTTGTGAATACTAAATCTAAAATGGCCTCCTTCTGGGTTGGCTCCTCCACTACTTGCTGTAGAGATAATCCCAGTAGGGAATTTAGAATATCTGTACTCCTGGCAGAACTAGCTATTTTGGTTTTCAAGTTTACATCTGGAAGACTGAATTCTCCCATAATGATAACTTCCCCCTTCAATGTCATTTTAGCTATTTCCTCAACTAGTAGATCATCTAAATCTTTGACTTGGCTAGGTGGTCTATATATCACGCCTACACGAGTTACCTTATGATTATCAAGCTGCAAGGTAACCCAAACTGACTCTAAATTGTTCTCGCTAACTTGTATCAAATTAGATTTTATGCTATCTTTCACATACAGGGCCACTCCTCCCCCTTCTTGCCTTCTCTGTCTTTCCTGTATAGAGAGAACCCTGGTATTGATATATCCCAGTCATTACTCCCCTTGAACCACGTCTCAGTAACAGCCACTACATCTATATTCTCAGATGCCATTATAGCCTTAAGTTCATTGATCTTATTCCCTAGACTGTGAGCATTTGTAGACAAGACTCTGAGCTTGTCATTTCTTCTTTGTGCTACTGGCCTCTTCTGGCATTGTTCCGGGGGGCAGTTGGACTGCTGGATTATCACTCTTTTGCCCCCCTTTCCTAGTTTAAATGCTACTTAGCAAATACTTGGAACTGTTCACCAAGGACATTCGTTCCCTTGAGAGAAAGATGCAAACCATCTTTCTTGTACAGTTCTTTTCCATTCCAACAAGAGCTAACATGAGACATAAAGCCAAACCCTTGGTTCAGACACCATTCACCAAGCCATACATTGAATTCCTTAATGCGCATCTTCCTGTCATGCTGAAGGTTATGCACAGGCAAAACTGCAGAAAATGAAACAGTTTATGCAACCTCCCGTATATCCTTTCCAAGTGTGTGAAAAGCTTCTTTCACCTTTGAAACCTCATTTCAAGCCAGATCGTTTGTCCCAAGATGGAGAATAACATCCACTTCCCTTTCCTGCTTTGCTTGCCTAACAATATTAAGGATCCGTTGTCTATCCCTGCTAGCGGTAGCACCAGGGAGACATCTCACAACACCATTCTCCTCAAACTTCACACCTCTTATGATGGAATCGCCCACCAACATCTGCTTACTATCAATCCTCACCTTCTACTTTTTGTCTTTGGCTGCAGTCTTACATACTTTAGGCATGGGAAATGATTGTTTCTCACCCGCTGTGCTTGAGCCATCCTCCATGTTGCTCTTGCACTCTGAAAGTGCTGCAAATGAATTATGGAGAGCCACAGACTATGGGACATGCCTTCTATCCACAACTCTCAGTCTACCAGAACCTAAAGTAACCCATCTTCCATTTCTAGGGGGCCTCTGTGGCAGTGGCATTGCAATGTTCTCAGCCTGAGTTTGTTTAGTGGTTAAATTAAAAATCTCATATTTCAAAAAGGTAATTTCCTGCTGCATTATGGATAGCTGTCTACAGATCAGACAGTATCCAAACCTCTGAAGAGTGGAACTTGAAAAAAAGCACAACAATTCCTGCACAGAACCAGGTCTGCCATTGTAAAGAGGGGAAAGATTTTAAACAAACAAATCTTACTTGTTTAGATTGTATCCACCTCCAGATTACCTCCTGAGTATCTCCTGAATATCTCCAATGCTCTTGTAGATCAGCTCTTGGTAAAGCAGTCTTGGAAAAGCAGCAAGCTATAATTGGTGAATGGACTGCTGAGGACTGGGGCAAAGTCATACTCTCCGATGAAGCCTCTTTCCGATTGATTGAGGCATCAGGAAAAAGGCTTGTCCGGAGAAGAAAAGGTGAGCGCTACCATCAGTCCTGTGTCATGCCAACAGTAAAGCATCCTGAGACCATTCATGTGTGGGGTTGCTTCTCATCCAAGGGAGTGGGCTCACTCACAATTTTGCCCAAAAACACAACCATGAATAAAGAATGGTACCAAAACACCCTCCAACAGCAACTTCTTCCAACAATCCAACAACAGTTTGGTGAAGAACAATGCATTTTCCAGCACAATGGAGCACTGTGCCATAAGGCAAAAGTGATAACTAAGTGGCTAGGGGACCCACTAATTCTGACAAACTCCAAGAAGTAAGGAATTGGCCCAGAAGTTGACTGAGAGCATGCCCAGTCGAATTGCAGAGGTCCTGAAAAAGAAGGGCCAACACTGCAAATACTGACTCTTTGCATAAATGTCATGTAATTGTTGATAAAAGGCTTTGAAACGTATGAAGTGCGTGTAATTATATTTCACTACATCACAGAAACAACTGAAACAAAGATCTAAAAGCAGTTTAGCAGGAAAAACTTTGTGAAAACTAATATTTGTGTCATTCTCAAAACACCAGAAGAGCATTATAAATTGTATAAAGAATGGGAAGAAAATGTATGTAAGTAATTATGTTTGAAAAAGACACAAAAAATTATTTATTCAATAGAATTTAGGAGGAAAAGGGATATAAAAAGACAATTTGATAAGAGTAGTGTTTCTGATACATCTGAAATTTCTGTTATTGAGGATACGAACAGTGGTTCTTCCAAGATGATATTAAGATCTAAGGTTCATGTTGGTGACTTATCAGCCAGAATGAAAATAAAACAAAAAGACATGGTGGAGCAACCAGAAACATTGTCCGGGAAAAGAACCACAATGGCAAAATAAAGAGCAAGGACAAAGAAAAGAAAAATAAGAAATAGATGATTTTCTAGTGAGCACACAGGCAGCAGAGGCCTCCAGAGCAGAAGTCACTCAGTTTGTTTTTCATCTGACACACGTGGACCATAGCTGGCCACGGACTTGTTTGCATTCACATTACCACATTACCAATATCATCTTTCGAAGCATTTGGACCACTTTGGAGCAACCACACGATATAAGAAGCATATCCGACAAATCTTTCATCAGGATAACTGTTTGGGGACTGGGAGAGCACTAAGAATCTGTTCAGTATTCATGCTAGCTGACAAAGAATTGTGGTCTTTGGACTGGAGGGTATTATATGAGTGCAGTGCATGTTGACATATATTTTATAAGGTTTTAAATTGCTAGTTAAATGGGTACCATTGTTTCTCCAGCAGCCCCCATGTTGTTGCTATACAGGCACCATCATTTGGGTGAGTGGGGAGAACATGTAAGTAGCTGTGGTACAGTTATAGCCTTAGTCACAGAAAAAAGCTTTAAAATTTTTGGGCGATTACCTCACTCTTGTTATTAAGAAAACAAACAAGTTAATTGAGTGATGAAAATGTTTAGTCAAGGAAATCCCACAGATTAAAGTGGACATTGATGATTGTTTGAGGAAATCAATGGATATGGACATACTTAATAATAATGTTATGAGAGCATTAATCTGCTATTCACCTAGGGTGCCTTTATTATACCTGCTGCCCAAATCCAGTGAACATACTCAAAGACCTATTGTCTCTAGGATGGTTCACTTCTACAACCACTAGCTGTGTATTTCAATTTGCTGAAAATTCAGGTTCATCTGCAGAGCTGAGAGAGTAGAACTCTGCGTCAGAACTGGGGTTTAGCACTGGAAATGAGGGGTTCACTTCACACCCAAAACACATATTACTGACAGCATAGTTAATTCTCACCTAAAGTCATCTTTCCGCAGAAGTCACTCTCATCATCCTCTACACTGTCAGTTGCAAGTTCCTTGCAGAGGAATAAAATCCCAACTCCCGTGGCACAAGACACAACATTTTATCTGCTGGGCACTAGGCAAGCCAATCAGCAGCAGGCTCTGCAAGCACTGCTAATACTGATTGGCCAGCCCAGCGCCCGGCAGCAAGACAACATAGAGCGCTAGTTAGGACTCCAACGGGAGCAGCACTAGCCACTGATGATGTGCTCAATAAAGGGGGGCCCCGAGGACAGGACAGAGGAAGCAGGGAGTTGGAAAGCAGAGAATGATCCTTGGACTGGGACTCAAGGAGCTAGAATTAAATGTATTTAGGAGGCAGGGTCTTTTGTCCAAGACCTGACCCCCTTCCTCCAGGGGCCCCATAGCAGCTGTGTGGTCTGCCTCCTTTGGAAGTACACTGCTGACTTTACCTCTTAATCTTTTTCAGTACAATCTGTATAACACCCCATGCACACAACCATATCTGTTTTGCAGTCTGCAAATCACAGATCTGCAAAAAAATATGGATGTGGTCCATGTCACATCCACATTTTTTGCTGACCCGTTGACTTCAATGGGTATGTTGCTCCGAGAACTAGATCCTGTGTCTCCTTATGAATGAAGTGGCAGGTTGACTCTCTATAGGACTGATGGAGATAACAGAGCACAATGCTTGGCTATTTCCAGAAGCCCCATAGACATTGAATTAAACAGAAGGGAACATGGTTGACCTACGATTCAATTTCTTTGGGGACACGGGATCCCCATTCTCATGTCAATGGGGGACCCAGCAGTCCCCACAGATCAGATACTTATCCCCTATCCTGTAGATAGGGGATAAAAAAAAGCTGAGCTGTAAAACCAAGAACACCCATCCCTATCTGATCAGCAAGGGTCTGACACCCTGCACCCCCATCCAGGTGACTTTGAAGATTTATAAAGAGGCTCAGACTTACCACTGCTTAATATACACTGACTTTTTTATGAACTGTAAGGTATCAAATGTACAGTAGATATTCTGATTAGAAGTCAGGGCACTGGTCTTAAATGTGGCCCTGTTGATGATGTGCCTTTGACTCATGAAGAGTCGGGTCTTCAGCACTCAGGAGAGGAAAAAACCCCAGTGGAGTAAACCACTAGGGAACCATGGCTGAAGGACTGCGGTGCACGAAAACGATGGCACGTGATAAGGACGGTAGATTTTCCCTTGAATCAATGGTGAATGTCAAGTGCATTGACTTCTGCAGAGACCAAGCCTAGAATCTGCCTTTTGATGCAGCTGGAAACCCACTTCTTTGGTGACTAAATCTAACTGCGTTAAGTCCGGAGAATGACAAGCCCAGTAGTGAATGCAGAGACTGAGCCCGGAATCTACCTCTTTTTTTTTGACAAATCTTTATTTAAAAGTTTCATCAGCTTACAGAATAAAGCTTAAGTTGTTTATCATACTGTAATAACGTTAACAGAAACGTGAACAGTACATCCATGGACCAGCATTTACATATAAGACATACAGAATGTAGAAGAAAAGTACACGACATGAGAAGAGCACCTAATGATATACAAATGACATCTATGTAATGACATAATATTAATACAGATGTTCGAGATATATGGGGGATATAAGGATGAGACACATCCGATAACGCCATATGTGAGCAAGATACATGTAGTAACTGGGAATCAGGATATCACCTCGACCCTCTCTCATCCCGAGTCACAAATCCCCCAACAAACAGGAACAAAAGGCCGTAATTCTCTGGGGTACAATCACCGTTAACTACTACTAGCAGTGTCAGTCACTGCCTCATTCGCTAAGGCATTCTGCCTGTTAGCCTGCCATTGCAGCCATGGAGCCCACATCCGTAGGTGTTTATCGTGGGACAGGGATTCCCAACTAGACATCTCCTCCAATTGGCGGATCTCCTGAACTTTGTTTATCCAGTCCGAGAACATCGGAATTTTATTGGTAAGCCAGTGAACTGGAACCAGGAGCTTTGCCGCGGCTACAAGGGAAGATAATAAAGAATGTTTGGTGAGAGTGAATTTTTCATTGGGGAGATTCAACAAGACCACTAAGGGAGTCAACGGGGACGAGGAAGGGACAATTTCCATTATACTCTTGGAAACCATATCCCAATACGGTTGGATCAAAGGACAGGCCCACCAGATGTGGAGCAATGTGCCCCTGGACTCTTTACACCTCCAGCACTGCTCCGAATGTGAGGGGTCAATGGCATGCAATTTTTCAGGCGTATTGTACCACCGAGTTACCAACTTATACGCATTTTCTTGGACCCTAATACACCTAGAGTAACCATGAGAGCGGCAAAGAATCTTGTCCACCATTCCTTCATCAAACGTAGTGTTTAGCTCTTTTTCCCATTGGGAAATAAACCAAGGTTTGTTCGGGCCTACTTCTTCCAGTAATTTATTGTATACTCTGGATATGGCTCCTTTCCTGTTTAGTTGTTTAAGCAAACATGTATCATACCTAGTAGGGTCTAGTTTATTAGGGGTGCAAGCCAGATATTGGCCACATATTTTTTGGAACTGGGAGAATTGAGTGGGCGACCATGGAATGTGAGGGAAACTTGTTTTCAAGCTTTGAATAGAAGGGATTGACCTGTTTCCCAAGACATCCCCAATTGCTACACTTCCCAGTGCCTTCCACATCCCCAAGTCATCTTGAAAGTCCTGATTCACTAAATACGGAACGTAGCAAGTGGGAGTGTACGGAGACAGGCATGGAGAGTTGCGCAGGAGTGGTGAAATCCTTGACCAGGTGACCATGACCCCTTGTATAGAGTTGAGTCCTCTTTTACCCATGGAATTACTCGTCACTAGTTTCGGATCCCATAATGCCGCCACTCCCCTGGGGCCCAATATTTCCCTAGCTATTTTGCATCCTAGTTTTATATTTGTGGGGTTGCTAATTTCAGAGTGTAGTCTAAGCTGAATGGCTCTGTAATATGCTGCAACATCAGGGAGACCAAATCCCCCTCTATATGAGGGTTTGGTGAGGGTCTTATATGCCAGCCTGGGCCTATGACCTCCCCATACAAATGAGGAAAAGAGAGTGCGGATTTTTGCAAAGAATGATTGAGGGAGAGGGATAGGTAATGTCTGAAGAGTGTACAGTGTTCTAGGTAGGATGTAGGTCTTCAGTAGGTTTTTTCTCCCTAACCAAGATAAGAAGGGAATCCTTATATCAGTTAATTGCTGCTTTATGCTGTCGTATAGTGGCGTATAATTCTGCTGAAACAGTAAGCTAGGGTCTTTAGTTACATTAATTCCTAGGTACTTAATGTGGGAATTATTCCACTCAAATGGGAAATCCCTCTCTAACTGCGCAACTGATGAGTGGGAGATGTTGATACCCATTGCCACACATTTAGAGAGATTAATCTTAAAATTGGAAAGGGCACCAAACACCTCCAATTGTTGTAAGAGAGCTGGGAAAGCTTTTTCAGGGTTGGTCAAAAATATGAGCATGTCATCCGCAAAAGCAGCGACAGTGTGAAGGTCCCTACCTATTGTGAGCCCCTGAATACTAGGGTCCTGCCTCAGGGACTGTATAAATGTCTCTAAGCACATAATAAACAGTGTGGGCGAGAGTGGGCAGCCCTGGCGCGTCCCGTTCGAAATCTTAAAAGGGGGTGACAGGATCCCGTTCACTTGCACCTTTGCGGAGGGGTTAGAATACAGAGACAGCACCGCCCCAACAAATTGGGGGGGGAGACCGAACCTATGCAACGTGGCTTCCATGTAGTCCCAGGCCACTCTGTCAAACGCCTTTTCGGCATCGGTGCTGAGAAATGCGAGCTTCTTCCCATGTTTTAAAGCAAATTGCTGGGCTTGAAGAACTCTGAAGGTGCTGTCTCTGCACTCCCTGCCCCCCACAAAGCCCGATTGTTCGGGGGATATAATCCCCGGAAGTAAAGGGGACAGCCTATTGGCCAGTACCTTAGCCCACAGCTTCACGTCTGCATTCAGCAGAGAAATTGGCCTATAGCTAGAGGGGACCTCAACGTCTTTACCCGGTTTAGGCAATACAACTATATGTGCCTCTAGGGCCTGGCTGGCTATAGGGGTGCCGCTTAAAAGAGCATTGAAGAAATTAACTAGATGTGGACCCAGATCCGGGAAGAACCTTTTATAGTACGCCACAGTAAATCCATCTGGACCTGGGCTCTTGCCTGATGGAGTTGAGGTTAAAACTTTTTTTACTTCAGTTAATGTAATGGGGGCCAACAGTGATGATATGGAAGAATCATCGAGGGTGGGAAGGTGCAATGCCCTCAAGAAAAGTTCCATCTCCTTTTTGCGGTCCATCCGCACTTTCTCCTGTTCCACCCCTCTAAGGTTATACAAATTGTGATAATAATCCCTAAAGATTTTTGAGATATCTCGGGCGTCAGTCGTGGCGGGTCCAGCCTGTGATTTCATGCGCTTAATGAATACCTGGTCATCCCGCTTTTTTATGAGGGCAGACATTATTTTCCCGCCTCTATTTCCATGGACATAATGTTTGTGCTTCACTTTTAGGTAGGCTTTAGACGCCCTAATGTTTAACAACTCCTGTAATTCTCGTCTCGTGGTCTTTAGCTCCTCCAGGTCTCTAATAGCACAGGAGCGTTTGTGGGATGACTCTAGACTAGCAATGTGGGTCAAGAGGTCTGCCAATTTACGCGATCTCATCTTACTCATGTGAGACCCTAGCGCAATAAACTCTCCTCTAATCACCGCCTTATGTGCCTCCCATACAATCGCAGGAGACATATCGGCGTTGTATTGACAGAGAAGTATGACCGCAGTTTTTGCGAGATGTCATTTACCTGAGCCTGCGAATCCAGAAGGGTGTGATTTAACCTCCAGGTCCACTCTCTACCACACAATTCTGGGAATCCAATGACAAGGGAGACCGGCGCATGGTCAGAGACCGTGATATTATGGAGAGTGGAGGACCTAACAGCTGGTAAATATTTATCCTGCACAAAGAGGTAATCTAGCCTCTGGTATGATTTGTGAGGGTTAGAATAGAATGTGTAATCACGTCTGTCACCATGCGCCGACCTCCAAACATCACTAAGGTGCAAAGATCTAAGACGTGACTGAACCGTTTTGAGAGCACGGAATGAGACGGCTGATTTCTGGGTAGAGGAGTCGAGTAGAGGATTCAAGGCAAGGTTAAAATCTCCCCCAATTAACACTAGTCCAGCAGCAAACGGGCCAATCTTATCCAGCACATCTGTCAACCAACTAACCGTCTTCACATTTGGTGCGTAAAGATTACATATTGTGACAGTTACGTGTCCTATCTCTCCCTTCAATAATAGGTATCTCCCATCCGGATCTCTCACTACAGAATGCATTGTAAAAGGGGTGCCCCGCTTGAAACCTATACTGACCCCCCTAGCCGCAGAATTATTGGAAGTAGCATGATACCACACATTGAAAGGGCTATGTTCTAAATTAGGGACATGTAAGTGGGAGAAATGGGTCTCCTGGAGGAGTATTATATCCCCACCAATTCTCTTGAGAACCTGAAACACTCTACTGCGTTTTCTAGGACTATTACATCCATGTACATTAAGGGTGGTAAAACATAGTGTCAACGGAGCCATCTTAGTAAAATGACATTTTGCAGATTAAGGTCGTGTGCCCGGCTAGACCATTGGGATGTATTAAACAGGACAGTGAACTGAATAGAACAACAACAATAACTCAAAGATAATAGCGAAGAAGTACGGACTTTTGGACCGGGGGGGAAAGAGAAAATTGCACAGGTAGATACCATGTGTATCCTAACCAGCCCAGAACCCCACTTCTAAGCCTCTTGCATATTAATTTAGAGTTTAAAAGATAAAGCTATCCTGACCAACATTATTAGCTTTGTTGAGGAAGGAAAGGCACAATATTAAGCAGCTTAACAGCCTAACGGAGCGTAACCATAGGCAACCTAGTCACACGACCATGGGTTTATAGCCAAACAAACAGTGGGTGAGTACAAATGCCAGTGATTCTATCTATCACAGAAATAGAGCAAAGAGATTAACAGGGACGCATACTGGCCGTTGTAACAATGCTGTAGCTGCTGTAAGGAAGAAAAAATGGCGTTAGCAGCGAACCCTCAGTCCGGATCCCCACGGGGCCATGCTCTCTTGTTCTTCCCAGCTCTTTGGGGTTTCGGTTTCACCCACTTCGACACCTGCGGGAGCGGCGGTAAGTCCTCCATAGGTAAGACGGGTAGCCAAGAGGGAATCTCAATCGGAGGCTGCTGTAATGCTTCCCAAACCGGTGGCAGGTCCTCAGGTGATCGGACTGTATGGCGGCGATTCCCCACTGTGATAGAAATCCCAAATGGGAAAAGCCAGCGATATGGGAGTTTAGATGACCGTAGAAGATCGGTGAGGGGCTTTAGTAAGCGCCGTTTTTGCAACGTGGATGCAGCTAAGTCCTGATAAATTTGGACCTGGACGCCTTGAAGCTTCACTTCTCCTTGCTTTCTAGCCGCTTGTAGGATTAATTCGGTGTCTCTATAGCTAAGAATACCACAGATTATATCTCTTGGATTGTCCCGGGACACCGGTTTTGGTTTTAAAGCTCTGTGCACTCTTTCCACAGTGATGTGTACCGCTTGTTCTGGGCCTAGCAGCACGCTGAAAAGGGAGTCCATAACTTGAAATAAATCCTCCTTGTCGTCCGCCTCTGGAAGCCCCCTGAGTCTAATGTTCCTCCTTCTATTCCTGTTCTCCTGATCTTCCATTTGAAGCAGGAGTGTATTCATCGCCCTGGCATGCGAGAGCAGGGAGTCTTTCACTGCTGCATTGAAGGTAAGTATGGCGTCATGCGACTGTTCCAGCGACTCAACGCGATCACCTATATGGTGCACGTTGGTTTTTATGGCCACTAGGTCTGCGGCTAAAGGAGCAAGTGCTCGCTGTAGGGCCTCTTCAAGAAAGTCCCTAGTGAGGCCGGTACTCTCATCACAGTGCGGAGCGCTTTCATCCCCTGGAAGTCGGGCTGAAGCATGTTCACCCAGAGCCTGGCCGGGAGGTTTCGGCGCTATCTTGGAGGGCCGCGCCGGCGGCTGTGAGGCCGGTTTGCTCAGGTATTTGTCCATCTCCAGGCTGGAGCTCGGGTCCTCTTTACGCCCCGGTGCTGTCTGCATACAATCCTTCGGCTGGATCTTCATGCCGAGGTCAGGATAGCGCTGAAATGAGGCTTAGATGGGTGCTGGTGGCGAGAGCTCTGCTAACAAGCAGCCGCCATCTAGCTCGGTCAGGCCACGCCCCCCCCCGGAATCTACCTCTTAATGCAGCAGGAAACTCACTTCTTTGGTGAATATATCTGCGGAAAGTCCGGTAAATGGTTATTGCAGAGACTAAGCCTGGACACTGCCTTTGATGCCGCAGGAAACTCACTTCTTTAGTGAATACGTCTGATTGCAGAAAGTCTCCTTTGTAAGTGCAGAGACTGAGCCCGGAATCTGGCTGTTGCTGAAGCGCATGTCATCTGATCCTGACACTGTGGCCACCATGTCGTTGATTTGTGGTAGAATCATGACCTCCAGCTGTATCCCATATTCATTGTCGGGACACAGTGATACCCCGGCTCTGGTACAGTGATCTGCAGATGCAAAAAATATAACTAATTATGAAGTAGTGGAAAATTACATGTAAGTGACACACAATTTACTTCCGGTCACTGTGGGTCATTGTTCTCCCTTTAACTGTATTCAGCTTGGGCCCATGTTTCTAAAAGCAATACCAACGCTTATCAATGTCATTGACTGTTATACAGTCAGGTCCATAAATATTGGGACATTAACACAATTCTAACATTTTTGGCTCTATACACCACCACAATGGATTTGAAATGAAACAAACAAGATGTGCTTTAACTGCAGACTGTCATCTTTAATTTGAGGGTATTTACATCCAAATCAGGTGAACGGTGTAGGAATTACAACAGTTTGCATATGTGCCTCCCACTTGTTAAGGAACCAAAAGTAATGGGACAGAATAATAATCATAAATCAAACTTTCACTTTCTAATACTTGGTTGAAAATCCTTTGCAGTCAATTACAACCTGAAGTCTGGAATGCATACACATCACCAGATGCCGGGTTTCATCCCTGGTGAAGCTCTGCCAGGCCTCTATTGCAATTATCTTCAGTTACTGCTTGTTCTTGGGGCATTTTCCCTTCAGTTTTGTCTTCAGAAAGTGAAATGCATGCTCAATCAGATTCAGGTCAGGTGATTGACTTAGCCATTGCATAACATTCCACTTCTTTCCCTTAAAAAACTCTTTGGTTGCATTTGCAGTATGCTTTGGGTCATTGTCCATCTGCACTGTGAAGCGCCGTCTAATGAGTTCTGAAGCATTTGGCTGAATATGAGCAGATAATATTGCCCAAAACACTTTAGAATTCGTCCTGCTGCTTTTGTCAGCAGTCACATCATCAATAAATACAAGAGAACCAGTTCCATTGGCAGCCATACATGCCCACGCCATGACACTACCACCACCATGCTTCTCTGACGAGGTAGTATGCTTAGGATCATGAGCAGCTATTTTCCTTGTCCATACTCTTCTTTCCCATCACTCTGGTACAAGTTGATCTTGGTCTCATCTGTCCATAGGATGTTGTTCCAGAACTGTGAAGGCTTTTTTAGATGTCGTTTGGCAAACTCTAATCTGGCCTTCCTGTTTTTGAAACTCACCAATGGTTTACATCTTGTGGTGAACCCTCTGTATTCACTCTGGTGAAGTATTCTCTTGATTGTTGACTTTGACTCACATACACCTACCTCCTGGAAAGTGTTCTTGATCTGGCCAACTTTTGTGAAGAGTGTTTTCTTCACCAGGGAAATAATTCTTCGGTCATCCACCACAGTTAATTTCCATGGTCTGCCAGGTCTTTTGGTGTTGCTGAGCTCACAGGTGTGTTCCTTCTTTATAAGAATGTTCCAAACAGTTGTTTTGGCCAAGCCAAATGTTTTTGCTATCTCTTTGATGGGTTTGTTGTGTTTTTTCCGCCTAATGATGGCTTGCTTCACTGATAGTGACAGCTCTTTGGATCTCATCTTGAGAGTTGACAGCGACAGATTCCAAATGCAAATAGCACACTTGAAATGAACTCTGGACCTTTTATCTGCTCATTGTAATTGGGATGATGAGGGAATAACACACACCTGGCTATGGAACAGCTGAGAAGCCAATTGTCCCATTACTTTTGGTTCCTTAACAAGTGGGAGGCGCATATGCAATCTTTGGTAATTACTACACCGTTCACCTGATTTGGATGTATATACCCTCAAATTAAAGCTGACAGTCTGCAGTTAAAGCACATCTTGTTCATTTCATTTCAAATCCATTGTGGTGGTCTATAGAGCCAAAAATTTTAGAATTGTGTTGATGTCCCAATATTTATGGACCTGACTGTAGCTGTTATTTTTTTTATAGGACCTACTGCTGTATCTAACATAAACAGAATACACCTTATAACCGTGGGCTGATTTATTTTCATATATCTTTATAGAATTTAGAGCTCTGTTCTCCTGATTCAAATCGCCAAAACCCGTGCTTAGTTACACACTTTCAGAGTTAAAATTCTGGGAGCCATTGCTCTGGGTGATCTACATATCAAAGTCAATGGAAACTAAAATCTTTGTATTATATGAAACACTCTAATCCTTTAAATAAAATTGCAGAATTTGAGATACAGATGCTGCAGAACCTCTTTTCTGAAAAGTAAGAAAGAGATTCCGGTCCACCTTTGATTGCTTGGATAAGGCCTTGTCCTTCTCATAAGAAGGCCTGCAGTATATCAGATGTGTATTTTTGTGTTTTGACCACACTGGTGATTACAAAGGGGTTGTCCAAATTGTAGAGTGCATTTAATTTCGGCCACCCATTGACGCTACAGTAATATGCAAGTGGTACGCAGCCATAATACAGCCCCCAAAGTAGTCTAAGGGGCCTTACAGTACCCAAGGGCATAACTAGGTGCAAAATTTGGAAACACCCCAAGCAACTTCCTCAAAACCTCTCCTCCCGTGGCAAGTTCTGCACTGTTCAGGAGGAGGAGTTAAGAGTTTACTAATCAATGGCTGATAAAAGCACCTCCCCAGACCCCTCCCCCTTATTAATGCCCATCCATCTACATGCAGCAGCTTCTTAATAGTTCTACAAGTTTGGGTCCCTGTAGTTTATAATCTGTTTTTATTGTAACCTAATCATCTCTCCACGTACTGACCTTCCTCCTACACACAGAAGTGCTGCAGTGTAAAGCATGAGGGAGATACAGAACAGCAGACCAAGTATATAGGGAGACAGGGCCACCTATACACAATGCAGCTAAGCTGCAGTCACTGGTGCTCCAAGTTTCACCAATATTTTTATTGATATGGATATTGGATGGATATTCCACCCTCTTGTGAGAGCCATGTGGTTAAATGGCTCAGATTCATTGGTGATATCTTTTGGCCTGCAGTGGATCAAACGAAGAATTGATTGGGTTCACAGATTATTTAAATCAGTGTCATGAAAATATTAAATTTAATCTTGAGTGACACATAAATAGAGTTTTCCTTTCGGGTGTGAGATTATTAAAAGCGAGAAGAAATATGAAACAACTTTGAATGTGAAGAGCACAGAACAAAATCATTTATTTAATTTTTCAAGCCATCACTGCACCTCCCATATTCAGAATTTTACCAAGTCAATTAACTAGGGTGGAAAGAATATGTAGCACCCCTGAACATTTGGAGGAGATTAAGGAGAAGATATGCAATACGTTTTTAAAAAGGGTTAAAAGTAGAACTAATAAGGATAAAGAGGATAGATTATTTTTTATGAGTACATTTGATAGACTTACTAGGAAAAGAAAGAGGCTAATGAGAGGATATTGGGGATTCAAAATATGTTAGCTTGTTTAAAAATGAAATAGTTTTTGCATAAAAGAAAGATGAATCTATCAAGAATTATTTGGTAAGACCAGATATTGAAAAGAAAAAGAGTATGGGTAGACAGAGGAGATTGAGAACAAAAAAAGGCACTATTTGGGGCCTCCATTGCCATACATTAACCTATGAGTGCGAAAATATCTATTTAAAATATTTTTGTACTTGTGACACCAAATTGGTAATATATTTGTTAAAGTGCCCATGCGGTATGTGTTATGTGCGGTAAACAGAAGTTATGCTAGAAAGAACATGAATCTAGTGCTAGATTATATATTGAGACACAAAAAAAGAAAAGTGGAATTAGAGATGAAGGTAATTTGATGAAGGTAAAGGTGACCCCACAATTAACATAACACCATCTGTGTGCCTATTGCTGAAATCATGTTTTTTAATTTTGAGTATATATTGTGGAGATGATATTGATCATATGATGTACAGTATGTATGTGATAACGTGCATACACTTGACAAAGGGGACATGATCCTCGAAAAGTCATCTGCTGCTCTGAGCTTGTGGTGGACTATGCTCTTGAATTCAAAAGACCCCAGCCAAGGGAACAGAAGCGAAAGCATGTCAATACATGATAATGCAGGTGGTCTTCTACTGATTTTGAATATGGACATAACATGATTTCAGCTGTAAATGTAACTACTGAATAGACATTGTTACAATGGGTCTGCAAAAAAAAAAAAAAATGATGCAACATGGGCGTCATGCGGATGTCATCTGTATTTTTTGCAGACCGAAAAATAAATATTGTCGTGTGAATGCATCCTTAGTGTAACTGTCTCAGAAAAACACCAGAAATACACAGGTGTTAAGGGGAATATTTTGTGTATATCATCAGGACACTATGCCAACAAAATAACAGTTTGTAGTTACGTTCTTAACGCTGTACATAGATAGAGAATTTTTCCGTAAAAATAATAAATTTTTTCAAATTGTTATCCTCAGAAAACATATTCAGGTCTGCCTTCTACATAGAGTGATAAGGAGCAGAGGTGAAGGGTTGTGAAGCAGCTTTGTACAGAGACTACTTCACCTCCAGTGCTCTTGCAGTAGCAGAGTCTGCTAGAATAAAAGTTCATATTCACAGTACTCCTGTTTATAAAAGCACTATAGAAGATATGTTTATCCTGCTCTCTGTTGCCCCTACCTAACACTGTCAGCAGTTCTGAGCATGTAAAACTCCTTTTAAAGGGATTTTTCTGGGTGTAGGATATTCATGACCTGTTCTTAGGATCAGACTGCTGATCAGCTATTTGAAGAGGCTTCGGTGCTCTGGATGTATTCATTTGTCTCAGTTCAAAGGCACAGGATTAAAAAGATGCAAACTAATGCTTTACCATGTTATTTAAAAAAATAAAAAATATTATTTAAATTCTACAGTTTGTCATAAAATGCATTTGGAAAGTCTTCAGACCCTTTCACTTTTTCCACATTTTGTTATGCTCTGACCTTGTGAAAAAAATAAATAAAAATAAAATCAAGTTTTCCCCCATCAGTACCCCAAAATAAGAAATTGAAAACAGAATGTTCGAAATCTTAGCTAATTTATTGTAGAGCAAAAACTTAAATATTTTATTGACATAAATTTTCAGACCCTTCACTCAGGACCTAGTTGAAGCACCTTTGGCAGTGATAATAGCCACTATTCTTCTTGGGTATGATACCACAAGGTTTGCACACCTGGATTTAGGGATTTTCTGCTATTCTTCTCTGTAGATCCTCTGAATATCTGTCAGGTTGGATGTGGCCGGCGGTGGACAGCCATTTTCAGGTCTCTCTGGAGATATTTGACCCCACGGACCCCTAATGTGTCTACAACCTTCCCTAGACAACCTGTATATACTTAAAATGTTCTACCACATACAGCTGATGGCAAACATACACACATATGCATATTATGCTAACTATTTACTTAGTAGTTACATGTGTGAATGGACATTGGAGATTTAGAAATATTATTTATTTAAAGTAATTCAAAATGATAATAATAGCAATATTTTTTTTTGTTCGAAATGCTGTTTAATATGTAGTGGGTTTATACAGGCGTAGAATAGTTTAAGTAAAAATTACTGTATACTTTAAGCACTAAAGGGAATTTTCAGGGACCAACATATTGAAGACCTATCCATAGGAAGGGTCTTCAATATCAAATAGATGGAGATCAGACACCTGGCACCCTACACCAATGGCAGCTGTAACACCACAGCTCCATACACTGTGTAGTGGTCATTCTTGGGTACTGCAGTTCAGCTCCCATTCACCTGAATAGGACAAAAATCAAACACAGCTCATAAGCTAACTGAAACATTGTGGATCCATTTTTTATCCTGGCTCCAACACTAGAGAATTCAATGGCAATGTTAGGATGAGAAGAGCTTCTTACAATGGAAGAATTACTTCCGGCATATTTCTACAACCAGTAAATGAATCCTCGTTCTAGAATAGTAGGCAGAGACGCGCAAAATCCTCCTTTCTGCTCCTCCTAGCTAGCTATGAATCCAGGACCACTGATGTGTTGCACACATACAAGCCGTTAATTCACACTTGCTTATGGCTGCTACGGCTTCATCAAGACATGAGCCATAATCATCTATTTAGTGTCTGTTTTATCTCGTTTAAGGTATTTTTCTTTTGGGTTAAATGACTTCCCATGAAATGTATCCACTAAAGACCAATGTGCGAAATCGCACGAACAATTGACATGCTGCGGATTTTAAAATCCACACAACAGGTTAATTTCTGCACCTAAGACAAAAAAGCAAAATGTACATGAAATTTGTCAAATCTCATTCACTTTGCTGGTACTGTATTAGGCCTCTTTCATGCCAGCGGGTTTTCCATCAGCGTGCGATGCGTGAAGCAAACGCAAAGCATCCGGACGGAATCCTGACCCATTCATTTCAGTGGGTCTGTGCACATGAGTGTCATTTTTCACACATCAGTTCTGCATTCAGGAAAAAAATTCTATATTCAGTTTTTTTCATGCAGCTCTGGTTCCATAGAAGTGAATGGGGCTTCCATGAAAAATGGATTGCATTCCAGATGCAATCCAGGTGCAATGCGTTTTTCACTGACGGTTGCTAGGAGATGTTGAGCGTTCTTCTTCTTCTTTTTTTTTCACGCGTGTGTTAAAAAACGCATCAAAAACTGATTGCACCCATGTAGAAAAAACTGAAACACTGGACGCAATCGCAGACAAAACTGACCGAACTTGGGTGCAAAACCGTCAGCTTTTTTTCCTGAACAGACCCTGAGAGAATCTGTAACGCTCGTGTGAGAGTGGTTTTTCTGCATAAAATCTGGACAAGAAAAACTGTGCGTAAACCGCATCATGTGCAGCGAAAATCATCTACACCTAATCAGTCTGGTGCAAGGCATGCACACCATTTTATTTTTGCCATAAATTGGCCAAAATTCTGGCACATTGAGCGCAGTAAATGTACACCATAGTGTCTATATTCCCCTTTGCCATGAATTACACATGCAATTGTAATTATAAATGATGGCAGAATATATGAAACAACTAAGCTTGCTTTTGTGATGTGCTTTATATGTTTTATCTTCTCAAACTCTCCCCTTGATTAATCCGTGTGGACTCCACACCAGGCCTGGTTGTAAAACTTGGTATTCTATTGTTAATGAACAGAATGGTTAAGGAAATAAAAAAATCTTTGATCCTTCTCAAATGAAACCAGTTGTAGAGCAGCCCTGGCATGCTAATTGGATTTTTTAGTTACCTTTAATGTATGGCCTTGGAACCTGACCAAGCTAAATAAAATGATAACCAGAAAATGCCTGATATCCTTACAGCTTCCACGGCTATATAGTCTGGGAGTTCAAGAGCAGCTCTACTCATTAGTGGCAGACACTAAAACAAAACTACCTGTTTCTTTGTTACATACTGTTTACAGTCCAAGCACCTTGGAAAGTATATTTGACTTGCAATAAAGTCAGGGATCTCCAGAAATAAGTCTATGTTGATCAAGATTAGCACATTCTTTATATAGTGAACTATGAACGTCAAAGTAAACTTCCTTTGGGATATAAAGGTAACTCTTATAAAAAGGGTTGTCAATATAATTTGCAAATATGCGTGTCAATGTTTTGTGATAAACTAATGATTGTATGCAGACTTCCTGACAATTCTCATGTTGAAGCAGGGCCGTTTTAATACGCTGGTGGGCCCAGGGCACAAATTTTATGAGTGGGCCCCCCTTAGTGCCCCAATATAGTAAAATAAAACCCTTAGGGCCTCAATATAGTAGAATGCTCCCTTAGTGCCGCTACACAGTACTTACGATCCCTTAGTGCCCCCTTACAGTAGTTATGCCCCCTTTAGTGCTCCCTCGCAGTAGTTATGCCCTCTCACAATAGGTTTGCCCCAATGGTGCCTCCTGAAAGCATTTAAGACACCTTAGTGCGCCCTTACAGTAGTTTATGCCACCTTAGTGCCCCCTTGCATAAATTATGCACCCTTAGTACACATTCACAGTAGTTATGCCACCTTAGTGCCACTGACATTAGTTATGCCACCCTTAGTGCCCCCTCACAGTAGTTATATTCCCTTAATGCACCTCACAACAATGCTGCCCCCTCAGTTCCATAACAGTGAAGCTCCTGTAGCGTTAATAAAATAAAAAAGCACTACTTAAATAGCCCCGCTCCCCTGATGAATGGCGCACATTCTCCCTTGTGCTTGTGCTTTCTCCTGCTCCGTGTAGTAGGCGCAAAGACATCACTTGATCGTGCCTGCTGCTAATATGTTGACGGGCTCCCTGCTTCACCATTGTATTCAACTGTCAATATATCAGGATGCAGAAACAGTTAAAAGCAGTACATGCTGCATCCACCAAGCTCTCCCACAGGATACGGGATGGTTCCGAGGCAGGATAGATAAGACTTGTCACTGGTGGACCTCCTACAGTTGCATCACTCGTTCTGTGATTAAAACTGCCCTGCACTGAAGAACACAACAGACAGATTGCATTCAACCTCCCAGAAAAGAAGATAAAATATACCTTGATGCAAAATAATCAACATAGTCGGCTTGCAAGGGTACAACCAGGGGCAGAAGTAGAAAAGGCTGGTCCCCATAGCAAATTTTTAAACGATCCTCTAAGAAATGTGCCTGCAACCACCCTCCTGAGGCTAGAAACAACCTCCTAAGCTTGCCATAGAACCCCTTCACTTAGCAGTTATGCCCTCTCAGTGCCCCCCACACAGTAGAATTCCCCCTAAGTGCCCACACACAGTAGTTATGCCCCTTTAGTGTCCCCACAACATTATAATGCCCCCTAGTGTTTCCACATAGTAGAATACTCCTTTAGTGCTCCCGCATAGTAGTTATATCCCCTAAGTTCCCACACACACTAGAATGCCATGGTAGGGGCCCCACAAAGTAGAATGACCCCTTAGTGCTGCCACACAGTAGTGCTCCCCTTAGAGCCCCCACACAGCAGTTATACCGCCTTAATTCTGCGATGGTGGTTCACCCTTTTTTGGGGGTTCTGCCGCAGGGTATTTGTTACATGGTAACAGTCACACAGATGTTGGATATCCTCCTATGGTATATGTCATTCACAGGTCTTTCAACTTGGGCCCGTAGTTGGAAGATCCAACACTGCATCCAGTCCCAGAAATTATCGGTTGAGAGGTCTTGTAGTCAAGTAGGCCAGTGAAGCTGCTGTATAAGTGCAATGCATGGGAATGGGTTTGTATGTGAATGGTGGTAGATGATTTTCCACTGTGCATTTGAGGGCATACTGCAGATTTTGTACTTTTACATTTTGTAGATGTGGATATTGAAGTCGTCCAACATGTTTGAAAGTCTCTGTTGAGATTTACATATGGTCCATAAAGAAGTCTAAAGATGGCAGAACTAAGGCTACTTCCAAGGATCTGCAAAAACGCTTCCTTTACAATAATACAGTACAACTGCATGCATCCATCATGAACGGATACGGTTGTATTATGTCTTCTATAGCCATGACGGATCTGTCTTGAACACCATTGAAAGTCAATGGGGGACGGATCCGTTTTCTATTGTTTCAGAGAAAATGGATCCGTCCCTGTTGACTTACATTGTGTGTCAGGACCCGTCTTGCTCAGCAACACATTGCGGATAGAAAAACGCTGCTCGCAGGGTTATTCTGTCCGTGATGGGAGCGTAACCAAACGAAACGGAATGCATTTTGGTGCATTCCGTTTCAATCAGTTCAGTTTTGCCCCTAATGACAATGAATGGGGACAAAACAGAAGCATTTTTCTCCGCTATTGAGATCCTATGATGGATCTCAATAGTGGAATTGAAATCACAGATGTGAAAGTAGCCTAAGCTAACAAGATATTTACCAGTCTTTGGTGAACTACATTATCAAAGTTTAGAAAGTAAAACTGAATGAACAACACCTGTTTGCTGTATTTTCAAAAATGTAAAACTTCCAAATAAAATTAACCTGATCATAAAGCAATTGCCATGATTGCGTATTACAACGACCATATATTTTCCTAAATAAATCTGAATGTCAGGAGTATTATTTTCTTTCCCAGGATCTCAGGGACGTTACACAAGCTTTGTACTATAGGGGCTTTCAATGGTGCGCAAAAAAGCCAACTTATTTTGTAGAATTTTGTAAAATGTTTGTCTAGAACGTTTAGTTACAAATACATTAATTGTAGGACAACCCTATACCCGTAAGGATGTGGATATGTCCTTCTCCATCTCTGAGGGATTTTATGTATGACATTTGAATTATGTTCCTCCAAGTTTATTTCTTAGACATAATTTTGAAAGCTTTAGTATATTAATCTAAGCTTTCTCATGACAATCACGTCTATAAAGTTTTCGACTAAGCTTTTAAGGCTTGGCAGCTTTTAATGTTGACAATGATCAGAGCACAACATGCTAATTAAATTCGTTTTAATAGGATTTTTAAAATATGAGTAATAAAAGAGTCTAGATGATAAGTAGCTGATAAGTAGCTTCATTTTCTAAATCATGTATTCATACACAAGCAAACCAATGTTTAATCTTCCTGTCATTCAGTCAATCTGAACAGGCAGATCAGCAGTGTAAAGGTAGGTATTATACACTACAGATCAGACAGGTGATAGTCGGGAAGGAAGCGTTCCCTTCCGTCGATCGCCTGCTAGCTAGAGGTGGAGTCCGCTGCTATTACATGCAGACATCTCCTCTTCAATATCAAGACGATTGATCGTTAATGTCATCGCTCGTCCCTATGGTTATCATTGTTTGCTGCCGGCAAACAAAGATTTTTAAACATGTTAAAAGATCCAGATTACTCGATGAACGTTCTGCAGCAGTATTATACTGCCAGATGATTGCTGTTACTACGAAAGCTCGTTAGCAATCACCTTAGCGATTATTTATTGGTGTTATAGGGCCTTGAGGCACAGCCATGGAGACATAAAATGGCATAAATCTTCAATATCTTGTTTGGCCAACAGCTAGTCCCCCTGATGCCTCCTGAGCATACATGTGTTCTCAGTAGGGAACCCACAGAAGGACACCTCTGGCAGCAGCTTTTCTCACTTAAGAACAGGTATGCCTTATGAGGCATGTTGGAATCTAACTGCCTGATACTTCTATCCCCCAATATCAGCTTCCGGGGGAGAGTCAAGACACCTCCAGATACATTAGACAATTGGCTTCTCCCAACAAATTTGGTGGGTTCAGTTGACACTCACCTAATATTTATGGTCACCTTTAGTCTTGGAAGCAAAAGTTAGACCATGCTAGACTCCAATTAGATGATGCACCAAAGCTGGTCATAGCTGCATACTAATAGAAGTGCTTTAAAAAACCCCATAAAGTTTAAATATAACTTTACCAAAACAATAGTGACATGATTTTTGAGGATAAAAGTAGACAAATTGTATACTTTAAGAAGTACATTCAACTCCAGGAAATGTCCTCCTGTTAAAGTGAACTTGTCATGTTGAGCGAATAATCCAATCTGCAGGCAGCATGTTATGGAGCAGGAGCTGCTGAGCAAATTGATGTAAAGTTTTGGGGGAAAAGATTCCGCAGAACTAATAATTTATTATTATACATTCCTGCTGATTCTGGGTTCCGGAATAGGTAGTCCCAATCACTGATTGATGACCATATCATACGGCACTACTTTCTGATGAGACTAGAGACTCATGTGTGAGGAGGGAGGAAGCAAGTCTATGTGCTCCTTCTACTTAGACCTCAGGACCAGAGACTAAGCAATCACTGTGAAAGTTACTGTTTCTGCTAGAAAAAGAAAGAGAAAAAGAAAGAACTTAGAATCTGAAGGGCCAAGTATAAGAGTCAGCAAGGTAACCTGCAACTACAGCTAACCAGACTTTGCTGCTTGTAAGGAACTACAGTTAAGACACCTGTCAACCTTAACCACGTCTTCTCCAAACATGCCTCTAAAAACCTGTATCCTGCAGTGGACACTACAGCCATAATTGCCAAATTACAGTTACCAGCAAGATATTCTAGTGAGAGAGACTTTAGCAGGATAGCATATCAAGTCTGCCATTATTTGATACTTTGCAAGCCTCCATACCTTGCTATTTGTGTGCAGTGCCTTTTTTGTTGTTGGAGGTACAACAATTACCATTTTGCACTTACGTAAAAGAGATGTTTGTTCTGTTACATCTCGTCTGGTTTTCTGACTCCAACACCATATGCTGGCCATTGCACTCTACACTCCCTGACTTGCACCGATACAAGCACCTAACATCATGGGCTCCATAGCTACCATCAGACAGGATCCCCAGAACCAGAGTATTCCCCCAGGGGTGCACCTAGCCTTTATGCTGCCTGAGGTGAAAATTTAAACGGCACCCTCCTCCGATCGCTGTGCCAAATTCTCAACCTAAACTCTTCCCTCCTAACATTACATACAGCTAAACAAACTTGCAGGGTAATACAGCGTCACACACCTCTTACATCCAGTGACATCTCCCTTGATGTAGATGTTCTCTGTCCTTATCTTCTCCTTTTAGACCAGACCACCACAACAAATTCTTTCAACCACGTCTCATCGCCACAGATTTTGGCAAACAGATATCTTGAAATAAATTGGACTGGCACTCTATATGTGTGGTATTATGGAAAAGAATATTAATGCTATAAAATGGTATATTCTTATATTAAAATATCGATGTAATAAAACTTTACTATGTAAAGTGATCACAATTTAATTCAAAATCAAAATACAATAAAATACACAGTGAAATAAAAATATAAAAAACACTAAAAATTGATAGATAGCAGCACTGGTTGGTATTAGTTCTGTTAGTAATTCATGATATAAATTGCATATCTTATAACGGACCAGGCTAGATTGAATGAGGTAATTGTCCTTGTATTCACAAAGTTATGTGAGAAATGCAAACCGTATATAAAAAAATGGTAGTCTGATAGTTGTGTGTCTTGCGCACAAATACACCACAGATATAATATCTGTTAGATAGCGGTTGTTTACAGTCACTGTAATTGAATACTCCAAGGTAAGAGAATAGTGTTGGATCTTACCTTGATCCGGCTAGGATATGGAGTAGAATTACTCACGCTTAGTTCGTTTGTATGATGCGCGTGGTCCCGCGTTTGGAGGTAGACGCCGGAGCAGTGCGGTCTATGGCGTGCTGCTGGGTTAACCGTCTGTATCGCGGAGTGTTCCTGATCTCACGTGATCCGTGACGTATCTCCGGTCCAAAACTCTTACAGAGTGTCGCGGGATCCGATATGCTTCTAGTTAGCAATTGATCACGAAAAGCTGTGTTCGGCAGATCCTGAATGGAGTTTTTTTCACTGGAGCGCTCCAGTTATTGGAATGAAATGTTCACAGATTAATTTGACTGTGTATTTGAAACAAGGCCTTGATTGTAATGGGAGTATATCAGCCGGTTACGCCAAACGCGTTTCGGGGACCTCTTCCCCTTCTTCAGTGGCAGCTGATCTCCCAAAATTTAGAATGACTTTATAGACCGCATGGAGAAACCCAAAAAGTGGTTCGGATTGCCAATTCCAGTTTTTTGTTCATTATTCCATTTGTTGTAAATGCTATGCGGTTTCAGTACGTTATTTAGCAGCATTCTTTTGCACATTCAAACTTTCAATATATTGTTTGGTTCATAATAAATACTGTAATAATTATTTCAAAACATATGTGTAGCAGCCATAAACAATAAAAATACAAATATAAATATATGTAGCAGCCATAGGAGTATATATATAAATAAATAAATAGCTAGGGGAGACTAATCAATTCATCAGATATTACATTAGTATATAAATAAAAAACATATGGCATTAATATTATTTTCCATAATACCACACATATAGAGTGTCAGTCCAATTTATTTCACTTTCATTTTCAATATCTATCTGTATGGGTGATACAGTTTTTCTGGCCTAGAGCACCTAGTACTCATTTTGCACAAGAGTGAGCTATTCCTTTATACCTTTTTTCAAACAGATATCTTAGTTTCCTACTTTTCCATCATCCTCACACATTCTCACACCCCCTCCTGCCACCCCCAATACTGTGCCAGCTGTGCTCCCCAATACTATACTGCAGAAACAGTTCACCTGAAAATGCTAATACCACACAGATGGTGACCCCTGCAATAATTATTGGCATGCAGTGCCCTAAGAAATAACTGTGCCAAGCAAATAGCGCTGACAATAATAGTGTAAACATAATGTTAAAATAATTTGGCTAAGCTAATACTGTGCCAGAGTGCCCCCACAGTAATAGTGCTCCCAAAAGTCCCACCAATAATAATAAAGCACTCTTAGCAGTAATAGTGCCCCTACAGTGCCCCCAACAATACTAATGTCCCCTCTATGCCCCAGAAGTAATAATGTTCCCATAGTGTCCTTACTAGTAATCATATTCCCCATAGTGCCCCATTAGTAAAAAAAAAAAAAAAAAGCTCACTATAATGTCTCTGGTAGTAATAGTTCTCCTTATAATGTGAGCCAGTACAAAAAATGCCCCCTAATAATGTAGACCCATACAAAATATGCCCCTTATAAAGTGTGCTAGTATAAAAAATGCCCCCATAATGTGTACCAGTACAAAAAGAATACCTCCTCTTAGTGCCCCCAGTAGAGCTATTGTCCCGATAGTGCCCCCATCATGTGTACCAATGCCTCCTATTGTGTGCCAATACAAAAATAACCCCTCTTAGTGCTCCCAGTGTTCCCATAGTGCCCCCATAATTTGTGCCAGTACAACAAAAATACCCCCTCTTAGTGCCCCCAGTTGAGCTAATGTCCCCATAGTGCCCCATAATGTGTGCCAGTATAAAATGCCCCTATATAGTGCCCCCATAGTGCTCCTCTCCTTCCTTTCCCATAATGGCCAAACAGCATGGTGTCAAATGAAAAAACAAAAAACGAAAACACTAATACTTGCCTCCATGCAACTGTCAGTGATGCAGTGCAGGCCTTTTCTGGCCTCTTCCTGAGGACGCAATACTGTTGAATATAGAGAGATGAGAGCTTCCACAATGGAAGTGCTCATTTCTCATGGACCTGCCGCTGTCCCCCACTTATCTCCACGAGCTTGTGTCCGGAAAAGGGTGCATCGATTTACTAAAGAGTGATGGTGAACAATGACTGGTGAGATTTTGCTGCGTCGATGGAGTATTCACAAGCGTGAGCAGCATTTCAGAAAATGTACGGTACATGTGTTATGTTGGGGAATGCAAAGCACAAGATGATGCTTCCTGGCATACTAGCAAACCTCTCAGCTAGTACTTCGATCTTCGTACATGATCGAGTTTCAAAATCAACTAATTTGCCCCTTATTCTGTGTACTGCAGAAGCTATAAACAGCATTCCTGGCCCATGAGGTATTTGTACTTTTGCTAGCACTTAATTAACTTGATTATCTTGGAGTCTAAGCCAAATGCCATGACTATGAACTAAATGGAACATTCATCTGCATTTTGTATATCACATAATGCTAGAACGTAGTCATATGTATAGTAAATGAATGACAATTATCATCATTATCATTGTCTAACCAAGGCCAGAAAATACTTCACCTGATGTAATACATTTAAAAGAGTAAGAATAAAAAAATACTTGTATGAAGTCTCACACTCATTTTGAACTAAGTATTAAATACAGACCATTGCACCTACTTCTATTATGTCTACCTTGTCATGACACATCCTATTCTTGAAAACCCATTTCATGCCACTGCACAGATCACTGACAAACACTGTAATACATATTACCACCATATAATTTTCCCTATGCATTGATTCTTCTGATTGACCCCCAATGTATACTACAGGGGTAGGCAACCTCCAGCACTCCAGCTTCTATGAAACTACAATTCCCAGTATGCATACATGCTCTGTTCTTCAAAGACTTCACATAGAAATGAATGAAGCATGCTGGGAATTAGTTTCACAACAGCTGGAGTGTCGGAGGTTGCTTATCCCTGGTCTACTATAGCCATAGTTAACCACCTGCATTATATACCTGTTTCTCCGAAAAAGTTCTATTTTTATCATACTTCATCCTTCACCTTTAAGTAAAAATCTATTATTGATATTCTAACCTTTGAGTAACGAATATTCTTCATAGGTACTGTGACACAGTGAGGAGAATGGTCTGGGAAAACAGGCATTTTCCTCCCAGCGTGTGCTGCTGCTGGGCTGATTTGCAGCTAGGTAGGGTCAAATACCGGACTGGATTTTAATTGCCGATCTGGGTTTTTGGTAGCACCTGGCTGTCCTTAAATAGGCAGCTGGGCTCAGCAGCAAGATATCTGTGTTGGGATCTGAGGCTTGGTGCCAGGTTGGAGGGCTGAGACACATGGGCCAAGGAAACAGGCCCCCTATAGCCTGCCGTGGACTGCTGTAGGCAGAACTGACATCAAGGTGACTTGTCTTATATGAACTTTATAATTTGTGTAGATGGAAAGATGTACTTTCCATTGTTTGTGAAGTAAACACCAAGACTGCAAAGTAATGCATTGTTTTGTGCATTTGTCTCAAGTGTGAATAAACACTCAAGTTTTGCGTTAAGAACTTGTCTTTTGCCTCAGTACTGTGTCCGCTTACCCTATCTACCAGAGCGAAACCCCACAGTACACTCCTAGACATAGTAAAGTTTTCCATATAGTATGCTTTTCCATATGTCAGTCTCTTACCTGCTTTTTTGCAGGACGCTTCTATAGCTAGTTATCAGTTCTACCAATCTGGGGCGTTTTTTTAGCCATAATGTGATTCAGATTTCGGCAACACAGTTTCTTCGCTTGACTCAAGAAGGATAAGTCTGTGTCAATAATACTGGCTACAATACTTTGCGTATGATCACTACATGACCTTTTCTGACCAGTCTGTCCCTCAAGAAAATGACATGAGCTCATATCACTGTGATGGCTAACCTCTGACACTCCAGCTGTGGTAAAAGTACAACTCCCAAGATGCATACTAGCTTGGCTATTCTCAGAACTCCATAGAAATGAATGGAGCATGCTGGGAGTCGTAGTTTCACCACAGCTGGAGTGCCAGGGGTTAGCCATCACTGTCCAATCTCAACAACTGATAATTAGATTTAGATCACAGTTTTAATGTGGTGTAAGCATAGTTCCCCTTTAAGAAGATAATTGCTGACCAAATTAAGTGCAAGCAATTTAACTTTTAACTTTTAGCAAATACATTGATCTGAATATTTAGTGGCTATGTTCACTGTAACAAAGCCCAATGCTCTTTATGGTTACAGATCTCAGATGAGGCACAACAGTGTTATGGTGTCATGGTCTTACCTTCTTGCTGTTCTCCTTCGTTTGACATGTGCTGGCGGCCATCTTGGTTTCTGGGTTTCTTGTAGCCTCCCACCCTGCGGCTTCTCCTTCCCACTGGGAGGAGCTGGATGCCTAGCTCATATATATAGGAGGTCTGTGGCTTCAGTTCCTTGCTTGGTCCTCCTGTGTGCACATGCTTCTAAGACTGCTGCTGCTTCTGGTTCCTGATCCTGGCTTCGTCTGACTACCCTGCTGGTTCCTGATCCAGGCTTCGTCTGACTACCCTGCTGGTTCCTGATCCAGGCTTCGTCTGACTACCCTGCTGGTTCCTGATCCAGGCTTCGTCTGACTACCCTTCTGGTTCCTGACCTCTGGCTTCGCAAGACCCTGCTTCGGTTTAGCCATCCGTTTGGACTTTTGCCTTACAGCTTGATTTTCAATAAAGCCTTCTTATTTCCACTTATCTCTTGTTGTACGTCTGGTTCATGGTTCCATGACATTAGGACCAAGCCATGAATTCTGACGGTACAGGGCCATCCTCGCTACCTACGCTGGTTGCCAGACTTGATCAGCAGGATCACCTGTTGGGTCGGTTCGCTGTGGCGTTGCAAACCCTGCTTGAACGCACGGCTCATTTAGCTTCCGTTGCCGATGGGTCGGTTGTCGCTCCTGGGCCCGCTCCTACTGCCGCTCCGGTTGTTGCGCCAGAGTCTACCCCGACACTTGTTGCTGCGCCTGCGGTGTTTCGGGGTATGACCGGTTCTGCCCCCCTTCCACAGCGCTTTGGGGGAGAGCCAACTCAGTGCCGAGGTTTCCTTAACCAGGTGGGCATTTATTTTGAGTTGCTGCCACATGCCTTTCCTACTGAGAGATCAAAGGTGGGCTTCTTGATCTCGCTGCTCTCGGACAAGGCCTTGGCCTGGGCCAGCCCTTTATGGGAGAACAACAATCCGGTGGTTGCCGAGTTTTCCGGTTTTGTTGCTTCTCTTCGGAAGGTATTCGATGTGCCGGCTCGTGCTGCCTCTGCTGCGAAGCTCCTTATGTCCATCAGACAGGGTTCACGATCCGTAGCTGAATACGCCATTGAGTTTCGTACCCTGGCAGCAGAGGTGGGCTGGAATAATGAGGCTCTGGTCGCTGCTTTCTCTCATGGTCTCTCGGATGCCTTGAAGGATGAGGTTGCAGCTAAGGACCTACCAGTGGAGCTCGAGTCCCTTATTTCTTTCCTGATTTTGATTGACACCAGACTCAGGGAGAGACCTTCCTTTAAGGAGAGCCTGCGGAGGTCTTCTAACAGATTGGCGCCTACGTTTGCTGTCCCACCCGTGCCTCCCTCTCCTCCCACGCCTCCTGGGGATGACTTGTCTGGGGGTGAACCCATGCAGCTGGGGTTTGCTCGCCTGTCCGAGGGGGAGAGGGTACTCCGGAGACGCGAGGGCCGATGCATGTACTGTGGTCTCGGTGGGCATTTTCGGTTGGCATGCCCGAACCGTCCGGGAAACGCTCGCACCTGAGATCCTGTCGGGGGCAGATCTTGGGTGGAGTCTCCTCGTCCCCGGTTTCCCGTGTTGACAAACCACTGATTACTGTTGTCCTCTCCTGGGTCGGGGGCTCGGTGACGACCCAGGCGTTGGTGGACTCTGGTGCTGGTGGTTTGTTCATTGATAGTGTGTTCGCTGCCGCCAATTCCATTCCTCTGCAGCCTCGAGGTTCCCCACTGGCTCTTGAGGCGATAGACGGCAGACCCCTTCTGCCGCCACACGTGACTCAGGAGACCCTTCCAGTGGGGATGGCCATTGGTGCCGTTCACAGAGAGTCGGTCTGTCTCCAGGTTATTTCGTCTCCACACTACTCGGTGGTCTTGGGGTACCCATGGCTCCAGAAGCATAATCCGACTTTCGATTGGAGATCGGCCGAGATCCTCTCGTGGTCACCGCAGTGTGGGGCTAGTTGCATCCATGGGCCTGTCAAGTTGCTGTGTACTTCCTCGGACTCTCTGTTGCCTCCTGAATACGAGGAGTACCGGGATGTATTCGATAAGGTGCGTGCGGTTGCCCTACCTCCGCACCGCCCATACGATTGTGCCATAGAGTTACAATCTGGTGCCGTTCCTCCTCGTGGCAAAGTCTATCCACTGTCGGTAGCGGAGAATGAGGCCATGGAGGAGTATGTGAGGGAGGCGCTTTCACGCGGACACATTCGCAAATCCTCGTCCCCGGCAGGGGCTGGATTTTTCTTTGTGAAAAAGAAGGGCGGTGAGTTGAGGCCTTGCATCGATTACAGGGGTCTCAATCGCATCACGATCAAGAACGCTTACCCGATACCCTTGATTTCCGAGCTGTTCGATCGCCTCAAAGGGGCCACGGTCTTTACCAAACTCGACCTGAGGGCGGCATATAACCTGGTAAGGATCAAGGCGGGCGATGAGTGGAAGACCGCGTTTAACACCAGGACCGGTCATTATGAATCCTTGGTTATGCCCTTTGGGTTGTGCAATGCGCCCGCAGTCTTCCAGGAATTCATCAACGATGTTTTCCGTGACCTGTTGCAGCAGTGTGTGGTGGTCTATTTGGATGACATCTTGGTATATTCTGAATCCATGGAGGCCCACATTCTGGATGTCAGACGAGTGTTGCAACGGTTACGAGAGAACAAGCTGTTCGGTAAGCTTGAGAAATGCGAATTTCACCGATCCCAGGTAACCTTCTTAGGTTACATCATTTCCGCTGAGGGGTTCTCCATGGATCCTGAGAAGGTTTCGGCTATCTTACAGTGGCACCAGCCCAGTGGTCTTCGTGCCCTGCAGCGCTTTTTGGGCTTCGCCAATTATTATCGGAAGTTCATCAGGGACTTTTCCATGCTAGCCAAGCCTCTCACGGATCTGACCAGGAAGGGCAGTAATCCCCAGGTCTGGCCGCTCGAGGCTCTAAAGTCCGCCTTTGTGTCGGCTCCGATTCTGTCGCATCCCAACCCTGGGTTGCCTTTTGTCCTCGAGGTGGACGCGTCTGAGACGGGAGTAGGCGCCCTTCTGTCTCAGCGTAGAACACCAGAGGGTCCTCTGCTTCCTTGTGGGTTTTACTCCCGGAAACTGTCTTCCGCGGAGTGCAACTATCAGATTGGTGACAGGGAGTTATTGGCCATCGTGCAGGCCCTTAAAGAATGGAGGCACTTGCTCGAGGGCTCGGTGGTTCCGGTTCTCATCCTGACGGACCACAAGAATCTGACCTACCTCTCTGAGGCCAAGAGATTGACACCACGTCAGGCCAGATGGGCTCTGTTCTTGTCACGTTTTAATTACGTGGTCTCCTACCTACCCGGTTCCAAGAACATCAGAGCGGATGCCTTATCACGGCAGTACTCCGAGCTGTCCGGGGAGGAGTCGATTCCGACTTCGGTCATACCTCCGAATCAGATCCTGGCCGCTATTTGCACCAGCCTGACCTCTCCCCTGGGTGAGCAGATTTTGGCGGCTCAATCTGGTGCTCCCTCTGGGAGACCCAACGGCAGATGTTTTGTGCCTGAGGAGTTGCGCACTCGGTTGTTGCGAACCTACCATAACTCCAAGGCCGCGGGGCATCCTGGAAAGAATCAGCTGTCCTGGGCTGTTTCACGTCTGTTCTGGTGGCCTTCTCTACGTTCCGACATCGCCGCATATGTAGCGGCATGCTCCGTTTGTGCCCAGAGTAAGTCCCCTCGGCACCTTCCGTTGGGCCTTTTGCAACCCATAGCCACCGGGGAGCGTCCATGGTCACACCTGGGGATGGATTTCATTGTGGACCTCCCTGCATCCCGAGGCCATACGGTCATTCTCATGATTGTGGATCGGTTTTCCAAAATGTGCCACTGTGTTCCTCTCAAGAAGTTACCCTCTGCACAAGAGTTGGCCTCGATTTTTGCCAGGGAGGTCTTCCGGTTGCACGGTTTGCCCAAGGAGATTGTGTCGGATCGGGGGAGTCAGTTTGTGTCCAGGTTCTGGCGCGCCTTTTGCTCCCAGTTGGGGATTCATCTCTCTTTCTCCTCGGCCTACCACCCTCAGTCCAATGGGGCCGCAGAACGATCCAATCAGGCCTTGGAGCAATTCCTTCGTTGCTATGTCTCCGATCACCAAGACAATTGGGTTGACCTCCTGCCTTGGGCTGAGTTTGCCAGGAACACGGCAGTGAACTCTTCCTCTGGGACGTCTCCCTTCATGGCCAATTATGGGTTCCAACCTGCCGTGTTACCGGAGGTATTCTCTCCCCAGGATATTCCGGCTGTGGAGGATCACCTTTCCGTCCTACGTGCTTCTTGGGTACAGATCCAGAGGTCCCTTGAGGTCTCTGCGCAGCGCCAGAGACTCCAGGCTGATCGCAGACGAGCGCCCGCTCCTTCCTACCAGGTCGGAGACCGCGTATGGTTGTCCACCCACAACCTCAACCTTCGAGTGCCCACTCCCAAGCTGGCGCCTCGCTTTGTTGGTCCCTTCCGAGTGCTTCGCAGGGTAAACCCGGTAGCCTATGCCCTTGCGCTTCCTCCTGGCATGCGGATCTCCAACGTGTTTCATGTCTCCCTGTTGAAGCCACTGGTGTGTAATCGTTTCACTTCCTCGGTTCCTCGGCCTCGTCCGTTCCAAGTGGGCAATCGTGAGGAGTATGAGGTGAGCAATATCCTGGACTCACGCCTGGTCCGCGGTCGGGTGCAGTTTTTGGTCCATTGGCGTGGTTATGGTCCAGAGGAGCGTTCCTGGGTTCCCTCCGCAGATGTCCATGCTCCTGCCTTGCTCCGAGCCGTCCACGCACGCTTCCCTCAGAAACCGTTCTTTACTCCGCGGAGGAGGGGCCCTTGAGGGGGAGGTACTGTCATGGTCTTACCTTCTTGCTGTTCTCCTTCGTTTGACATGTGCTGGCGGCCATCTTGGTTTCTGGGTTTCTTGTAGCCTCCCACCCTGCGGCTTCTCCTTCCCACTGGGAGGAGCTGGATGCCTAGCTCATATATATAGGAGGTCTGTGGCTTCAGTTCCTTGCTTGGTCCTCCTGTGTGCACATGCTTCTAAGACTGCTGCTGCTTCTGGTTCCTGATCCTGGCTTCGTCTGACTACCCTGCTGGTTCCTGATCCAGGCTTCGTCTGACTACCCTGCTGGTTCCTGATCCAGGCTTCGTCTGACTACCCTGCTGGTTCCTGATCCAGGCTTCGTCTGACTACCCTTCTGGTTCCTGACCTCTGGCTTCGCAAGACCCTGCTTCGGTTTAGCCATCCGTTTGGACTTTTGCCTTACAGCTTGATTTTCAATAAAGCCTTCTTATTTCCACTTATCTCTTGTTGTACGTCTGGTTCATGGTTCCATGACATATGGTCACTAGTCCACAGAAGGTAGCACTTTCTCTTAAAGAGGACCTTTCATGGGTCCGAACATTTTAAGATAACTATCTGGACATGTAGAGCGGCGCCCAGGGATCTCACTGCACTTACTATTATACCTGGGCGCCGCTCCGTTCGCCTGCTGTGGCCCTGTTACCTTCTCCCAGGCTATATGGTAATTGCTACTATTGGTAGGAGGAAGGAGTCTGCCTTGTTTCTCCCTGGGCGTTCCTTCTCCCAGGCTGTGAGCTCTGCGCTGCGATTGGACATCGCTACAGCCAGAGAGAAGGAACGCCCAGGGAGAAACAGAACAGACTCCATCCCGGTTTACCAATAGTAGCAATTACCATACAGCGCGGGAGAAGGTAATGGGGCCACAGCGGGCGAACGGAGCGGCGCCCAGGGATAATAGTAAGTGCAGTGAGTTCCCTGGGCGCTGCTCTACATGTCCAGATAGTTATCTTACAATGTTCAGACCCATGAAAGGTCCTCTTTAAATGTTGCAAAGTTTGAACAGAAAGTACAATAAAATGATATAACCTTTCAACAATGATTCCTGTTCACTTCACATGTCGCTTTACATGACAATATTGCTTCACACTGTCTTGACTATTTCCCAATTTTGGCTCAGTCTTACTGTTCTCCCAGAAAGCCCAATTTGCCTTGTTGAAATATGTCATGCAAGTAAATTAATTTACCAGTTTATAATCTGGCACAAAACTGAATGAGTTAGGCTACTCCTCTGCCACCCAGGAAACTAGTCCTACAGTGCAGCTCCACCCTGGCCTCCACTCCCGACATCCCAGCCGATCAGCGGAGGCTGCGCTCGTGCCAGCTTTACTGTCTCGTCACAATTACCTTGCGTCATCTCGCTTGTAGAGGTGGCGCAGAGTAATTATAGCTGCTCATCCCATTCAATTTACCCACTGCACAACCATAGTAAAGAATACAATTGCAGTCTGAAGCTACTAAAGAAGAAGATTACAGCTCAATCTCCCTCACTCTGTACTTAAAGGTCACTTAGGTTATTTAGGAGACTATTTAACCATAGATAATCACAATTTCTCTCCAGCAGGCAGAGAAGATACTGGCTCTAGCAGCTCTTGGGATGTATCTCTGGGGCATCATGGAATTGATAGCACAGAGGAAGAGAAAGCAGGGTGGACTCTAAAACTCAAGATGGTGGCTAATCAAAACCAGATAGGAGGCTGGACTAAAACACTAGATGGTGGCTGATCCCGGCACAGCCTGCAGGATCTCTGATGCGAGTGTGCAACTAGCCGTACAATGTATGCAGCACATCCTCCACAGTCCTCTTCTTAGTAAGCTACTTTTTAAAACTCTTTTAACAGATTTTTGCCTTATGCACACAATAGAGTGCATTTTGCTGTATAATGTTAATGCTCAATGGGAGGACTTTTCAAAAGTTTGCTATGGGGCCCAGCCTTCCCTAGCTAGGCACCTGCACAAGATTCTATATACTATGTAGACCTTTCTTGTTTCACTTAAAACATCTAAATTAGCCCATTTCTGCTAGGAAAAGGTGACAATAATCCACTATTGTGGTTGAAACTTTATGTCACTTTTATAAGCCGAATGGTTTGTAAGACCGAGCTCTCACATTTATGATATCTATAAACTAGATCCGATAAGTCAATACTCCAAGGATTGAAATTCAAGAACTTGCACAGAAGGCGTAGTACAAAAAAGGTAGCAATGTTTTGGATATTAATCTATTTTCATTTAGAAGCTAGTAGCAGTACAATGAGTCCAGATTTAATCGGGGTAGCACGTAGGTAGTCGAAGATAATTATGGGGATAAGGTTATAAGGCATACCTGAATCATCTCCCTTACAACTGGGGGTGCAACGGCCTGAGCCCCCCTAGGAATGACTCAATGGTTGAAAATAATAGGTATTACCATAGGGCCCCGATCTGTCTCCATTTCCACCCATACTTCTGGAGACAGCAGTGGTGGAGAATCCTCTGCACTGGAAAGTCTTCCCAGCAACTTGCTTCATTCTTGCCACTTGGCAGGTCTCCATCTCTCACTTGCCATTTGTGCCTTCAGGGTGCCTTATTACCTTGAAACATCCATCCTCAATGCCTGTGGGGTAAGGATGTAACCCAAAACTGATATTTCTTGTACCCAGAACACACGCTTCTCATCCTTCACGAATAATTGGCTTTCAAGGAGGATCTGCAAAACCGTCCAAATGTGTGTGCGACATAGGGTTTCCAATCAGGAGAGTAAATTAGTATATCATCGTGATAAACCAATATAAATTTTCCAATCATTTCCCTAAATAGATAATTGACAAGATTCTAAAACACTGCAGGTGCATTACTTAGCCAAAGTGACCCTCGGGGGTTAAACGTTGTCTTCCACTCATCGCCCTTCTTTATGCTAATGAGGTTATATGCACCCATGAGTTCTAATTAAACCACTGAGCCCCAAAAACTTGATTGATTATATCCAGAATTAATGGCAAAGGATACAGATGTTTAATTGTGATCTTATTCAATTCCCTGTAGTCAATACAAGGCTTCAGAACCCCATCTTTTTTACCTACAAAGAAAACCTCCACCCCCATAGGAGATAAAGATGGTCTCATATGTCTTTTTTGTCAGGTTCTCCTGTACATAGACAGTCGTTCAGGGCTGGACACATTATAGATCTGCCCCTTAGAATATCTAGAACTGGCACTAGATCAATCACACAATCGTAAAGTCTATGTGGAGGAAGGAAGTCTGGACCACTCTCGACGAGTTGGTCAACAAAATCTCTGACATATTCTGGGAGAGTTTAATCATAGAGTGTGAGGCCAGTATCATGGTGCGGTTCACTGTGACAATTGTGGCCATGTAGGTTGGCTGCAGGCTCTCTCGCTTTCTGGCTGCAGGCTTACACCTAGGTATGCTGGTTGTTTGGGGTTGGCTGCAGGGGTGTGTGTGAACTTGTCATGGTCCTGCCTTTGACAGAGAGTGGAAGATCGAGGATGCATGGGTTGACAACAAGTGCATTAGAGAAAAATAGTTCGGAATAGACTCCTCACCACTTAGAATTGTTTGTAACAGTTGGTGCAGGACATCCGTCTAAGAGTGGTTGATTTTCATCAGGAATCTATTTCGTGTTTTGTGCTGGAGGGTCTGCCTGCTCCTTTGGTTTTGGGTTTACCATGGTTGAGCAAACATAATCCTACCATTGACTGGCAAGCGAGATAGATTCTCGATTGGAGTGATTATTGCATGGACAACTGTCTTAATACATCTCATTCTGCCTTGACCACTAACGCTGTTCCCTCTTTTATTTCTGATTTTTCTGATGTATTTTCTGAGAGTGGTTACCAGGGGTTACCCCCACAACAGGAATATGATTTTCCTTTCAATCTTATTCCCGGAGCGAAGTTACCCAAATCTAGATTATATAACCTCTCTGAACCCGAAAGAGCGGCTGTGACGAAACCAACCTCGCCACAGTGTTTTGGAGGGGGCTGTTTGCCAGCCTCCTGCCCCAGGATTACGGCCCTTTGAGATACTTTTACTAACTTTTAAAACCCCTGAACCTATTCAAGTGAATTTTGGATGGGTTTGTCCCCAAGTTATACTGGTTGGGTTGATGTGGGTTATGTGTATGTGCAATGTAGGCTCACAAAGTTGTGGCAATTTATGAGAGGTGTAACTTTTCAGCTTAGGAGATAGTTGGGTGATACAGAAATTTACTCAATTGTCTCCTAGACAGAGGGGAGGATTATGCTGGGTGTGTTTCTATTGTCCCATTGTGCCATTGTCCCATTGTGTGTTTAAATGGTGATGTCTGTCCTGTTGTCTCCACATGTGTATTGGCGATTTCCCTTTGTCCTGAGAGATAATTGGATTGCTCCTCGGGTGTCTCCAGGGCAGAGAGGAGGAAACCATGATGCATTGTGGGGATGTGTTGCGTCTGTATCCTGAATTGCTACATATCTGTCCTGTGTCGCAGTCTCCCTTCTGGTCCCCTAGGGGCGTGAACGATTGGTTACTGTACTTACATTGTATGTGTTGTAATATATTGATTGGTTGTATTTCAAAACCCTGTGGGCAGTACTATGTTTGTGGTTTGTGAATAAAAGGAGGCTGTACGTGCAAGTACAGGGAGTTCCTGTTTTATCCTTCATCATGTTGAGACTGGTGTTTGGATAACTGTTCAAAACTGGGGGATTGCTATACGCTGAAGATTTGCTATTCTCCCCTGGCATAACTACTAGCTCTTGTAAGAGCTGTTCCTGCTCTCGGGATTTAGGAGAGGTTCACCCACTAGAGCCTGGAGCCTTGTCGTAGGTCCAGGGTGGGTAGGAGACGGTGAGACCTCAACCAAGCTTCGGTGGTTCGTGGGGTCTGCAGTGCGTACGGTGTCAAGTGGAGTGCTTGGAGTCCTCGGAAAGCACTAGGAGCATCTATCGACGGAGGTACCCGGTCGGGGTGCTAGGCGTTCCGTTACAGCGGCCATGCGAGAGTATATTACCGAGAGTTTGGTTAAGGGACATATTAGACCTTCCAAGTCCCCAGTGGTAGCGGGATTTTTCTAAAGAAGAAAGACGGAACCCTTAGGCCATGCCTGGACTTCCGTGAGCTCATTCGTATTACGGTCTGTCATCTGTACCCCCTTCCTTTGATTCCTGACTTGTTTAATCAGATTGTGGGTGCAAAAGTGTTCTCAAAGTTGGACCTTAGGGGGGCATACATTCTGGTCAGGATCAAGGAAGAAGATGAATGGAAGATGGCTTTTAATACCCCAGAGGGTCATTCTGAGAGTCTGGTCATGTTGTTTGGATTAACAAACGCTCCTGTGGTTTTTCAGCATTTTGTTAATGATATCTTTAATCATCTGGTGGGGAGGTTTGTTGTTGTATATCTGGATGACATATTAATTTATTCTCCAGATATGGAGACTCATCAGGATGGAGACAGGTGTTAAAGATCCTAAGAGAGAATAAATTGTATGCTAAGATGAAGAAGTGTGTATTTGCAGTTCAGAAAGAGCAATTCCTGGGTTACCTACTCTCATCTTCAGGTTTTCGTATGGATCCTGAGACGGTCTGTGCTGTGTTGGACTGGGATCGACCCAAATATCTAAAAGCGCTTATGCGGTTTTTGAGATTCACCAACCACTACCATAAATTAATTTTGAACTACTCAACTGTGGTCAAACCTTTGATGGACATGATTAAGAAATGTTCGGCTGTCTCAGTCTGGTCTGATGCGGCATTGCAAGCCTTTTCTGCGGTGAAGTTTTGCTTCTGCTCCTATACTGGTGCAACCTGATGTGTCACAACCATTCATTGTGGAAGTTGACGCATCCAAGGTGGGGGTAGGAGTCGTTTTATCGCAGGGTCCTTCAGCTAGTAAATGGTGCCCATGTGCTTTCTTCTCTAAGAAACTCTCAGCTGCAGAAAGTAATTATGACATGGGTAATAGAGATTTGCTGGCCATTAAGTTGGCTTTTGAGGAATGGTGTCATTGGTTGGAAGGAGCTACTTATCCTATTACTGTGCTTACTGACCACAAAAATCTGGCTTATCTGAAGTCGGCTAAATGACTGAACCCAAGGCAGGCCAGATGGTCATTGTTTTTCACCAGATTTAATTTCATCGTCACCTATCGCCCTGGTGTTAAGAACATCAAGGCTGATGCTTTGTCGCGTATCTTCCCTGGGGGGGTTGATTCGGAAGAATCCTGGTCTGATATTGTCTAAAGGGGTAGTCATATCCGCCCTATATACCGACCGTGAGGCAGAGATGTTGGAGGCTCAGGGAGATGCACCGGATTCTTGTCCTCCGGGGAAATTGTTTGTTCCTTCTGAATTACGTCACAAGGTGTTCGAGGAACATCACTGTACGGTTCTCACAGGACACCCTGGGAGCAGATCCACTGTCGATCTCATCTCTCGTAGATTCTGGTGGCCCGGTTGTGTAAGAGTGTTAAGGACTATGTGTCTGCTTGTAGTACTTGTGCAGTACGTGTAGTACGTGCTAAGGTGACACATACTCGGCCTTCTGGATCTTTACTTTCGTTGCCCATCCCGTCCAGACCTTGGACTCATTTGTCCATGGATTTTATAAGAGATTTGCCTAATTCTTCAGGAAAAACTCTGATTTTGGTGGTTGTTGATCGCTTTAGTAAGATGGCGCACTTTATAGCATTGCAGGGTCTACCTAATGCTAAATCTCTTGCACAAGTGTTTGTCGATAACATCGTCATATTACATGATGTGGTGTCTGATAGGGGGACTCAGTTTGCTTCCAAATTCTGGAAGAAGTTCTGTACTCGTCTGGGAGTACAATTGTCCTTCTCTTTGGCCTTTCATCCTCAGTCGAACGGACAGACTGAACGGACTAACCAGAATCTGGAGACTTATTTGAGATGTTTTGTCGCAGAGAACCAGGAGGAGTGGTCTTTATTTTTGTCTTTAGCCGAATTTGCCATAAATAACCGTAAACAGGAGTCCACTGATAAGACACAGTTTTTTGGGGCATATGGGTTCCACCCGCAATTTGGCACATTTTCTGGTACGGAAACTTTTAGTATACCAGAAAAGGAATGATTTTCCTCTTCTTTGTCATGTATTTGGCGGAAGATTCAAAATAATCAAAAAAATATGGGCAATAAGTATAAACGTATGGCTGACAAGAGACGTATGAATGGTCTGGACCTGAGAGTGGGTGATTCTGTGTGGCTGTCCACAAGAAACATTAAGTTGAAAGTACCCTCTTGGAAGTTGGGTCCAAGGTTTATTGGTCCATCTAAAATCATTGCCATTGTTAACTCGGTTGCTTTTCATCTTGAACTCCCTCAGGCTTTTAAGATTCATGTGTTCCATAAGTTGTTGTTGAAGAGCTATGTCGAACCTGTTAAATTGTCCTCCTTGCCTCCCGCTCCTGTCAGGGTGGATGGTAATCTAGAATTTCACATAGCCAGGATAGTGGACTCCCGAATTCTCTGTAGATCCCTCCAGTATAACGTCCACTGGAAGGGTTACGGACCAGAGGAGAGGATATGGGTTCCAGCAGCAGACGTTAATGCTTATCGTCTTGTGAAAGCTTTTCACAGGGCTCATCCGGATAAAGACGGTCCTGGGTGTCCGGAGGCCACCCGTAGAATGGGGGGTACTGTCACAGTCCCGCCTGTGACAGGGACTAGAAGATCGAGGAGACTGGCTGCACGTGATTGACAGCCTCTTTGGATTCACCTTTCTGTGTTGTTTCTGGGGATGACCACACCTCTTGTCTCAGGTGTAGCTTAAGTGGTCATTCTTTCTCCTCTATTTAGTCCGGCCTCACCCATCATGCTATGTGGTTGAAAGCTTCTTGTTTGTGGAAGTCCTGGTATGGGTTCTCTCTGAGTTCCTGCTCGTCCGCATACTTCTGGAAGTTAAGTTTATCTTCTTTGTTTTTTGTTGTTTTCCCCTACCTGCTGATATTAGGCCTGAGGGGGTCTCCTATGACACTATCTGCAGGACCCTGTTAGGGTTAGATAGGGCTTAGGTTCCTGCGTATGAACATTCCTACCATCTATGTCTGTTCATACTGATAGCAGTCATGGCTCTGCGTAGGGACTCACTAGGTGTGACCATTTCCCTTTTCCTAGGTTCCAGGCCTAATACCTTTTCCCTTCTCTTCTGTTTTCAGTGTGGAGTGTATTTACCACATTGCGCCGTGATGGAACTGTTGCCTGGTGTTGTCTCCCCACATCCATATCTCTGTGATTACTGTCACTGGTGCCATGCAGGCTGGCTGCATGCGCTTTGTGTCCTGGCTGTGAGTGTTCCCATATATGCTGGCTCTGTGATGCTTGCTGGCTGCGGCCTTGTGTGTGAACAGGGTCTGAATATGGATGCATTTGTGTTTGTATCACAGTGCAGTTCTGTTACTCCTTGTTGCTGTGTAGGCTGGCTGCCTGTTACCTCGTACTGGCTATGGGTTATCCTGTGTATGCTGTTTGGCGTTTGGGGCGTGTTGGCTGCAGCATTCTGTGTCTGGTGTGAACTGTCACTTGTGATTCTATGTTCTGTACTTCTGGTAACTTTTGGTTCTTGTGGGATTAACATTCCCTGAGTGTGGCTTATCAGGTGCCCTCATTATCGCTGCTATATCCATCTGTGAGCGATGGGGCTTGTCGTGAGTTCTGTCCTGTGCCTTGCTGGGTGTAGCCCCTTGCTGGTGACCCAGGGGGTTTTGCCATCTGCCCTTTTGTGTGGTATCGTCTGGTAAAGCATTGATGTTATATCCTTGTCTGATCTTCTGTACCTGTTCTGTGTTGATGTTGTTTTCCTTGTCCATGCCTTGCCTGATCTTCGGTACCTGTTCTGTGTCTGAGTCCACTCTGTTCCATGTTTAGCTTGGCAGTGCTAAACTGCTTCCAATCCTGTCTGTTCTATGTCTAGCCTGGCAGTGCCTACTGCTTCTGTTCCAGTCTGTTCCTTGTCTGTTTTGTAGTGCCTTACTGTTTCTGTTCCTGTGTTTGTCCTGCCTTCATGAGAGGGTCTATGGGTTTTCCAGAGGGAGGATCTCTAGTCTGTGTGCAGCTCTGCCTGAGACCGCCATACTTCTATTTTGCTTGGGTTCCAGGCACCTGCCTCTGTGCTGGTTCCCGTTTGTCTCTTCCATGTCCTGTGTTTGTTTGTGTTCCAGTCCTGTTGTCTGTGGTTCTCTGCAGGTAGCAGCCTAGTGTACCGAGACCTTCCTGGAGGTGCGACCAGTGAGCCCTCGGCCCAGTTCATCCCCACCACCAGGGGCTCTGTAAAGAATGAGACTCACTGGTTATTCACCCTCTTGGGTTTTCCCTCTGGTCTGCCAGTGCACTTTGTTCTGTGGTAGTTCTACCACTATTGCTTAACCTGCATACTTGTTACTGTCATGTTAATTTATTACATTTGTCCTGTTTGCATGAAGTCCTGGAGGTCTGTCTTGGGCTCCTGGAATGTGACAGCCAGCCTGCAACATAGTCAGGCATTTAGCAGCACAATCTGTTCCCACTTCTCAAGTTCACTAGTAGTCTAGTTGATTATTGTATTGTTCTGCTGCAGCCATGGTAGCCCCAGAATAACTTGAATGAGTCACTCTTTCATTTTAAAGAGTGAACACTTCTCAGTATGCATTATACCAATTGTCATGGAGATACTAGGGGTAGAGCATTTCGCCAACCCATTAACCAGGGGGGTTGGAATCCACAGCCATTACATGTATTGTTTCCGAAAGGGCATATAAAGAAATGTCCAGGGACAGGGCAAACTCATAATCTAGTTGAGTTGAGTTGGCTGCCGAGCAGAGTTGCGGTGACCTACAACTGGATGGCAGTCCCTTCCTATATACAGTATGTGCTGGGCTCAAATCAGGGAGGAGAAAACAGCGAAACAAAATAACAGTTGACTAGTGACAGAATGGCACAGCAGACAAAGACAGAGCCAGAAAATGTACCAAGCTGAGGTCAATACCAGAGAGTCCAAACCAATTCAGAATCAGAACTAACAACACGAACCTGAAATAGCCAGTGATAAAAACCAGGAGATCACATCAAATCTGAGGGGTGAAACACAAGGCAGAGTTAGGGTACAAACCAGTGTCAGAAATCCAATAGCCATTTCACAGGAACAAAACGCCAGCGTGGCAATCCAAAGGGTGAAACCAATCACAGGCAAACTGTGGCAGGAAGCCTGGCCTTGTTGTCCTGACAACTGAATGCCGGTAGCACTGCCTGCTCAGGAGAGCAACGTCGACAGTACATAACACTGGGTAGACATAACATTAGATAACTGTATATAACATTACCAACTATTCATCCTGCGCTTCAGAAAAAATATTATCAGACTGACTGCAGAATATTTAATGAGGTTTACCAGGTTTTATATATTAATGGCGTTTCCTCGGGATAGGTAATAAACATCAGATTGACAGGGATCAGACAGCTGCCAGGAATCGAACCCCCACCGATCGCATCTCATATTAATGAATAGTGATGATCGAGTATGCACGGCCGAACCATCTTGATGCTCAGCACATGGAGGTACTCGGCCGAGTACTGCATGTGCTGAAGCGCAATGCTCCAGTCTCCTCCCCGCACGTTTCTTGTCTGCTACGCAGCCAATAAATGTGCAGGTAGGTACTGGCACGCACTGTAATGCTGTAGCCATGTTGGCTACTGGCATTACAGTGATTGGAAGGCCGGAACTCGTTATTGGGTGCTATTAGGGAGAGGTGAGCATAGGAAGGGAAAGACAGTGTAGGGAGTGTTATTGGAAGATTTTTATTACAAAAACTTTTCAGAGACCCAAAGGTCCTTGTAAAGACTATTGTGTGTGACAGCAGCAATATATTTTTTGTAGCGCAAACTGCACTAAATTGCTCAGTCTTAGGGAGAGTTGTGCATAGGAAGGGACAGAGTGTAGGGAGTGTTATTGGAAGATTTTTATTAGAAAATTTTTTCAGAGACCCAAAAATCCTTTTAAAGACTATTCTGTGTGACAGCAGCAATATACAGTTGCAATAAAAAGTATGTGAACCCTTTGGAATGATATGGATTTCTGCATAAATTGGTGATAAAATATGATCTGATCTTTATCTAAGTCACAACAATAGACAATCACAGTCTGCTTAAACTAATAACACACAAAGAATTTAATGTTACCATGTTTTTATTGAGCACACCATGTAAACATTCACAGTGCAGGTGGAAAATGTATGTGAACCCCTAGACTAATGACATCTCCAAGAACTAATTGGAGTGAGGTGTCAGCCAACTGGAGTCCAATCAATGAGATGAGATTGGAGGTGTTGGTTACAGCTGCCCTTCCCTATAAAAAATACATACCAGTTCTGGTTTTGCTTTTCACAAGAAGCATTGCCTGATGTGAATGATGCCTCGCACAAAAGAGCTCTCAGAAGACCTACGATTAAGATTTGTTGACTTGTATAAAGCTGGAAAGGGTTATAAAAGTATCTCCAAAAGCCTTTCTGTTCATCAGTCCACGGTAAGACAAATTGTCTATTAATGGAGAAAGTTCAGCACTGCTGCTACTCTCCCTAGGAGTGGCCGTCCTGTAAAGATGACTGCAAGAGCACAGCGCAGACTGCTCAATGAGGTGAAGAAGAATCCTAGAGTGTCAGCTAAAGACTTACAAAATTCTAGGCATATGCTAACATCCCTGTTAGCGAATCTACGATACGTAAAACACTAAACAATAGACGGTGTCCACTGCGGACAGTGAGATTACCAGTGCCACATCTCCAGTGTAAAGTGTGCGCATCCAAAAAATATCTGTGACATCCAGTGTATTTTTTCAATAGACGGTGTCCGCTGCGGACAGTGACATTAGCTGTGCCACATCTCCTGTGTAAAGTGTGCGCATCCAAAAAATATCTGCGACATCCTGTGTACTTTTTCAATAGACGGTGTCCGCTGCAGACAGTGAGATTAGCTGCGCCACATCTCCAGTGTAAAATGTGCGCATCCCAAAAATATCTGTGACATCCAGTGTACTTTGCCAATAGACGGTGTCTGCTGTGGACAGTGACATTACCAGTGCCACATCTCCAGTTTAAAACGTGCGCATCCCAAAAATATCTGTGACATCCAGTGTACTTTGCCAATAGACGGTGTCTGCTGTGGACAGAGACATTACCAGTGCCACATCTCCAGTGTAAAGTGTGCGCATCCAAAAAATATCTGTGACATCCAGTGTATTTTTTCAATAGACGTGTCCGCTGCGGACAGTGACATTAGCTGTGCCACATCTCCTGTGTAAAGTGTGCGCATCCAAAAAATATCTGCAACATCCTGTGTACTTTTTCAATAGACGGTGTCCGCTGCAGACAGTGAGATTAGCTGCGCCACATCTCCAGTGTAAAATGAAGAAAGCGAGCAGTAAGGGACAGGGAAGTGGCCATGATGCTGATGGTGCACGCAGAGGCCGTGGCCCTGGGCGCATTAAAACTGTGCCTGCTGCCAGAGCACAAGAAACGCACTCATCCACAATACCTAGCTTCATGTCCCAGTTTGCAGGACGACGCAGGACTCCACTCTCGAAGTCAGATCAGTACAACCAGGTGGTCGGTTGGATTGCAGCAGATAATGCTACCAGTCAGTTAAACACCACCCTATTTTCCACCAAGTCCGGTCTCGAAACTCTTTCCTCCCACCATGGAGAGTCTGGCCAAACAAGTGATCCCACACTCGGATATTCCGAGAACCTGTTTTCCTAGCCATTCCTCGATTTGGCCCTCTCGCCAAGCACTTTTGAAGAGGGACAAATCTTGTGCCATGATTCCCAAACTCTTGAGCATCCACAGTCACAAGGAGATGACGGTGGCAAAACTGCAATTACTGTTTAATAAGGTGGATTATGATGAGACACAGTTGCCAATAACTCTACAGCAATTATACAATTACTGTACAATTACTGTCTCAAAAGGTTGAGGAAGAGGATGAGACACAGTTGTCAATCACTGAGGTTGTGGTTAGGTCAACAAGTCAGGAGGATGAGCAAAGTGAGGATGTGGAAGAGGAGGTGGTGGAAAATGAAGTCACTGACCCAACCTGGGAAGGTGGAAAGCCGAGCGAGGACAGCAGTACAGGCTGGAAGAGGCATTGGGGTGGCAAAAGGGAGAAGGCGGGCCACACCAAACAGGCCCACAACTGTTCCATGGAGCACCCCCTTGCAGAAATGTCCCTTACCAAGGGGTAGGTGTTCCGCAGTCTGGCGCTTTTTTGAGGAGAGTGCAGACGACAAAAGAATTGTAATTTGCAACCTGTGCCATACAAAAATGAGCAGGAGCATGAACACCTGGGTCCACAATCTGTGTCTGTGGGTCACACCACTGCCTCCTCTTTCCTAGTGTTACGTGCTGACCAATCCCCTGTCCAAGACGCAGGCCCGGATGCCTCCTGCCCTGCACCTGGACCTTTGCAAGCACCATCAGCAACCACATCCAGTTCTGTTTTCCAGCGCAGCATCCAAATGTCCTTACCCCAGGCATTTGAACGCAAGCACAAATACCCAGCCACCCACCCACAGGCGATATCACTAAATGCGCAGCTTTCTAAAATGACTGGCCCTGGAAATGTTGCCATTTAGGATTGCGGACACTGAAGCCTTCTGCAGCCTAATTTCAGTGGCCATCCCGCGTTATGCAGTCCCCAGCCTCCACTATTTTTCAAGGACTGCCGTGCCCGCCTTACACCAACATGTGTCCCGTAACATCACACGTGCCTTGACCAACGCAGTCACTGGAAAGGTCCACTTAACCACGGACACATGGACAAGTGCATTCGGCCAGGGACGCTACATTTCCCTGACAGCACACTGGGTGAATGTTGTGGCGGCCGGGAGCGAGTCGTACCCTGGGATGGCACAGGTGCTACCATCGATCAGGGTTTCCGCCAGCACCTATGTTAGTGGCTCTAACCCCCACTTCTCATTGTCTGCCTCCTCCTCCACTTCCACCTCTGAATTGTCCACCTGCAGCACCAGTCAGTCATCAGTCGGCAGCTGTAAGCAGTGTAGCACTGCAGTGGGGAAGCGGCAACAGGCGTGCTGAAGTTGATATGCTTAGGGGACAAACAGCACACCGCCGCAGAGCTGTGGCAGGGGATAAGAGACCAGACAGAGCTGTGGCTCTCGCCACTCAACCTAGAACCAGGCATGGTTGTGTCTGATAATGGTCGTAACTTGCTGGTGGCATTGGAGCTCGGAAAGCTCACACACATCCCATGACTAGCCCACGTCTTAAACTTAGTGGTTCAGCGGTTTCTCAAAACCTACCCCAATTTTCCTGAGCTACTGGTGAAGATGTGCCGCGTGTGTGCACATTTCCGCAAGTCATCGACAGTTTCAGCCGGTCTGTTAACGCTGCAGAAGTGCTTGAAATTACCAGCTCACCGGCTGTTGTGCGTAGTGAGCACGCGCTGGAACTCGACGTTCCACATGTTGGGCAGGCTTTGTGAGCATCAGAGGGCAGTAGTGGAATACCAGCTGCAACATGGTTGTCGCCTTTCCAGTCAGCTTCCGCTATTCACAAGTGAGGAGTGGGCATGGATGTCTGACCTCTGTGAGGTTTTGATAAACTTTGAGGAATCAACACAGATGGTTAGTGGCGATAACGCTATTATCAGCGTAAACATCCCACTTCTGTGTCTACTAAAACGCTCGCTGCTCACAATTAAGGACAACGCTTTGCATGTGGATGAGGTGGAAATGGGGGAAGACATTACACAAGGTGATTGCCAAACCACCATCAGTTAGTCTTCTCAGAGTGAATTGGACGATGAAGAGAAGGAGGAGGAGCAGGAGACAGTTGCCTCCGCTACAGGGGGGTGGTACCCATGGAAGTTTAATTCCATTTGTTCAGCGTGGGTGGGCAGAAGAGAAGGAAGAGGATGAGGAGATTGAGAGTGATCCTCCTGATGACGACAGCGAAGTCTTGTCTGTTGGTACTCTGGCACACATGGCTGACTTCATATTAGGCTGCCTTTCCAGCGACCCGCGCGTTATACGCATTTTAGACAACACGGATTACTGGTTGTTCAACCTTCTCGACCCCCGCTACAAAGAGAACTTCTCATCTCTCATTCCTCTGGTGGAGAGGGCGAGCAAAACGGAGCAATACCAGAAGATCCCTGTTGAAATATTGCTCCAAAAATATCCATCTGACAACGCTGCCGGCAGAGACCATAGTTTCTTGGCCAACCAAGGAGGGGAGACAAGGGGAACACATAGTAGTTCCAACAGAGGCAGGGCAACACTCTCTAAAGCATGGGACAGTTTCATGACTTCCCGCCAGCACCCTCACCCTGATGCGCGGCCTAGTGTCACAAGGATGGAACATTTTTGGAACATGGTGAAGGAGTACATAGCAGACCGTGTCAGCATCCTCAATGATCCCTCAGTGACTTACAAGTTCTGGACGTCCAAGCTGGACACGTGGTACAAACTGGCGCTCTACGCCTTGGAGGTGCTGGCCTGCCTTGCCTCCAGTGTTTTGTCTGAGCGAGTATTTAGTGCTGCTGTTGGGATTATAACAGATAAGCGTATCCGCCTGTCAACTGAAAATGCTGACAGGTTGACTCTTATAAAAATGAACAAGGCCTGGATTGACCATGACTTCTCTACTCCACCAGAGGAAAGCAGCTGAACATAAAGGCACTTTAAATGTGGCTTTTATGGTGTATTGAATACACTGTATTCCCATGCACCCCTTCCACCACAAACAAGGGTATATGGTTGAATCTTCCTTTTCTCATCCTCCTCCTCCTTTTCTATCATATCAACATGCTTATTTGTCACATATAATGCCCTTGCATATATTCCCTTAACATATAATGTTTTACAAGGTCAGCTCAGCTGCAGGCCCTCGTATATAATTTTTTAGAGGGTCAGCTCACCAGCAGGCCCTCACCTACAATGTTTTACAGGGTTAGCTCAGCTGCAGGCCCTTGCACATAATTTTTTCGAGGGTCAGCTCACCAGCAGGCCCTCACCTAAAATCTTTTACAGGGTCAGCTCACCTGTAGGCTCACGCATATAATGTTTTACAGGGTCAGCTCACCTGCAGGCCCTCACATATAATATTTTACAGGGTCAGCTCACCAGAAGGCTCATGCATATAAAGTTTTACAGGGTCAGCTCACCTGCAGGCCCTCGCATATAATGTGTTACAGGGTCAACTCACCAGCAGGCCCGCACCTAAAATTCTTTTACAGTGTCAGCTCATCAGCAGGCCCTCGTAATCCTCCTAATGCTGTTCCTGAACCATTTAGGTGGTGTTTCCATCAATTTCTGACCTTTTCCTATGAACCAGGCACCCTCTACTCTTCAGAGTGACTGGTTTAATGCTCAGGTTCTCCCATTGACTTCCATTATACTCGGGTGCTCGGTGGAGCACCCGAGCATCCCAATGTGTTTGGCCCGAGCCCCCGAGCACCCAAGCACTATGGTGCTCGATCAACACTATTGATGAACTATTCTGAGGACAGGTCATTAATATGTAAACCCTTAATGTAGTAAATGTAGTGTACCCATAAAAGCTAAGAATGTGTATAAAATTGTGTGTTTGCAAAGAAAAGAAATTTACTTCCTAATACCTGCATTTCATGTACATAAGTATGTGTTTTATATCTCCACATGTTGGATTAAGCCTACAGAAATCCACTGTATCAAAAATGAATCTAGAAAATAAGTGGTGGACAAGATAGGTGGTCAAAAAGTTAACCAATAATAGACAGGCTTCAAGGTCAAGTTGGTACATGGTAAACACGTGGATTAGAAAATTGAGGGTCTAACTATAGAGATTTTTTGCTCCATGTTGGAATGCTTCAGTGGTCATGCGTGTGGTTGTTGTTTTCGTTCATGCAAGAACACAATCCATTGAGTTTCACAGTGTTGCCAAATATAAATTGCAATTTAGTACTGAAAGATCTGTTGTCACAGTGCGTTTCACTGTGACAGTTGTGTCTGTGTAGGCTGGCTGCATGCCCTCTCGCGTACTGGCTGCAGGCTGCCTCCTGTGCAGGCTGGTTGCTTGGGACTGCGTGCTGGCTGCGGTGTCTTCTGTGAACTGCTGCCTGTGAAATATTTGCTCTCCCCGTGATGCTACTTTGTTTGTCAGTGTTACGCAGGTTGTTTGTGCTCAGGTGTTCTGACTGTGTTGGTCTCCGTGTATGCTGGTTGCTAGGGGCAATGTCCTGTCCTGTACACACAGCCTGTGTGTTTTGTGGTTCTGTACTCCAGTTCTGATGGGGTTAACTTCATCTGATCTGTGCCTGGGTGGGGGCTTTCCAGTTGCCCTCATTATACAGCTATATTCATCTGTGAGCTGTGGGGCTGGTGGTCAGTCTTTCCAGTGCCTTGCTGGGTGTAGCACCACGCTGCTCACCCAGGGTGTCAGTCTATCTCTGTCCAGTGCCTTACTGGGTGTAGCCCCTTGCTGCTGACCCAGGGGGTTCTTCCTATCTGCCCTTGTTTGTGGTGTCACCTGGTAATGCATTGTTGCTGCTTTGTCTAATGTTGTTGTTTCCTGTTCTGTGATGGTGGTTGTTATTGCCTTGTCTTATCTCCTGTACCTGTTCTGTGATGGTATAAAAATAAGACGGGATGTCCAGCTACCAAAAAAGACGTAGTTCTTTATTCCAATGTCACACAGAATAAAAAATCCAACACGGCAAGCAAGTCTACATGTTTCGGATGCTCTAATACTGATCCTTATTCATGACAAGTTTGTTGCTGAATGGTTACATACCTAAAGGGACACTGACAGACACTGCGAGTGAGGGTGCCGGGCAAGTTATCCGGCGCACGCGCAGAATGTACAAGTAAGTTCAATGCCAGGGTCTCCTGCTGCATTGAACTCACTTGTACCTTCTGCGCGTGTGCCGGATAACTTGCCCGGCACCCTCACTCGCAGTGCGCCTGCGTCCCTTATTCAATGCCAGCGTCTCCTGCTGCGCCTGCCCTGGCTCGGGAGGATCGAGGACTGTAAAAGCCGCCCAGCGCAGTGAATAATAATGAGCTGGGCGGCACTAGGAAGCGACAGTTGGGGCGCGGCTGGGCACAAAGGTAGGAGTAAAAACGCCCCTTGGGCATAAAGAAATGTGAAAAAACGCCCCTTGGGCATAAAGGAAGGTGATTGACAGATGATTATAAAGTAGTTTTTACATGGTTTACAATGCAGACAGGGGGTACTCTTATATCATTGGAATACACTTTAATAGACCTATGACTGCATAGGAATAACTAAATATGTTTATAGGGTCTGTCAGTGTCCCTTTAAATAGCTGAACTTCCTGGCACTCACAGATGATTCAGATTAGCAGGAACGAACACACAAATTGGGTTCCGCCTACTATCCAAGTGCCAGGTGAGTATGAAAGCAAAAATACACATAAAAAGTTGGATATATAAAAAACATAAACTTAAAAAAAAAATGTAATATGAGCAAAGATCAATAATGCAGGATTAGATCATGTTTACGATTCAATCCTGCTTGAACTCGAGAACCCATGCGAAAGATCCAATAGGACTCCCTATTCAGGAGCTTTTGCTTGTAGTCTCCACCTCTTGCAGGAGGATTAACCCTTTCTAGGGCCTGAACTTGGAAACCTGCGGTATCACCCTGGTGAGAAACCGTGAAATGTAGACTAGCTGCTGAAACATTTCTCACTCTGGTGTATGGAAAGTCTGAAAGGTGTTTGCAAATTCTTACTTTTAAACTATTGGTTGTACATCCAACATATTGCAAACTGCATATAGAGCAGGTAATGCAATACACCACATAGTTTGTGTTGCAATTCACATATTGTTTGTTATTAAAAGAGTGGCTGTTGAAAAAACAATAGAGCCCGTTTTTATGTAGTTGCAACATGTACAGATGAGATGGCCGCATTTAAATGTATCCTTGTGCCTCAACCAAGCACTTTTTTTTTTTTTTACTGGTGTCACTATCAGTAAACAGACTTGGGCTGATTTTCTGCGCAATGGTAGGTGCGCGACGTGCAATGCATCTGACACCTGCAGAGCTCATGTCAGACCACTGCTCCATCTAAGGTCCAGGGGCGGGTACCTATGCTCTGCAAGTCTCATGGCCACAACCTCCATCTCCGTTTTTAATTTATCATCTTTAGAACAATTTCTTTTGGCCCAAATGAATTCTCCTTTGGGAATATTACGGACCACATGTGGAGGATGGCACGATGTGGCCATGAGAGTTATGTTGCCTGACATGTCCTTGCGATAGGTGCTGGAATAAACTTGATGAGTCGCAGAGTAACCCTCCAAGGAAATATCGAGAAAGGCAATGGTGGTAATGTCATGTGAAATGGTGAATTTTAGACGGCAAAAAAACAGCAGGTCGTCAATATAGCGGCCGTACCATCTCGGGGAGCCACTCCAAGGATTATCTGCTGAAAATAAAAAATGGCACTCCCACCATGCCATGTAGATATTTGCCATGGAGGGTGAAAATTTCGCCCTGTTCTGTGATGGTGTTTGATGTTTTGTCTTTATCTGATCTGTACTTGCCCTGTATGATGTTATCCTTGTCCATTCCTTGTTTCGCATAGCAGTGCGCAACTGCATCTGATAGCCTGGCAGTGCTAAACTGCTTCTGACGTATTCTGTCCCATGTCCTGTTGGCAGTGCCTACTGCTTCTGATCCTTGTCTGTTCATGTCTGCCTGTTGTGCCTTTCTGCATCTGTTCCTATCCCATGTTTGTCCCGCCTTTGTGAGAGGGTCCCTGGCTTCTCCGGAGGGGGAATCTCTAGTCTTTCTGTGAGTATCTCTAGTCTGTGTGCAGCTCTGCCTGAGACAGCCATGCTTCCATCCCCCTTGGGGTCCAGGCATCTGCTTCTGTGCTGGTTCCCATTCATCTTGTTGTCTGTTCCATGTGCTGTATTTGTATGGGTTCCAGTTCTGTTGTCTGTTCCGCTGGTGCTTGCATAAGCGTGGTTCCTTGCAGGTAGGGGCCAAGAGTATGGGGCCTTTCTGGAGGTGCGACCAGTGAGCCCTCGGCCTAGTTTATCCCCACCACCAGGGGCTCTGTGAGGAACAGGGCTCACTGGCTCTCTGGGTTTTGCCTCTGGTCTGCCGGTGCACTTGGTTCTGTGATAGTGCTACCACTGTTGCCTACCTGCCTACTGTCATGTGCTTTTATTACACTTGTAATAAAGTTCTCTGTGAGTCGTTGTTCTGTTTTGCCTGTGTCCTGTTCGCATGATGTCCTGGAGGTCTGCATTGGGCCTCCGGCATGTGACATCTGTCCTCTGACACTCAGAATGTTGGTCTGAAATTCTATAACCTGCGTAACATTAAAACATATCATCTTTAGCGTAGTGTCGGGGTATTCCAGGATTGGGTCGTATTTTAATTAGGGCCCTTAACATGTGGTACCTAAGGAAATAATTATATGCTCCCTTCTCTCCGGTTTTCATTTTTGCTAAATTCTGGTACCACTTTTGTTTACTTCTGGTCTGGGTCATGTGCAGTCAATGACTGGCCTCAGTCATGAGGTGTCCTCTTGCAGCATGTGACCCGGAAACATGTCACCGCTGTGGCCAGTTATTATTGTCATCCATGGCACATCCTTATCAACTCAATCACATACCTGTTTACTTTATAGGAAGGTCTCATCGGTTGTACCTTTTCAAAGCATTTTCTAGTACAGCATATAAAAGTGTTTATCACCTTCACTGGTGTTCCCCTTCTTAAATGTTTCAAAGGGAGACTTCCATCAAAAAAGGCTATTTTAACTCAGTATTCATAAAAATAAATTTTTATTCGAATTTTAGGCTGTTTTACATTTCGGCAGGACTATGCCATTAAAACTTAAATATAAAGTATTATTTCTGTGTAGCAGTCAACAGAAATGATAAGACCACTTAAATAGATAGGTCTTATAGTCAGTGTTATGGTCAGTTTACAGCTGCTTTAAATGGAAGATGTTATGTAAAGGGTGATTCTCACTATAATAGTAGGTGTAGAATTGGGGTGGCAGTATGACAGCTCTGTTGTTCTCTTGATAGGCCTAGATAAAGATACACACAGAAGAACATTGCAGAATATATGGAGAGACTTATCCAGAAAAATTATCTGCAGCAAGTCCAGAAGGGGGAGTCAGGAGGAGGATAGGAGTGGTAGTCGTAGTACCACTTGTTGTACTACAGCAATAGCTGCAGCCTAATGCAGGAGGAACTATGTTAAGCTGACAGTAGATGGAGTTGTGTTAAGCATCACTGTTTATTCAAGTGCAGTTATACCGGTGTATGTACTGTCTGGTGAAGATGTAGATGATATCTCTGGTAGTCTCCATCAAGGCTGGCATCAGCACCCGGCATACCATAACTATGGAGGGGGCACAGAGGACTTTATTACTATGGAGGGGGCACAGAGGGTATTTTTACTTTAGAGGGGGGCACAGATGGCATTACTACTCTGGAGGGGGCACAGAGGGCATTACTAATGCGAAGGGGGCACAATGGGCATTTCAACTATGGAGGGGGCACAAAGCCAGAAGGAATTACTACAATGAAGGGGGCACAGTGGGCATTATTACTGTGAAGGGGCACAATGAGGATTTCTACTATGAAGGGGGCACAATGGGGATTATTACTATGAAGGGGGCACAGATAGGGCATTACAACCTGTGAAAGAGGCACACAGAGGGCATAACTACTGTGAGAGGGCACAATGTGGGCATAACTACTGTGAGGGGGCACACATAGTAACATAGTACATAAGGCCGAAAAAAGACATTTGTCCATCCAGTTCGGCCTGTCATCCTGCAAGTTGATCCAGAGGAAGGCAAAAAACCCCTGTGAGGTAGAAGCCAATTTTCCTCACTTTAGGGGAATAAAAATTCCTTCCCGACTCCAATAAGGCAATCAGAATAAATCCCTGGATCAACGATATCTCTCTAGTAGCTATAACCTGTAATATTATTACGCTCCAGAAATACATCCAGGCCCCTCTTGAATTCCTTTATTGTACTCACCATCACCACCTCCTCAGGCAGAGAGTTCCATAGTCTCACTGCTCTTACCGTAAAGAATCCTCTTCTATGTTTGTGTACAAACCTTCTTTCCTCCAGACGCAGAGGATGTCCCCTCGTCACAGTCACCGTCCTGGGAATAAATAGATGACGGGATAGATCTCTTTACTGACCCCTGATATATTTATACATATTAATTAGATCTCCTCTCAGTCGTCTTTTTTCTAAAGTGAATAATCCTAATTTTGATAATCTTTCAGGGTACTGTAGTTGCCCCATTCCAGTTATTACATCTGTACAAAACTACTGTGAAGGTTGTACAATGAGGGCAATACTACTGTGAGGGGGTACAATTTTTGGGGGGTGCCAGAGAAAGGACCCGCCCCGTGTGCCAAACACTGTAGGCATGGCACTGAAGCAGGTAACTATTTGCTCCCTGGTCCATCATTGAGCCGCTAGCGCTCCACAGCAGCAGCACTATGTCCTCACACATCATCCTGCTGATCTGTGTAGGAGGAGGAGCGGGGCAGGCTGGGAATCAGCATCTGCTCCTCCTACACAGCAGCGCAATGTGTCACAGTATCCTGCTGCTGATGATGGGGAGCGCAGATCATGAGAGGAGCCAAGTGATTGAGGCGAGTATTTATTGTTTTTTTTTTTCCACTTCCTGTGAAGGGGGCACATCTGGGCATAACCACTGTGAAGGGGGCACTGGGCATATCCACCGTGAGAGGGCACATACCTTGGCATATCTACTATGAAGGGGGCACAAATCCTGGCATATGTACTGTGAGGGGGGCACATATCTCGGCATGTCAGCTGTGAGGGGACACATATTTTGGGATATCTACTGTAAGGGGGGGCACATATCTTGGCATATCTTCTGTGAGGGGGACATATATCTTGGCATATCTACTGTGAGGGGGCACATATCTTGGCATATCAACTGTGAGGGGGCACATATTTTGGGATATCTACTGTGAGGGGGGCACATATCTTGGCATATCTACTGTGAGGGGGGCACATATCTTGGCATATCTACTGTGAGGGGGCACATATCTGTGAGTAGACCTGAGGGACTGAAACACTGGGTAGAAAATAAAAGTAGGCACATAAGGACTGATTCACATATATCCGCTCTGTAGCATGCTCTGCGTAAGGAATTTAATGTATAATGCAAGCAGTTTCATTGCTATAAGCGCCGTGCAACAAGAGGGCCCACTAAGACTTTATCACCCGATGGCCCACATGAACCTGGAGCCGGCCCTGGTCTCCAGCTTGATATCTTGATGATGATCTTACAGTTAATGGTTGCTGTTTTGTCCCAAGTAAAGTAAACCAGTATTTTGTTCTCCCACAATGTCTGAGCACTGTTCATAAAAGCTGCAAACACTGCAACAGGCTATGGACCCAGAAGAGAGACAAAAAGAAACAGAATAGAACAGCTTGGTGAGTGGAAAGACACCAGGAATCTTCCAGAAGTCTCATCCTCAGAACACAAGTAGACACCGTCTGTGCATATATATATATATATATATATATATATATATTTATATAGGAAAAGATGGCCGGCAGCTCAGAGTTAAAACTTATAATCGCCAAAATTAAAGTGGTGTCTTATCTCGGCATTACTAAGGTGAGATGAGACACAGGTCCGATGACCTCCAAGCCGGAAAACACTCTGCTGTTTCAGTAGCTCTCATTGCCATGCATGACAGGTACTGAAACAGTGTAGCACAACAAGCTGTGCTGTTTCTGAGTTAGGGAAACAGAATAGCTTGTTGTGTTATGCTGTTTCAGTAGCTCTCGTGAATGGCAATAAGAGCCAGCAAATAGATAAAGGAAGAAGAAGAAATTGGATCCATGCATGATACTAAAACATGGACATTGACAGAACTGCCACCTGGAAGAAAAGCCATAGGCTGTAAATGGACTTCCAACATTAAATAAAAATAAAGTTGAATAAACGTGATCAAAAGTCATACACACCGCAAAAAGTACAGATTGCCCCGTGAAAAATTAGCCCTCACAGAGCTCCATACACATAACTACAAAAAAGTTATAGGGGCCAGAATATGGTGACAAAAAATGAAAAAACAATTTTTTTTCAAGAATTTTATATTTTTTCCCAGTATTAAAAGCAGGAAAAACGATATATATGTGGTATCGCAGTAATCATACTGACCTGGAGAACAAAAGTAACAGGTCAGTTTTTCTGCATAAGGAACACAGTAAAAACAAAACCCATAAAACTGTTGAGAAATTGCGTTTTTCTTTTATAATTCCACCCCATTTGTAATTTTTTTCCAGCTTCCCACTACATTGCATGCAATTAAATGGTGGCATTAGAAAGTGAAACTTGTCCTGCAATAGACAAGCCCTCATACAGTTATGTGAATGGAAAAATAAAAAAGTAATTGCCCTGGAAAGGCAGGGGGTGAAAAAAAACCTTCAGAGGCTGAAAGAGTTAATATGACATTATTTTTTTTTAGCAATTTTCCTTTGTGCATGGTGAATGTCTAGTTTGAAGTTCTCCCAGAGATGGTGGGTGGAGACTAGTTCTCTTTCACTGCACACAGAAAGAGGAGAATCTGCTTCCTAACCTTCTCTTATTCACTCAAAAGCCCCAGGATTATGGAGGACATTACAGATGGGTATGGTTGTGAATAGAACAGTTTATATCTCAGCCCATGTAGCTCCAGCAGTCTGCTTGTCTGAGTATGCTCGTGTTCACTCCTCCCCCTTCCCTTTCCACCTTTACTTAGACTTGCATTGACATGATCCTGCTGTGGAACTGGTCAAACTTGAACAGAATTAAGGCATTTTTCAAACAGCAATTAGCAAGCAGGGGGAACGGGGCGAGAGGTAAGCAGCTGATAACATGAGAACTAGACATTTCTCACTGATAAGACATACAGCAAAGTTTTTTGTGATTTATGCAAAGTTGTGTGAATAGTTAGTGGCCTTTTAAGTTTATAAATATTGTAAAATAGGTATTTGGCCAAAATGGCATCACTTGTTATATATCTAATTCGATTTCACACATGGAAGATAACATCTGTGAGTGACACATACAAAAATAGTTTTATTTCAAGGGAAACAAATTGATAAACAAATAAGGATTTTCAAGATATTTACTTTTTTGAATTGACTGAAGTTCTATTTGAAGTGGAAAGAAACTTAACAAATATCCACAAAACATCTAATGGAACTATGGCAAAACAAAGTATTGTAGAACTAAGCTAAACTATTTTATTTAACTATTTTAAATGCGTTTTAATTAAAACATAACATGTAGTGACTTCTATAAAATTCTAAGATCTCTGTAGCTCAGCTATGCAATCACAGATCTTGCAAGATTTTGGGCTGCAAAGAAAAGCCTGTTGATCTGCACTGTAAATAAGAACAAGCTGTCCGTCGGTGGAGGAATTGGTATTGTGATTATAAACTCTCCAAAGGCTACTTTCACACGGTCAGTATTTGGTCAGTACTTTGCTTTGGTATTTGCAAGCCAAAACCAGGAAAGGAATCTACAGAGAAAAAGTATAATGGAAATATTTGTGCCTCTTCAGTGTTTTGGACCCACTCCTGGTTTTGGTTTACAATTACTGATGAAAAAGACTGACCAAATACTGACTGCGTGAAAGTGGTCTTTTAGACATCTCGTAGCAAAGCTGTACATGAAAACTTTAGAGGATGTGTGGCAAGGTTTATTTTTAGTGGATCCTTCCCTTTAATTATTCTCTTTAAATGTAGTGATATTCTTGTAAGGTAGGTAGTTAGTGTGTACCGGCCCCTGTTGTTCTACGGTTATTATGACTGGTACCTGATACCAGGCTACATTCTTAAGGGTTGAGGTAACTGTACATGCGTACTGCAAACTGAAGACCTTTAGGAGGGGCTAGTAGGGCCTTGAAGGCACATTGTGGCACATTATACCTCCCCAACAGAGCCAAATACCACAGTCCATCATAAAATACTGTCAGAAGCACAACATACATACACAAAAACTTCCACTGGCCGGCTGTGAGAAAGACTCAGGCGGTCCCCTGGGCATCAGCACACTGGAAAATTTCCATATGTATTTTGTAAACCTTATGTGCACCTAAGCCTTGTCAAGCAGCTAAGCCTTGTTCATAAACAGACATTGTCAATTGTCAGAGTGTGAGTAGCGGAATGTATGAGTATGAATTCAGAGGGTCTGGTCTGGGGTCTGTTTTTACTAGTTCTGGTCTGGACTCTGCATTGGGGTCTGGTTTGCAGTCTGTATTTCTTTTAGGGGTTTTATTTAGTTTTTTTTTAGTTTAGAGGGTCTGGTGTTGGGTCTGGGTTTATTTAGCGGGTTTGAATTTATTTATGGGTCTAGTCTGAGTTGAGGGTTTTTTGTTTGGGATTTGTATTTATCTAGTGGTCTGGATGGGGATCTGTTTTTGTTTAGGTCTGTATTTGTTTAGGGGGAGTCCAGTTTGGTGACTTCAATAGTTTTGGGAGTCTGGACTCTGTATTTGTTCTGGGGCTTGGTCTGGGATAATTCTGTTTTAAGGTGTTATCTGGAATGTGCATTAAGAGGTCTGGTCTTTACTGTGAAATAATTATGGGGTTCAAGGTCTGAATTTATTTAGCTGTCTGTATCACTTTGCAGGTCTTTTCTGGGGTGCTAATTATTTAGGTGTTTGGTCTGAGGTCTGAATTTTCTTAGGGCTCTGGTCTGGGGTCTGAATGTATTTTTGTTGCTATAGTCTGGGGCCTGAATTAATTTAGGAGTCTGGTCTGGGTTCTGAATTCATTTTGGGTTTTGGTCTGTGGTTTGAATGCTTTTGGGTTACTTTAGATGCCGACCATGGCTGCAAAATTGAGGGTCCAAAGATGTATGGCAGGAAACTCAGCAGTTATGGGGAGATGTTGTTACGGAATCTCCGGATGGAGACGAAAAGAAAACAACCCGAATCAGAGACTATGTCACCTGCGAGTCACTGGATTTATAGATGGCTAGCTAGTCTGTTGACATGACATGTCTCCTGACATGTCTGCTTTAGTAAAGAATTGTATTCCACAAAAGTATACAAAATGTTTCCAAAGCCCAGACCTAATAGATGACTGGGCATTGCCATTACCTTGCCAACAGACTGTGTCCCCAAACAGTCTTATACTATTAGTAATGATTATACACTGTCAGTGGATACAATCCTTTGACAACGGGAATGGTAATAATCAGTTTTGAATGGTATCACAGAGAAGAGACTCTAGAGATGGAAGGCTTGGAGTTAGTGAGGAAGGGGCTGTCCAAGTTTGCAAAATAGCCCAGGGTCTACTTAACCAGCCACTTCAAGTGATTAGACAACTATTAAAAAATAAATTGTTTCAAATGATAAAACCATACAGTTACACTGGAAACCAATATCATCTGAATTCTGTACTTAGATCAGGATAGAAATCTAGTATATTTATGCCTTCAATTCCTAGCAAACATTACTTTTTCTTCACATTTAACTTTCGCTTCAACCAATGTTTGGATGACCATGTCTAGTGACAGGGCGTTCATGTCCATGGATAGTGGGTAAGTTGGAACGGAGAGGGTTCTTATGCTAAAACTGACTAGAAAGGACAGCTGAGAGAAGGGGTGGAGAGGTCACTGGATCAGGTGACAGCAATTGCAGCTTTGTGAAAGCTAATATGGCTGACAATGCATCCCTGTGAATGCAAAGAGTGACAACTACCCTGGTATTTTTTTTAAACTTAAGCTACGCCTTTAAAAACACCCAATCTGTGTCCATACATGCCCAGTCATGCCGTTACCTTTGTGCCCCACAAACAAATAATATGAGGCTCCTCACAGTAGTAATGCCCCCCACACAATAATGATTCCCTTTAGTGTTCCCTAACAGTAAAGATTACACCAAAGCCCCCATTCACTGTAGTGATGCTCCCTTAGTGTCCCCCCTACACAGTAAAGAGGCCCTCACGTATCATGATGCTCCCTTAGTGCCTCCCAAACAGTATCATCTCAAAGAGTATGATGCCTCTAAGTGCCCCTACACACAGTACCATGTCCCCTATGTTCCTCCTCATAGCAGGATTCCTCCTTAACGCCCCTACATAGTATGATGCCCACTTGGTCCCCTTTCAGAGTGTTATACCCCTTTAGTGCCATCCCACACAATATGATGCCTCCAAAATGGCCTTCATGCAATATGAAGACCCTTAAAGGGGTTATCCAAGAGTCAGACAAACCTCTAAAAGTGGCCGTCCTGCTGTAGAGACCATACTTAATTGATCCCAGCAGCTGGATTCGGTGTCTAATGCGCCTGCCCTTCCTTCTCCTGCCGTGCTGAGATCAACATCCGTCGACTGAGGGACACGTCACCGCCTATGAGGAACAGATCTGCTTCTATCTTTGGCTTGGTGCAGCAGACATGATGGTGTCACTGCATCGTGCCTGCTTGCACCAAACCATCAGTGACAGGATGAATGGTAGAGCAGGGATTTTTAGTTTTTAGCTGAAGGTATGCTTTAAAGTGTTAAACATCAGCTTTACAAGGCAAACCTTGCCATATGTATCACATGTGATACATTTACTAGAACTAAAAGGGTGTTAAATTTAGATCAGAGATTCCTATGCTGTAAATGATCTATTTGCAGTGAATTATCCCCATGAGGCATTTATAGACTAAGTTAGTGTGATATGAATATATTGGTGAGGGAGGTGTATAAAGAAACGTGTTTTTACTGTGCATCATTCTTCAAATTCCTTTCTTATCCTTACAGTTACCATTAATCTTTATGAAGTTAGTAGAAACATGGAGTATGAGACATGATTCATGGCGCTTATACACACTTAGAATGAATAGCCCCCCAGAGCGTTTAGCTTGGGGGGCACATAGGGGCACAGGCACCTCAGTTATATATGTAGGCTAGGTATATATAGGTACGCTTGTATGTTTGTATATGTGTAGGTATATATATATATATACATATGTGTGGGATGTATGTATATATATATGTATATATGTATAGGTAGTGCTTCTCTCCCCCCCCTCTTCTCTCTTTTTTCCCGCTCTTTTGTTTTAGGGTACCTGTAAAGGTGTTCTGAGGTAACTGGATTTTTCCTGTTCTGGGATGTTGGCTGGCTGAAGAATCCTGGAAGCTGATTGGTGGAGAGCGGTTGCTGGGGGAGAACTCCGGAGATTTGATTTGCTCTGATGTTTGCGGCGGGAATCTTGTCTCCTTTATATTGCAGCTGCTCCGGTGGTTTGTGGCCAGTCTGAAGAGAGAAGAGGAGCATCGCCCGCCCCCCCCTTTAAAAAAAAAAAAAAGAAGAGGTTTTGTCGCTTTGCTGAGTTAGTGGGGCAGAATCACTCAGTGTAGCTGTGTGGATGTAGTTCTCATTAATTGATTATGCTTATGGGTTATTTAATTAATTATTTATTGGAGAAGTATATATAATTATTAAATTATTTACGATAATTTATTCTGGTGTTAATTTAATTAAGGTAACCCATAATAAAGCATTGCAGCCTTTGTTTATCCAACCCAGATTGCGATGTCTTATTTATTGTTAGTAAGTTCTTATGAGGAGGGTGCGATGTGCCTCCATGTAGAGGATGTAAACTGACATTTGGCAAATAAAACTGATCATAGTAAATTTTACAGTTATCAATGTCTGTTATATCCAATAAGTGATTATTTCATGTCAGTTTACTATTCACTGTTTCCACAGATGAACCAAAAATGAAGGTTCTTCCTGAGAAGCTATAAATACTTAATAAAATGATGATTTAAAATTAGGCTTAGGATTCCCATATAATAATAAGAGATACAAAATATTACCTGAACAAGAGTTGCTCCATCTTTAAACCATGTTCAACAAATTTAAGGAGGCTTTCCTCTCATTTGCCAATGTATAGTGGCTTCCATCTGCGTCAGCGTCAATGAAGAGGTTTCCCTCCTTTCACACAGCCCTGTCCATGGACGACAATGAGTCCTGCTCATGGTAGATGATGGTTTATTATAGACTTAAATAGTAAAATTGTAGCCCCAACATTGGAGTCAACTAGATTTAGATAGATATTTGTTATTTTATGACAAATTCACATCCTATCAAACATTTTCTACAAGATTGATCTAAGTCCATGTTCACATCTGTGTCAGCTGATGCAACAGTATTTCATTTCATCAAAACAATGGACACCTCAGCAGAACCTAACAGACTCCAGTCAAGTGCTGCCACAGTCCATCGTGAGACAGATCTGGTACAGTGTTGGGGATTCTGTTATAAATGGAAGCCACTATATTGTTGGGAGCAGAGCCAAACAATGTCTCCACTATACTATTACTTTGCGAAGTCTTGCGAGACTTCAGGTAATAACTTCAAAAATTTCTACTGTTAAAAACCTTTTCCCAAACTTAGGTTCGGTTCCAAGTGGTACCTTGGAGCCGAACCAGAAATAAATTTCTAAAGCTATTAACCCAAGTCTTGCGATTCTTCACAAAGTATTAAATTCGGCTCATCTGAGTCAATACATTCAAATACTGTACGGAATGCTCGCTCCGTACAGTATTCAAACCAAGTTTTATGCAAATCGACTTTGGATGTTTTATCCGAAGTCGATTCGCTCATCCCTACTCTTAAACTCTAGTGTGAAACTAGCCTTAGGGTGCATTCACACAACTGTATGTATTTTGCGGTTCGCAAATAAATATGGATGACATCCATGTTGCATCAGTTTTTTGCAGATCCATTGTAACAATGCCTATCCTAGTCTGTCTGTTCTATCTTTTTTGCGGGGCTACAGAATGGACATACAGATGCGGACAGCACACAGTGTGCTGTTCGTATTTTTTGCAAACCCATTGAAATTAATGGATCCGCAAGCTATCTGCAAAAAATGCGGAAGTGGACCAAAAATACAGTCATGTGAATAGGGCCTTAGTGTGATGAAACTCCACCACCTCTGTCTTTACAAAACCAGAGCCATCTTGGGAAATGTAGACTGCATTATGGGTACCACATCAAAAGGAAACAAAAGAATCACACAGCTCCCTCTAGAGAAAAAAAAATGGATGGTTCTAAGAAAATTCTTTACTGGTACCCCAGAGGTTGTTTGAAACCAACATGATGCCCATAAACCAATCCTTCAGAATCTGCCCTGCAAAAGACAAAAGGTAGTCTTTCCCTTCTGAACCCTGCAGCACTCATCTAGGGTGTTTCAGTACCAGTATTATCAATTCAAGTTTAATAGTGTGAGTCTCAGATGGCGCCAGGAATTTTGGTTATTCGGATAGTTACCCAAAATATTTTTTTTTATTTTGTTAATGGTCCCCCATCCCCTTTCATGTGGTTCTGTGATAATGTTGAAAACATTCCTACAGAACCAGGGCTGCTCTCCCTAATGTAATTAGGTTGCGGGCACCTCCTCAATCACATGACGTACATTCGGCACATGATCATAGCCCGGTTACAATGCACAATGTACTTGGGTTCCACCTGTGCAGTCAGGTAGCCTCGGGTTCTGTGAGTAATTAGTGCCCTTCTACAGTGTGCCGATACAGCAGTTTATAACCACTGTACAATGCAGAATCAGGGTATTAAATATTGATGCTTGTTTTGCTGTTAATGTTTGCTATGTTACAGAAAAATGGATTAAAATGGAAATATTGCACAAAAAAAATAATTTTTAAGTTTAACCTCCATTTTGTTTTAATTCCTGTAAAGGGTTAACAAAGTTTGTAAAATAAGTTTGAATAAATTGAGGGGTGTAGTTTTGAAATTGGGGTCGTTTATGGGTGGTTTCTATTATGTATGCCCCTCAAAGTGACTTCAGAACTAAATTGGTCCTTTACAAAGGTGGTTTTAGAAATTTTCTTGAAAATTTTAAAAATTGCCTTCTAAAGTCTTTTTTTTTATTCTTTATTTAAGAAAATTAGAAAAGGCAGATACAATAGTCTCACCTCCCAATAAAGATGGTGGGTAACAAATATGAATCATGAGAGGCCACTTGAATAACATATACAGTACATGATATCTTATTCAACAAGGCATGACCAGTCTACATATATCAGTATAAGTATCAGATCCTCCATTCTCTGGATGTCTTCCACCTTGCAAACCCAAAGATCTACAGAAGGTGGGAAGGGGTACTTCCATCTTGCTGGTATGCAGGCCCGAGCAGCACTAACCAAATGACGCAAGATTGACTTACTGAGCAGACTAGTAGGCAAATCCGAGAGGAATAGCAGAAAGAAACCAGGGGTATTTGGTATGGAAAATGGAAATATTGAGGCAATGGTCCTGTGGACAAACTCCCAGAACTGTCTGAGTTTACTACAATGCCAGAAGATATGAATCTGAGAGACTTGCGCTGACTCACAATGCCAGCACAACGAGGAGGCAGAAGGAAACATTTTATGAGGATGGGTCGGGACATAATACCATCTAGACAGTATTTTGTAACCTGCTTCCTGGAATTTGTTAGCTATCGAGGATTTGTGTGTGAGACGATATAGTCTTGGCCACTGGTCGGAGGGGATGTCGATTTCTAGATCAGAGACCCATCTGTCAACGTAGGGAGGGCAGCAATCTGACTGGGGCATCACCAAAGCCTTATAGAATTCAGACAGAGAATGCCTGTATACACCCAAACCAATAGACACTTTTTCAAAAGGAATGAGAGGTCTATCAAAACCCGGGGATGAGGGGATAGTGGAAAGGAAATGGGACAGTTGCCTCTCTCCAAGGTCCCAACGCACACGGGTCTGAGAGATTCAGTAGTTCGGTATGTGTAAACCATTGTCCTGAAGTTCTAAAGTAAGGGGCTCGACACTTACCCCTAGGCGCCAGTTCATAAAAGGGCCAGGGGAACAGCTTGCCGGGTGAAATCCATGTGTCCTAGGACTGGAAACAGTGGGGATGGTGTTGGCGAGATCGTGTCCACACTAGCGTTTTTGTGAAATTGAAGTAGGGTAGGGCCTATGGTGGGGTGGGTAGAGAGTGCAGTAGAAATCTGGGACATCACCCAAGGTAAGAGAGCAAGGGGGGACTGGGAACAGATGTTCAATGGTAACCCATTGTTTAAAAGGAGGGTGACGGCACCAGTCCATGACCCATTGAAGCATGGTGGCTGCATAATATTTATGGACATCAGGTATCCCCAGGCCCCCTTGCTCCTTCGGGGTATGAAGTAGGGAATGGGCCAGTCTCGGTCTCTTACTTGCCCAGATAAACCTAAAGAGATCTCGGCGAACAGTAGCAAAGAAACTTGGGGGTAATATTATGGGGAGAGTCTGAAAGAGGTAAAGCAGACAAGGAAGAACATTCATCTTAAACATGGCACAACGGCCAAACCATGTGCAAAGTCCCTTCGATCATCTACTGAGATCCTCTCTAATCCTCTCTAACCCGACCTAAAAGGGGGGCATAATTCCTGCTGTAAACCTCTCTCAAATCCCTAGGGATCCAAGTCCCCAGGTATTTGATTGCTCCGACTGTTCATCTAAATGGGAGAGAGGCGGTTAGAGTGGACTCCAGTGAGCTTGCTAACGATATATTTAAAGCCTCTGATTTTTGGAAGTTAATTTTCAGATTGGCTAAAGTGTTGAACATATTAAACTCTGTGATCTGATTCGGGAAAGAGGTTAGGGGCCTAGTGATTGTAAACATCAGGTAATCCGCATATGCAACAATCTTAAATGCCTGTGCACCCACTGAGAGGCCTGTAATATTGGGATTCATCTGCACTGTTTGGAACAGGGGCTCTAAGGTAAGAACAAAAATCAAGGGAGAGAGATGACAACCCTGGCGGTTCCCGTTTCGTATGTCAAAAGCAGAAATAATACAACATTAACCTTCGTCGAGGCAGTAGGGGAGGTATAGAGGGAATGAATCCAGGCCATCATGGAGTCACCTATGCCCACATGCTTCAAGACTGCGAAAAGCCAACTCACTCTGTCAAATGCCTTTTCGGCATCCGTGGACAAGAGACAGAAAGAAGAGCGCTGTAATTTAGCATGGTGAATTAGGTACAGCACTTTAATAGTATTATCGCGAGCCTCTCTAGATGGAATGAAACCCACTTGGTCATTATGGATAAGACCTGGTAAAATATGAACAAGGCGCGTAGCTAGAATTTTTGCAAACAACTTGTGGTCTACATTTAGCAGTGAGATAGGGCGGTAACTTGCAGAGGCAGCTGGATCCTTTCCCTCTTTTTGTATAACTGTGATATGTGTGTGTGTCATGTCTCTAGGGAGTGGACTCCCTGTTCCTTAGTGAGCGGGACCTTTAGAAGGGGTAGGTATTTCTTATAATACTAGGCTGGTAGACCATCTGGACCAGGGGCTTTACTAGGTTGCATAGATTTTAGTGCTTCAGTTAATTCCTCCTCCGATATAGGTCTGTCCAAGTCCGTGAGAGCATCCTGTGGGATTTTTGGGAGACCTGAGTCAGATAGGTATTTGCACATGGCTAATGTTAGGGATGGGCTATTAGAGTTTAAACAGGGTAGATTATGGAGTCTCAGATTTTTTTTACATCAGAGGGAGGGCTTGGTCCATATATAATGCTTGCATCTATTTTGTTAGTGCATTATTATCTTTTTTTCAGTGATTTTTTTTCGTGAATGTGGCCAGGGACATCCATATATTTATTTATCATACCGTGCAGTATATTTTTATCCTAGTTTTTTTCTGTGATTTTTTTGTCTATTATGTAGTATATGCTTGAGGGAGTGGCACCTTCAAGTGTGAATGCGCCAATTTTATCTTGGGAGTAGCATTCCTGTGCACTTTTGCCATTCCTATCAAAAAGACTGCCTTGATTAGGTGGTACATATAGGTGTGCTTGCTCCTCCTCCTCTTATTGGTTGCTTGATGCACATAGAGGTGACTAGGAGCAGCACACCATATGTGCAGAGTCTGCACTCCGGAACATAAAAGCCCAATGGCTTAGGTAGAACCCGCCTGACCTGAGACCACCTTGGCGCTGGGTAGGTGGGCACAGATGTGTTTTGATCAAAATATATTGGCTAAGAGTCTCAGATTTTATTACATCAGAGTGAGGGCTTGGTCCATATATAATGCTTGCATCTATTTTGTTAGTGATTTCTATCTTTTTTTCTATGATTTTTTTCGTGAATGTGGCCAGGGACATCCATATATTTATTTATCATACCGTGCAGGATGTTTTTATCTTTGTTTTTTTCTGTGATTTTTAGTAGATTATATAAAGCCTGATAGTAGTGAGCAAAGGCCTCTGCTATCCTATCTGGGTCATTTAGGTTGGGGCCCTGGGGAGTGGCAATCAATGGTACATAATTTCGTACTCTCTGTACTTGTAAGGACTGAGCTAGCGTCCTGCTACATTTGTTACCAAATTCCAAGTGGTGGCGACTACCCCAGGTTAGCAGGGTTTTGGTGCGTATATTGAGTTTCTCCTTAAGTTTTTTCTGAGCCATTAGCAAGGCAGAAGGAGAGGCTAGAGCATAAGAATGTTTATACAAATACTCCAGGCGGGAAACCCCAGCCAGGAGCTGGGAGATTTCTGCTGCTCGCTCTTTCTTGCATTTGGCTCCATGTTTAATGAACACCCCCCTAACCACACACTTGTGAGCAGCCCAAACTGTAAGGCGAGAGCTATCCTTCACCTGGTTTTTGTTGTAGAAATATTAATAGTTGTAATCAGCTTGCATCAAAGTTTGTGTAAGGAAAAAGGTAAATCCTCTTTCCCTCAGCCGCAGTCAGAGACAGACCCAGTTGTTACCATCTTGCTTGAAATTCTGAGCAACTCCTCTCCTCCCTGCTCAACCTGTTCCTTTTATTTACTCACAAAGGTGTAAAAGGGGCTGGCCCAAGACAAGGATACAGGAAGTGATAACATACAGGAAGTGATGACATTTCAAAGGACAGGGAGGGGCAATCAATGTGGCTGGACAGACAATGCACACACCCCATCCCTGTATAAGGAAGGATGAGTCATGTCCATTGTCCGACCAGCCAGGTGGCCGCCCACCCCCATCACTGTCAGCATGGACCTCATTCAATACTGCTCAAAAGTCATCAGTATCTAATAGAGATCATTCTACTGGTTCTTATAGGTTTGAGATTATCTGCGAGACATTGCTACGGCTATTGTCAGTATACGGTACGAGTATACCGACAAGGCAGATATGCATGTCTTAAAAGCAGATATGTATCCAGAAAGGGATAGCGAAGCCGCAGCAGAGGTATAATATGTATCTCTCGTTATGCAGACTTCACTTCTCTAATGTGTATAGACATTTGAAGGGAAGAAGCCCAGTGCTTTCACTTAGTGCTCACAAACCGGCAAACACCCCCCTACACACTGAGAACACGTCTCCAACCCCATGAGAAGGTTTTCTTACTGACGGTTTTACCACTGGTCCCGATTCAGCCAAAGTATTCTTTGGCTAAATCCGACACAGGGAGACAGATGACAATCTATAAAAACACACACACATCCTAAAATAAAATGTCTGCATAATAAAATTTCCACAACTGTTTTTTTCAAAATAACGTGAGAGAACCATATGGACATCCTGAGCGATTTCTAGATCTTGTATCAGGGACTCATTCAGTCACCACTGCCAGGACCTAGGAGCAGGAAGGGGGTATTTTAGAGAAACAAGGAGCATAGCATGATCTGAAAAAGTCCTAGAATCGATAGTGGAGGAGGCGAGGAGGGGTACCACAGAGTGCCGTATAAAGAAATTATCTAGCCAAGAGTACACATCCCTTGCTGGAGAATAATGAGTATAATCTCTAAGATCGTAAAATGATTGGTATTGGGTAGGTATACATTGGTAAGGGAATAAAGTTGTCTAGCTAGGTGACCCTTTACAAACAGAAATCTGCCATTATCATCTGTCTGGACATCTACCAATTCCCATGGGGTGGTTTTAGAGACAAGTATACTTACTCCCCTCGACTTCGAAACTGAATAACAACTATGGTAAGTGTCCGGGTACCAGGGTGATCTAAAAAGGGGTAGAGCGCCCTTGTGGAAGTGGATCTAGTAACATAGTAACATAGTATATTAGGCCAAAAAAATACATTTGTCCATCCAGTTCGGCCTGTTATCCTACAAGTTGATCCAGAGGAAGGCAAAAAAAAAAAACCTGTGAGGTAGAAAGCAATTTTTCTCACTTTAGGGGAAAAAAATTCCTTCCCGACTCCAATCAGGCAATCAGAATAACTCCCTGGATCAATGACCCCTCTCTAGTAGCTATAGCCTGTAATATTATTACACCCCAGAAATACATCCAGGCCCCTCTTGAATTCTTTTAGTGAACTCACCATCACCACCTCCTCAGGCAGAGAGTTCCATAGTCTCACTGCTCTTACCATAAAGAATCCTTTTCTATGTTTGTGTACAAACCTTCTTTCCTCCAGACGCAGAGGATGTCCCCTCCTCATAGTCACAGTTCTAGGGATAAATAGATGATGGGAGAGATCTCTGTACTGTCCTCTTATATATTTATACATAGTAATTAGATCTCCCCTCAGTCGTCTTTTTTCTAAAGTGAATAACCCTAATGTTGATAATCTTTCAGGGTAATGTAGTTGCCCCATTCCAGTTATTACTTTAGTTGCCCTCCTTTGAACCCCTCCGGATCCGGCAATCTGTATGCAAACGGATACCATTTGTAGACCGAACAGTCTCATAAATGTATTGCAATACAGGATCCGTCTCTCCAGTTGTCATCCAGAAAAACAGATCCGGTATTTATTTTTTTCACATTTTTAAAGGTCTGCGCAATCTGGCATTACGACAAATGTTCTAGAATTTAGGACCGTGAAAATACCACAGCATGTTGCGGAATTTTCCCGGTCCAAAAAACGTACAGTGACTGAACTAAAGACATCCTGATGCATCCTGAACGGATTGCTCTCCATTCAGAATGCATTAGGATAAAACTGATCAGTTTTTTTCCGGTATTGAGCACCTAGGACGAAACACAATAACGGAAAAGAAAAACGCTAGTGTGAAAGTACCCTAAAAAGTGGTAGCCTCAGGTAAACAGACATCACTATCAGACTTGTCCCCGCAGCATAGGACTACAGAAATCAACCGCAGTCCTCAATAGCCAGAGTAGTTTTTATGTGGGTCTCCTGTTCAGATGTCGGTATCCCTGGAGAAGGTCCGCGTGGAGACTTGCCACGGGCACGCGGAGGAAGCAGAGCCGCCTGAGGAGTGGAAATGAGGTTATCCAACCAGTCCGGGAGAGACACAGTAGGGACTTCCAAAAACCGAGACAGATCCCCAGCTTGGTCTAGAGAGTGCAGAGCAAAGGAAAGTCAATTTTTGCGAATAATGAGATAAAACGGGTGTCCCCAACGGTAAATAGCCCCAGCTTCAGTGATAGATTGTAGAAGAGGTTTAAGAATACGTCTCATTGTCAGGGTTCACCTCGAGATGTCTGGCAGAAGTTGAACCTGAGCACCCGCAAACATATTGGGAACCTGCCTCCAGGCCCGTTGTAGAATCTCAGCTTTTTCTCCCTGAAAAAATGAACCCTACATAGAACATCCCAGGATGCCGGGTTATCCGGGCGTCTGGGTCCCAGAACTCTATGTACTCTGTCCAGCTCAATCGCTGCGTCTGCTGGTTTGGAGAGGAGGGTATTGAAAATGGTGGATACAACCTTGCGCAAGTCAATCGCAGGCACCTTCTCTGGGAACCCGCACAGTTATTGTGCCGACCTCTGTTTTCCTGGTCATCCAATTGTAATAACATGTGCCTGTTCATGGAACGCTGCAAGGCCAGAGTTTCTTCAACTTTAGTGAGGCTAGAGTCCAAGGTAGAAGAGACTTTCACCTGCAGCCAGTGCCTGGCATAAATTCTCTTGCGGTAGGGGAGAGAGAGCGTGGCTATGCCACATGCGGGGGTGACAGGTCGCCATACAGTGAGGCCACAGCCTTGGGTCCATACACAGAGTTCGGAAGGACAGGGGATCTGGGCCCCGGAGGGCCTAGGGTGTTTTCAGATAGAGTAGCACTCAGTGGGCCTGATGTCAATGCGGGATTCTCCACTGTTACCGATCCGCCTTGGGGTATCAAAGAAAGAAGCACAGGGGTCTGTACAGCTAGGGTGGGAAACAGAGAGGCCTGCTGGTCTGGAGTCGGTGAACCACTAGGGTAAGTGAGGCCTTGTTGGTCTGGAGCTGTTGTCGCCGAATGTCTTGCAGGCGCCATCTTGGATTCTGTTGCAAGGCGCGTCGGGGTCGAGATTTGGCTGAAATATTGTGCAATGCGTGGTTCTGGAGCCAGGTAAGAGGATCCACGATGACCTGAACGCCTGACCATGCTCCTTCATAAAAATAAATCAGGCTGAGCATGGAAAAACTATGAGTAAGAGGGCCCAGGGTCCAGGAGCTCTGCCTGGTGCGTGTTCACAGCGGCATGCTCAGGCCCCACCCACTGCCTTCTAAAGTCTTAAAAAATAAAATAACATATATAACATGATTCCAAGATAGTAGACATATGGGGAATATTACTTAATAATTATTCTATGAGGTATCACCATCTTAAAGGCAGAGAAATTAAAAAAATAGATAATTTTTCCAAAATGTCAGTAAATTTGGGATTTTTTTAAAATAAATAAAGGTACAACATATCTCAAAGTTACCACTAACAGGAGGTAGGATGTCTCACAAGAAAACAATGGCAGAATGGCTTGGATAAGTAGAAGCAATGAATAACTGCTGTGTCACTGCCATTGAGAATCCTTGAAGCTCTAATGAGAGACGGAAAGTGCTACAATATATCTGTTTGTGCTGAGCTTCTCCACTCCACCCCTCCCACTAGAAGGTTCCAGTCTAGCTAAAACCAGTATCTAAGGAGAGCAGTAAAAGCCCCTAGTGTTCTGCATTTAGGGACCAGTACTTGGAAAAGGAGACTCTGCCAGACTACTGAGTGATCAGAAGAAGACGCTGAGACAGGGATACGCTGCCCCAGACCCTGGGTCACCAGCCTTGGACCAGGGTACCAGCCTTCTGAAGAGAGAGAGGAACAGCTAGCTCAGGCCTATCCTCAGCATCAAACCCTTCTTCTGCCAGGGAGGAGACTGGAGAAGCCAGCCCTATGCCTCGCTTGTATTGTTTTGTAGTGATGAGCGGCAGGGGCAATATCTGAATTTGCAATATTTCGCGAATATTTTGTAGAATATTCATCATATATTCGCGAATTCAAAATTATATTCTTGATTGCGAAAATCGCCAATGTAATATTCGCGTAATGCTCGCAAAACACAGGCGTGGGTCACTATAGCTACATTTTTCAAGCTGGTATAAGTTTCCTGAGACTGGAGAAAATGGTTGGCACGGCAGAACATTAGAATAGCTTTATATGCAGATAGAGTGCTCCAATATATTTGTGCTTGCGAATTTTCGGCAATAGTATGGGGTAGGCAACTTTTCTATTGGTTGCTAGGGATGTTGCTAAGTTGTGACAAAGCCTTCTCATTGGCCCACAAGCTAGAAGAAGGGAGGGGTGATCACCTGATGTGTACTGTGTTAAAAAAAATAAAAAAAATAAATGAATATTTGATTGTACGAATATATAGCGCTCTATTCTAAATATTTGCGAATTCTCGAAGTGCCAATATTCGCGATTAAAATTCACTATTCGAATATTCGCGCTCAACACTATTGTTTTGTACCTTAATTCCTCCAGTAAAGAAGCGCACTGGTTACTGCAGACCCTGACTCTGTGGACTTTTTTCCCATTGGGGTGCACCACGTATTACCATCCCTTCCAGAGAGCAGCAACACATGGTGACACCTCGACGGTGTCCGGGGTACCCAGCGTGGAATTGGGGCCAACCAAAACCCAGCTACTGCACTGGTGCAATATGAATGTTCATGGGAATTTCCTACATACTGTGACATATTATAATGGAAGAGGATGGGAAGGGGTTGAAGAGGACTGCTTTAGCAAATACCCATATTCTTCATACAGCAACAATTCTGGAATCATCTTTTCTTAGAACTATGCCTGATGTAGTTCCTCTCATGGAAATATGTAAAAAAAAATGACAACAAGGTGTTACCATTCTCATTGTCGAATGGTGCCTGTCCATCCACACTCTGGCACCATCCAATCAGCGCTGTCATGTGTCACATAATGAACTTTACTAAGGTATCTTTAGTTAGTGCCATTTGAGTACTGTACATACTTACCGTAATAGGATTGTAACTATGTAGTTAGTGTAAATGTAATTTTAATTATAATTGAGGAAGGTGTAGGCAGCAGCTCTGTTTTCCCTTTTCCTGGTTTGTAACACCTGTTGGAAGAGAAATATAGACATTACTTACTGTATGTATACACAAGAGTTTTATGACCGATTTTGTTTCATTTTATTGCTGATAAACCAACTGCAGTATAATATTTTTTGCTGACAGTTTTCCTTCTCCTGGTGTTTATAACACAATAAAAAGTTAACCAATAATAATAGTGGCTACCTTAAGCTGGGAATAAAGGGATTTTCCATCACAGCAACTCCTGACTAATAAAAGTGAATGGGGTTGCATTGCGACCCACAATTGCAACATGCGAGTGGCGAGAAATCCAGCAAGTTTTGGATTTTTGGTGACTCACAAGTAGAGATGAGCGAACTTCTGTTTTAAGTTCGGCGTCTAAAGTTCGGGTTTGGATTAGCGGAGAATCCCGATCTGGATCCGGATATGGATTCCGACTTCCGTTGTGGTCCGTGGTAGCGGAATCAATAATCGGCCATTATTGATTCCGCTACCACGGACCACAACGGAAGTCGGAATCCATATCCGGATCCAGATCGGGATTCTCCGCTAATCCAAACCCAAACTTTAGACGCCGAACTTAAAACAGAAGTTCGCTCATCTCTACTCACAAGTCATTGTCACAGCAACTTGCGATTCACACCACAGCCCTATTCACTTACATTTAGCACCGTAATGCTGAGATCTTTGACCGTCTGATGAATGTTAAAGGGGTTCTCTGGGAATTAAGAAAATTAAGAGAGAGAAGTCAGTTTTTAGGTTAGCTTCAATCTGAGGGTCAGCATCTATCTGTGCTGGTGGTAAGTTGTAAAGTCGAGTGTAAAAGTTACTAAATTCTTTTGTTATATTGTCACGTACGGGAGGAGTGTGTGCCGTCCTGAGCTCCACCCTCACCTCTGTCCCTGCCTACTTGCACGGTCTGCCCTAGGCGACGGTGTACAACTTGACGGCGGTCCCTAATCGGAGTACGTGCAGGGCCTTAAAGGTAGGAATACAATAAGTGACAGGAAGGCACTGAGGGGTTAATCAAATATCAAAGTCAATACGAGCCGAGGTCAGGAGCCAGGAGGAACAACAATACAAAAGGGAAAAGAAAGATCAAGTCAAACTCACGCTGGGGTCAAAGCCAAGAGGTCACGTCAAATGCAGGAGGTAGCAAGAGCGAGGTCAAAATACGGAGCCGAGGTCAAAACAAAACACAACAAACACTAACAGACGATATGCTGGTGAATGAACTAAGACCAATCACAGGCAACCTGTGGCCAGAAGGCTGCCCTGGCTGGTGAGTCACATGACGTGGCCAGCGTCACGTGACTCACAGTACACAGCCCAACACAGCTGAGCACCGATCATCATTATCGGCGCTCAGCTCCTCTGCTGCTCACCCACTGCCATGGAGACAAGGATGCAGGCTGCGTTTTTGAGCCTCTCCTTGCGCAGGGTGCCGGCGGTGCTGCGAAGGAAGCACTTGTCGCCGGCCTCTCGTTATAAATATCTTCTGTTTTGTTTAAGAGATTGTTTGCAGAGTTTAGACCGGGGATAAAGTGAGTGCGTTTTTTAGTTCATCTTGGAGGGACGATAATTCTGCAAGATGAGAGGCCAGTAGGGATCTCTTATGCAGGCCCTCCAGTCGCGAGATTTTCTGCTGAAGATCAGAAATCTTCTTAGTTTTCTCTTTATGGACATGGGCAGATAGAGAGATCTCTGCATCCATTCCTGCCCCATTGAGAATAAATGGGTCCGCACCCGTTCTCGATATTGCGGAACGGATGCGGACCCATTTGTGGATGCGTGAATGGACCCTGATGTGAAAATTTAATCAGGAGGTCGTTCAATCTCCAGCATCTGGTGGGAGTGGGTGAGGAAGGAATTGTGTATTTAAGCTCTACTAAAGAGTGGTCAGAAAAGACTTGGGATTTTATGGAAGATGACCAGCAATATTGTATGTGATTAACGGGTAACAATATAAAGTCAATCCTTTCATAAGAGTTATGGGGTGCAGAGTAATGTGTGTAGTCCTTTACCGATGGATGTAAAGCGTGCCACACGTCAGTTAATTGTAAAGAGCGTAGAAGGCGTTTTAATTTTGCCAGGGCTTGACAGCTTAGAGAGGATCTGCCGCTGGATGTGTCAATTAGCGGATTCAGGGCCACATTAAAATCATCAGCTAGGATTAGTGCACCTTCTACGAACTGAGAGAGTCGTTTAAGGACCCTAATGAGCCATGGGATCTGATCTTTATTAGGAGCATAAATATTCCCTATCGTATTCGTAAGCATAAAATAACCTATTTTCCCCTTTATGAAGAGGTAGCGACCCTCGGAGTTCTTACACTTCTCAGAAACTGAGAAGGAAACGTGTTTGCTAATTCCAATGCTAACGCCCTCTGATGCTCCGCTGTCCGAGCCGAAGTAGAACCAATTAGAAAAGTATTGCCTGTTCATGGTAGGGATGTTTGTTTTCTTAAAATGTGTTTCCTGCAGTAAGCATAAGTCATTTTTTTTTTTTTTTAAGAGAGTAAATCACCTGTCCTCTCTTGGCAGGGAAGTTGATACCTCTCACATTATAAGAGACAATGTTAAGTAGGGTCATTCTTGAATCTATATTGCCACGAGAGTGAGCTCATTATACCATGATAGCCAATAGGGTGGGGAGGGGAAGACAGGGGAAAGGGGGAATTGGAAAAGTTGGGGTTCAAAAACATACTAGCTAATACAAGTAATAACATACATAGTAGCAGTCCAGTTCCCTACTACTGGATCAACAAAGTGTGAGGCATGATGGTCAAGGCTAAGTGATTGCCTCACAGATGGGATGATGCCAACTACAGTTTGTGGCATCATATTTTGGGAGACCCAACTAGTGTAATGTAATGGTGAAAGATGCAGGAGGGAAGAAAAGATGGGAGATATTAAGCAGTATAGTGAAGTATAGAAATTAAAGAACTGGTAGAAAGTAACGAAAAGATAAAAGTAGACGTCAGGAAGTGCAGTAAGGGGAGAAGGCGCTATGACTGCCTAAATTTGTGTCAGTGCCACTGTGGTTTTGAAACAGTTGTGTCTCAGCAGACGTTTGTAGTGTCGTGGCAAAAGAAAGGAGCAAATAAGTGGGAAGTATTAGGAGGATAGCTAAGTATGAATGTAAAGTACTACAAGAGAGTAGTGGAAAAGCAGACATAGAGTGAGGAAATGAAAGAGGGCTTGGAGGCATTATGTCTACTTAGATTATAGCAGCAGGAGGCTGCTTGTCAACAGTAGAACTGGGTAATGCGCTGGCCATGGAACTTGCGGAAATGCAAAAGAAGACAATATATCACATTGGAGAAAAATTAGGATGACCAGTCATCCTTCCATCTCCCTACCCGCATTAATCTACATTGATAGGGAAAGGGGTGAAATTAGGTAGTCAGAGAAGATAAATCTTCCAGTTAGTAAGACATAGTGTTGGACTCAAGCAGTCTATTACCACTGGGTTGAATTCAGGTGTTGTCTGTAGCAATGCTTCTAGATGTCAGTTGACCAGCATTCTTCTTTGCTTTGGCGTGGCAACCGCGGGGCACTTCTTCCCATGGGGTTGGGGGTGGAATGTGAGGTAAGTTCGCTAGATCCTTCACCACTGCCCAGTCAGGTATCTGCAGATCAGGCAAACCCAGCTCTTTGTAGACATCAGGAAGGTCTGTAACAGAACGGATCAGAAACTGTTTGCCTCCCGTTGAGAACATGAGACCGAATGGGAACTTCGAGCTATATTGAATGTCCTTGGATCTGAGGGCCTCTGTTAAAGGCTTATGGGTTCTTTTCTGACGCGTTTGTGGAGAGAGATCCTGGTAAATGTGTAGTTGAGCATCTTCATACTCTATGTAGGTGGATGATCTAGTGGAATGGAGTATTTCTTCTTTTACTTTGTAGTTGAGGAGGCGACATATTACATCGCGTGGTGGTTCAGTGTCCTTAGGTTTCTTCCATCAATGCTCTGTGGACACGTTCTATGATAATATCCTCTGAGTAGGATTCACCAAGAACGGAGTGAAAAATTTGCTGTGTAGTGGAGTGTAAGGACGTAGGTAGCACTGATTCTAGAGATTTTTGTAAAAAGGAACGGGAGATTGGGAGCGATTCTGGATGTAGGAAAGTATCAGCATCGCTCTCCGTTTCCTTGACTATGTGCCAAAGAGGAGAGTCCTTGGATGGCGTTGTCAGCTTTGAGACATCAGGGATTGAAGACTTCTTTTTCGTCATGTATTTATCCATTTCCCGACGTGCAATGTTGGATTTTTGTATAGTACCGAGGTCTTTGAGGTTTGAATTCCCAATTTTTACCATGGCGGCTGAGTATGGCTAAGAAGTAGTTGGATCTTTAGTGAGCCGTGTGCCAAATAAATCGGGAACCACAGGCTTTGAAGCGTAATGGAAAGAGTAGTTGGTTGTGGGGGTTACAACCTCTTAAAAATTAGGACCAGGTCCTCAAAATATGATGCAGTTCACATAGACTGGGGTGTGATTCAGAACACCAGGTACAGTCCAGAAAAAAATTGAGGTTTTAGTAGAGGAGGGTGCCTATTAGCGCTGGGATATGAAGACTGGTTCTTTATTGAGCCAGGTATGTGACTGGAGGGTTATAGGGTAGCTGGGGGGAGGGGTGATAGAATGTGGACTGGCCTGAATGCAGCCCTCAAGATCCCAGAGAGGAGGACCTAGAGCCCTGGACTGTCCAAGATGCCTGGTGATGGAGGCTCACTTACACCTCAGTGCTGTCTCAAGTCCGCACCAGAGAGAGCCGCGTGGTGTCCCCCGCAAGTGGTGGTGAGTCTGCACTGAACAGCAGTTTTGTTTAAGGTGGGCCGATTTTGCTGGGCAGGCCGGCTGGGGGTCTCCTATTGCCGTCCCTGCAGTCTAAGGGGAGATGCTGGCTGTTGGTGGAGGCTGACCTTTTTCCGGTGCGGCACGCGTCCCGCTACTTTAGATCGGGGATTCAGACTTCCAGCTAGGCCGTCGTAGTAAATCGGGCTCTGTCGGGTCCGGAGACTCCAAATTCAGCCGAGGCTGAAGCGGGTGAAGTCCTAAGATGGACTGGGGCAAAATGAGGTTCGCTTTTAACAGGTGGATGGTGAGAGATTCCCACTCTCTTGCCAGAAGCTGCAGAGATGGTCGTCTGCTCCACTCAGTGGCAGGCCATGCCCCCCATGCTCCATTCATTTCTACGGAGTTCTGAGAACAGCCAAGTCAGAGTACATCTTGGGAGTCGTAGTTTTACCACAGCTGGAGTGGTTAGCCATCACAGAAATAGACCTTTGGAGCCCACTCTGGTAAAAGAGCCTGGGCCCACCAGAGGATCCTCTGGTACTCTAGTGGGCCAGTCCGACACTGCCTCCACTCCTGATTTTGGCTTGTAATCACTAATGGAAATCACTGATCAAAGAATGACTGTGTGAAAGACCACCAAAAGAGTAAGAGGGTCATTTATTAAGCTGAAATATGCCTATATTAGGTGTAGTTCACTCGTAGATTGTGGTGCAACGGCTCAATCTGCAACTTCACCCCGCTCACGCCTGGTCTAAAATTGTGGGTGTGGCATGGGCGGGGAAGGGCCGGAAGGTCCATCTCATTTACCATTTTCTACGCCTGTTTTAGGCATAGAAAAAGGTCTAAAGCTCGGAAGCTGTCTTACATTTAGAACTTGCGGAGGACGGCGCCTCTTCATAACTTCAGTGGAACCACCACCAGCTTAGGGGTTTATTAAGACCAGAGTCTAAAACACCGGCCTTATTAAATGTGCCTCTATATATATATATATATATATATATATCCAAAAAATGAGGCAGCACTCTAATAGATAAAGTGAAAAACAGTGGATCCTTTATTGACCCCTCTGCATATATATATATATATATATATATGCAAGTATATACAGTATACTATACAGTATACTATATGAGTACACCCCTCACATTTTTGTAAATATTTTATTATATTTTTTCATGGGACAACACTGAAGATCTGACACTTTAATACAAAAGTAGTAAAGTAGTCAGTGTACATTTTTTACCACACAGCCATTAATGTCTAAACCGCTGGCAACAAAAGTGAATACACCCCTAGGTGAAAATGGCCAAATTGTATCCAAAGTGTCAATATTTTGTGTGGCCACCATTATTTTCCAGCACTGCCTTAACTCTCTTGGGCATGGAGTTCACTAGAGCTTCACAGGTTGTCACTGGAATACTCTTCCACTCCTCCATGATGACATCACAGGACCTTGCGCTCCTCTACTTTCTGTTTGAGGATGCCCCACAGATGCTCAATAGGGTTTAGGTCTGGAGTCATGCTTGGCCAGTCCAGCACCTTTACCTTCAGTTTCTTTAGCAAGGCACTAGTCGTCTTGAAGGTGTGTTTGGGTCGTTATCATGTTGGAATACTGCCCTGTGTCCCAGTTTCCGAAGGGTGGGGATCATACTCTGTTTCAGTATGTTACAGTACATGTTGGCATTCATGGTTCCCTCAATGAACTGTAGCTCCCCACAGCAGGCAGCACTAATACAGCTCCAAACCATGACACTCCCACCACCATGCTTGACTGTAGGCGGGACACTTGTCTTTGTACTCCTCACCTGGTTGCCTCCACACACGATTTACACCATCTGATCCAAATAAGTTTATCTTGGTCTCATCAGACCACAGGACATGGTTCCAGTAATCCATGTCCTTAGTCTGCTTGTCTTCAGAAAAATGTTTGCGGGCTTTCTTGTGCATCATCTTTAGAAGAGGCTTCCTTCTAGGACAACAGCCATGCAGACCAATTTAATGCAGTGTACTGTGTATGGTCTGAGCACTGACCGGCAGGACCCCCCTCCCTTTAACCTCCGCAGCAATACTGGCAGCACCCATGCAACCTCTGGATATGACGCTGAGCATGTGCACTCAACTTCTTTGGTTGCCAATGGCGAGGCCTGTTCTGAGTGAAACCTGTCTTGTTAAACCACTGAATGGCCTGGCCACCATGCTGCAGCTCAGTTCAGAGGCTTGGCAATCTTCTTATAGCCTACGGCCCTACGCCATCTTTATGTATAGCAATAATTTTTTTTATCAGATCTTCAGATAGTTCTTTTGCCTTGAGGTGCCATGTTGAACTTCCAGTGACCAGTATGAGAGAGTGTGAGAGTGATAGCACCGAATTTACCAGACCTGCTCCCCATTTACACCTGAGACCTTGTAACACTAATTAGTCATATGACATTGGGGAGGGAAAATGACCAATTGGGCACAGTTTGGCCATTTTCACTTAGGGGTGTACTCACTTTTGTTTCAGAGGTTTAGACATTAATCGCTGTGTGTTGAGTTATTTTGAGGGGACATCAAATTTTCACTGTTATACACGTTGTACACTAACTGCTTTACATTGTATCAAAGTGTCATATCTTCAGTGTTGTCCCATGAAAAGATATAATAAAATATTTACAAAAATGTGAGGGGTGTACTCGCTTTTGTGAGATACTGTTTCTGTATAGCTCTCAATTACAAACAAAAATGATCATGACCAATTTTGCCCAGAATTGGATCATGATGGAACTGATGATTATTGATGTAAAAGAATGCCCCCTACAGAGATCTGTCGACTAATCCATCCAGATCAATAAATACTAAAAAAGGCAATACTTTGCAAAGCACACTTGCTTATTAACAAAGACTTTTTACAGCATCCACCGCTCTCCCAGTATTTAAAAGACAAGCACGTTACTATTCTTAACACAAGCAAACTTAAAGGACAAACAAAGGGACAAACAGTGGACTGTCTGAGCAAAGCCCCTACTCATTGTGTCTTTCATCCATAGGGCTGTTCCTGTTCCTAGTTTTACCATAGTCCAGACAGTTAAATTGCCACCACTAATGTTAAAACAACAACACGACAAAAACAAGTTGTGTAACAAAGTTGTTCTCATGTATTTCCACTTCCAGACTGTTTCCTGTCAGTCTAGTTTACTGGGGAATCATCCAGACCTTATATATTATGCTCCCACACACCTTGTAGATGTCTTGAATTTGGAAATTTCTGCTATCTATATTGTTCACACAGTTGTATAACCAGGGTTTAAAAAATTATGATGTCAAAATTCCATCATTACTCAATTTTAAAAAAAAATTATGATAACCATATCTCTGTGTTTTTCCATTTTCATGGCAATTTTAAGTTCAAGATAAAATTAGGGCTATGCTTTGAGGTTATTATTCTTATTCCATTAGTCATTTTAAAGTGCCATTAGTGCTCTGTAGATGGAAAAGGGGATTATAGACAAAATATAGTCCAGGGGTGCACTACTTGTTTTTGTCTCAGGGCCACATTGTCACATCACTCTATATAAAGGGGCTGCAAAATAAATGTCAATTAGCGCTCGTTTGCATAAGCTTATCACACAAGCCGAAGTAAGGTGAATGGGGAAGAAGGATTGCAACCACAGACCTTCCTCCCTTATTTATTTCTATTGATTAGAGCAGCAGCCCATTCCTGATCGTACATCTTTCATTTCGGCAAAAGATGCAAATCTGCCAACAAATGAGTGATTGCTCGTCTATCGGCTGATCAGCAGCACAATTATACAGACCAATAACCAGTAATGAGCGTTCCTATGAACACTTGTACCCTTTAATTGGCCCGAAAATCAGGCAGTGTAATATCATTATTACTATTATTTATTATTAACATAGTATATAACAACATAGTATATAACATAGTACATAAGGCCGAAAAATCTGTCCATCCAGTTCGGCCTGTTATCCTGCAAGTTGATCCAGAGGAAGGCAAAAAAAAAACTGTGAGGTACAAGCCAATTTTCCCTACTTAAGGGGGGAAAAATCCTTCCCGACTCCAATAAGGCAATCAGAATAACTCCCTGGATCAACAAACCCTCTCTAGTAGCTATAACCTGTAATATTATTACACTCCAGAAATACATCCAAGTGCCATTCATTCCATAGCGCTGTACATATGATAAGGGGTGCACATACATACTACAGACAATTGCAGTAAGCATGAACAAGACGAGTCACAAACTGGTACAGAAGGAGAGAGCGCCCTGCTTACAGGGCTTGCAATCTATAGGGGATTAAGTGGAGACATTTCCTTCCGTTCTGCCTCCTATTCATATATGAGCGCCTTCCTTTACTGCAGAGGATGGCGCTCATTGGTTGTGCGCGGCTGTGTCAGAGAAGGTGGATTCTCTAAGTGGCAACGCCCCCATTGCTCCTAGTGGCACATTTACATATATTAAAACATCATTTTTATCAGCAATGCAGGCACATATGAACATGGGACCAACACAGATGCCTTCAGCTGCCAAGTGCACATGTAACAGGTCAGCCAGTGTCATAGGTACAAATCTCCTGACAGATGCCCTTTAATGACCATGCCTGAAAAGGTCTTAATGACCAGATACTTTTTTATGATTTAGTGCATGTGGTGGTTTAACAGTTGTAACAGTTTTATTTGTTGGCTTCCGAAATAATTTTTGTGACTTTTTTTAATATATTTTAAAATATATATATATATTTAAAAGGTCATTTTTAAAAGGTCATTTTTAAAACTATAGCACCTTATTATTTAACTATGCAAACTGACAGAAAAATTAATTATTAAAATTAGTTCCCTATTTTGTGTTGGTCATTTTGATATATAATATATATAGTTTTATTTGAATGGCGATGGTTTGGGCTGGTGTGGGAATTTTAATATTTTTTTTTATTTGCATTTTTTATTTTTTTTAATTATTTTTAATTATTTTTTTCCAAATATTTTTGACACATAATATGTCTCCCAAGAGGTCATTAAAATTCTCTGGGGGACACAGACACTTTTTATTATTTTGCCCTTTTTCCAAACTTTGTACAAGGCAAAGCTGAACAGGGTCTGCTAAGACCCTGAATCTCTACTTTGCTCTGCTCCTGAGACACCTGGCGATCATGTGATCACTGGTTCCAATAGAGGAAGGGGCATGGCCCTTTCTCTGGTCACTGCATAGTGGTCATTGAGTGTTATGCATATGTGGAGATGGCAGAAGCAGTAACAGTCTTTTCCTTGGGTCCCCCACTATCAGACCCAACCTGCTAGAGTTTAATTAAGTGCTGTGGTGCTGTGGTCAGAAACAGTGCATACCTTACTGACTTGGCCTGGATATGGTTCTAGACCTTCTAAAATGTTAGATTTTTCTTTCAGGGAATGCTGGTAGTAGAATTGCTCCTTTGGCAGCTGAAATCTTAGAGACAGAGGTTTTCCAGACTTGAGTCTGGTCTGCAGGAACTCTCTCGCACATGTCCATCCTATAGCTCTGCTCACCCTGGTAACCTAAATATTTGGTGTCTATATATTGCTATTAAGTACAAATAAAACACAATACATTCCCAACATTTCACTCAACAACACTGCATTAACTCCTGCAATAATAATAATGAACCCTTTGCAGTAGTTCTTCTGGGGTACTGTAGTAGAAGCTGCTAAGATGGTAGTGTAGTGTTAGCAGGTTTATTTTGAAGGCTTTCCTGAAGAGGTATGTTTCCAGATTGCTCTTGAAAGTTTGGATGGTGGGAGGGAGTCTGATATGCTAGGGTAACATGTTTCTTGTAGACCACTGTGAGCTGCAGACAGGAGGAGAGCACATAATAAGGTATAGTGAGGATCAAAGATTACATGTGGAGATGAGTTGGGAAATTAGGTCAAATATATATGGAGGGGACAGGTTGTGGAAATCCTTGCATGCCTTGTATATGTTAATATTTTGAACTGAATTCATTGGCTAATGGATAATCAGTGAAAAGAATGGAAGAAATGAGAGGTGAATTAATGGGGCAGCAGAATTGAGGATGGATTGAAGGGGTACAAGAGGGTTAGATAAGAGTCCACAGAAAAGGATATTGCAGTAGTCTAGATGGGAGATGATGAGGGCCTGCAGTAGTATTTTTTGTTGACTCAAAGTTGAAGAAGTTGTGCATACAAGAAATGTTTTTTGCATTGGAGGCAGCAGGAGGTGGTAAGGGCTTGGATGTGCAATTTGAAAGACAGAACAGAATTAAATATTATTCCAAGACAATGATCTTGTGACATTTGAGGTTTTATGAGGGAGATGTCAGTCGGAAGTACATTTGACCACGGCCGGCATTAGGGGGGGATGGGGGCAAATAGGGCAATTGCCCAGAGCCACCTTTCCGAAAGGGGCCTCCTGCTGTTTGAAAGTGGGACGATGGGGGGAGCCTTTCAGTTGCTTTATCTCCTCCACATGCTCCCTGACTGGCACTATAAAATGCCACAGAGGTCCACTGCTGTCCACCTCACACAGTCTCCCAGTCTAACCAGACCTCTGTAACTGCACTGTTTTAGAATCCTGCTGCCATAGACATTGGACGGTCTGTGTGGGCAGAGCTAACATAGATTTGCCACCATTCTATGCCTGCACTTGCTCCAGGTTGCAAGGCCCAAATATCAGACTGGGATGACTGGGCCTTCTGCTGGCTCTGACCTCAGCTGCTGGACTGCAGGAGATCCCAGGACCCTGTCTTATGAAAGCACCTGGTAAGTCCATCCAAGCATGCAGCAGTGTCTGTGGAGGGGGTGCTGCTGGGGTCACACTCTCATTGTAGCAGCCCTGCACTGCCCTCAATATTGATGGCCACTGATCTGTGAGTTCCCTCTGTGAGCTCCCTGTGCCCCCTCTGTGAGCGCCCTGTCCTCTCTGCTCCCAGTGTGTTCCCCCTCTGTGAGCTGTGTGTGAGCTCCTTGTGCCCCCTGTGTGTGCTCCCTGTGACTCCAGTATGAGTTAGGTCTGCAGCACTTTTAGGACACCACCAATCAGCATGCTTGTGATGTGGCTTGGGATGCTTGTGACGTGGCCTTGCTGCAATCAATTACTGCATGGCTGTCTGGGCCATAGAGGGCTCTAGTTAAACTATGGAAGACAGCATTGGGGGCAGAGGCATTGGAGTATAGTTTAAGAATGTGAGGTCCAAATTAGCAGTGTCTTTTTTCCCCCAGTAATTGGGGGGAGCAGACCAAGGATGCTAATAAAGGCATCTGTAAAGCTATGTCACGGATTATAACAGTGTCATCCACAGATCCCCCATAACAGTATCATCCACCGATCCTCCATAACAGTGTCATCCACAGATCCTCCATAAGAGTATCTCATCCACAGATCCCCCATAACAGTGTGTCATCCACAGATCCCCCATAACAGTGTCATCCACAGATCCCCCATAACAGTGTGTCATCCACAGATCCCCCATAACAGTGTATCCTTCACAGATCCCCCATAACAGTGTGTCCTCCACAGATCCTCCATAACAGTGTGTCCTTCAAAGATCCCCATAACAGTGTGTCCTCCACAGATCTCCATAACAGTGTGTCCTCCACAGATCCTCCATAACAGTGTGTCCTCCACAGATCCTCCATAACAGTGTGCATGTGCAGCACTATCTCCATTCACTGCTATGGAATTGACAGTGATCAGCTATTTACAGAGCACTCATAGCATAATGGAGGATGACCAGGCATGCACATTGTGCTCTCCCTTCACTTCAGGGGCCCGAATGGGACAGCCCCTTTTTTTCTGATTGTGGTTTTATAAACCGCACCATGAAAAAAATGAAGTGCCCTGGCCATTCTTCATGCGGGTTTCATGTCTAAAATTCCCTTTGAAAATGGGCATTAATGAAAATCCAAAACAGCATCAAAAAGTGTGTTATAAAATGCATCAGAAAAAAAAAACACATAAAAAAAAACAAGAGATACAATGTGGCAGTCTACAATCAGCTGCTGTGGTTGCAACCGCTGTCCGTGCCTACAAAGTCCTGTCAGACTTCTGGTCCAATATTTCAGGATTTGGGGCCCCACTTTCAATTTTGCGCAGGGTCACACTTTGTCTAACACCGGCCCTGCATTTGACGAATCAGTAATTCCTCTTAAAGAACCAATAGTGTTATAAGCAGATCCTTCTGTCCGGATCTGCACTAGAAAAATCAAACAAATCACTTGGCATGGTTGGATCATGCATGGTCATACTCTGGAAAACATCCTTATTAATATAGGTTTCTTTTCTGCCGTCATTTCTGTGCACTGCATTCATTTCCTGTCCCATTTTACCTAAATTACTCAGGATTGGTGGACTAAAGTTATGGAAAATATGACACCTTTATAGCTGAATGATTCTCTTGAATACACTTTATAGCCTCAATAAACTTTACAAACTTGTTAATGGTCCCAGAAGTGTTTCTACATTTCCTTTCTCTGTGGTCACTTGTACTGCCCTCAAGTGATGACCCATGTTTTAGAATGAAGCAAGTCCTATCACTCTGCAGAAACAAAATGTTCTCGACTAAAACTGATAGTGGGCCTATTCATTTACCTAAACTTTCTGATCTAGTCAGTAATCTGTTACTCAATATAATTTAGGTTGCCTGACATTCACGTGTGGCGGGCAGCTCGAAGGGCTGGTTCACTTGAGAAAAGTTATTGGTTTTCCTTTACACTGGTTAAACAGTGCCGCCCCTGTCCAGTGTCCAGTATTGCCACTCAGCTACAGTACAGTGAATCCGACTGACCTGTGATTCTGCACACAACCTGTGGACAGGTGTGGCGCTGTTTTGGGAAGAAATCAGTCACGTTTGTCTAATCCTGGACAACCGCTTTGAAAGTGAAAACATGCTAATCATTCACTGTGCACAGTGTTGTGGATAGATGGGGATTGCCCTTTAATTACACTGCTTTAATTTAAAGAAGTTACACCAGTGCCTAGGAATAACTGATGCGGCCTGAGAGGAGCAGAGGGGAGGATGGGAGTGGTAGTGGCTCTGGCTGCAACAGTTATTCACATAATTCACAGTGGCAACCTCACACGAATGCTCCTTAGGGCCGGGCAGTGACAGGAGGGGGGCGCCCTTTTGTCCCTCGGGGCCCACTCTGATGTTGGGGCTCCTGTCTGGTGACATTTGGGATATGTTTGGTATGGGTGCAAGGCAGGAGATGTAGGTGCTGTGGTCCTGCAAATGGTGTTAGAGTCAGGCCAGTTTTAGAAAATAGACAAGTTTCCCTTTACTAAAGTGCAGAATAGGAGTTTCAGTACAAATAACGGTATCAAACACAGTTCCAAACAATTCACACTGCAAATCTTCCCAGATAGCAATAGGCAAAGATGGGGGTTGTAGTACTCTCCACCTCTTTTTTTTCCAAAGTCTCTGTCTGCAGAACCTAAGACTGGCAGTAAGGTTCTTGCAAACATGTCTGTAGTTCCTAGGCTGAGGGGAACAGAATTAAGATATGGCTGGCCAGGTCTGTGTCTAAGTGTGGAAGGGTGTATTAGCAATGGCCGTCTCACTGCAGTAAAGTCTTTATCAGCCTTAAACAGTCATTACCTTACTGACTGACTCCAATGCTCGGGTATGCAGATTCTGGACCTTCTTTCTTTCTCTCTGTAGTACTGTAGAGTAGAGATTACTTTCTTGATGCAAATATCTCCGAGATAGTGATTCTCTGGGACTTACAGTTAGTCTTCTGAGGAGTGAGCACATGTACTTATTTCTCTCTAATTCTCACCTAACACTAGACTCACTCACTAAAACTAGGGGTGGACCTAGGTCCAAATCCTAGCCTCCTACAAGGGAAGAGTAAGGTTGTTAACCCTAATCTATCCATACAAAACAATGCAGGTTGCAACGCATCAAAACATTAAAAAATCAAAACACAATTTTGCAAGCATCCTATTCTGGGGTATGGCTTAACTATGCAGGCTGCTGTGAGGAAGTGTCACAAAAGACCCCTTTTAAGAGGGCAAAGTCCAGAATTACAAATTAAAGTGACTATTTAGAGGTGCTTTCAATAACCAAACAAGTCAGTTCAAGGCTGGAGGGTAGAATGTCTCTTGTAAGGTGTGAAGAAGACCCCATGAATGTTTCTGGGCCTGCCTTCGAGGCATATTGCAGTCAAAAGTCAAAATCTGTATCAGGGCTGCACATGCTGTAAAAAAAAAAAAACGTATACGCACCTCAACGATCTTCCTGTTCCTGCTGTGCTCCACTTCCTGATCATGTTCTGGACACGACCGGAAATGGCTATGAATGTCTGCTCAACCATTAATTGGCTACAGTGAAGATCCACAGCTGAGTGGGGTTCACAGCCATTTTCTGGGGTGTTGAGAACAAGATCAGGAAATGAAGTCCAGAGAGAACCCCAGCACCATTGGAACTGTGAGGTGATGCCTTGCACTGTGCCCTTTAATAATAGTGTGTGCACTGCATTGGTCCTGCTATATATTTCGGTTATATTGTTTGCTTTGTTTATTGCCTTATGTAAATCTTGATCACAGTTCAGTGAAGCTTGCTGACTTGCAAGTAATGTCCACATAAAGAAATAATGTTATTAATGACACCTCTGTAGATAAAAAAAAACTATTGTTTATTCAGGTTGCCTTAAAATGTGTCACAACATATGCAAATACTACTCCTACGCGTTTCGAATGTAATGTTCTTAGGCTACTTTCACATTAGCGTTCGGGGTTCCGCTTGTGAGTTCCGTTTGAAGGCTCTCACAAGCGGCCCGAACTGCCCCAATGCATTCTGAGTGGATGCGTATCCGCTCAGAATGCATCAGTATGGCTCAGTTTCGCCTCCGTTCCGCTCAGCAGGCGGACACCCGAACGCTGCTTGCAGCGTTTTCGTGTCCGCCTGGCCGTGCGGAGCCAAACGGATCCGTCCAGACTTACAATGTAAGTCAATGGGGACGGATCCGTTTGACGTTGACACAATATGGTGAAATTTCAAACTGATCCGTCCCCCATTGACTTTCAATGTAAAGTCTGGACGGATCCGTCTGAGCAAGTTTCACACTTAGACTTTTTTCTGAAATATAATGCAGACGGATCCGTTCTGAACGGATCCCATCGTCTGCATTATAGGAGCGGATCCGTCTGTGCAGACACCAGACGGATCCGCTCCGAACGCAAGTGTGAAAGTAGCCTTAATCATAGTATGATGAAACAGTCCAAGAATCAAAACGTACAGCTCACCTGCCGGCTCCACTCGGATGTACAGATTGTCTGTGGACCCAGACCACTGAAATGAAAGAAGAAGTTATATTCCAACATCCAATTTCCAGACAAATGCAGTCTTTATTTCATCCAGTATAAACAATCCAAACAGCAAAGGATATAGTACACAACCTATGCGTTTCGGGCCTATAGCTCGCCCTTACTTATGGTTACCATGGCACGACACAGCCAACATACAGCCAAATACTTCTGTATCAGAGAAGAGTTGCTAGAATTTTGCATTTGCAACCCCCTGCAAATTACCACTGTTATATATGTAAAGAATGAATCAAGACCTGGATAAATGAGAACCTTCAGAGACATACCACTGTTATATTTGGGAGTTCGAATATTGTAACATAAACCCCTAAGTACCAGGCTCATTTTTGGTGTTGCATTTTAGTTTTTTCCTCCCCACGTCCCAGTAGAAATAATATAACAAAAACAAAGACAGGTGCACTCTGCGGTCCTACTAAGCCCTCAAACTGGTGGGACAAGTGCAGGATCTGCCCCCCTGTTATAGATGCACCACTGCATATGGGGTTGAGCACTTCCTGCTTTTTAATACCACGCCAATCTGTAGTTTGTATTTAGAATTTTTTGGAGGTGTAGAAACTCCTAGTTTGAATGTGCCTTTATTTCCATCCACAGGCAGCATTCTGGTGCACATGTGAGGCCTGGGCTATATCAGCCAGTCTTGGGTGGGGCTCCGAGCTCTCTGCCTCCTCCCATTGTATATGTAAGATGGAGAAACAGCCACTGATTCTTGAATGCTGTTTCTGAAACTGTCATTTGACATTTTGGACACTAGAGGCCACTGTTTTGCAGCTACAGCCAGCACACTCTGAGATTTGAATATGCAAAACAGATGATGACTCACGCTCCTGTGTGTGCCAGAGAGAAAGAGGAAATGGTGACATGAGAAGACATGTTTGTGCAGAGGCTGAAGACAGGATCCAGTGCTATCCTCAGGTCTTTGGGACTTGGAGTGGTCAAAGTCACTGTCAGAAGTGACTGATGCCTGTCAGCAATGCAGATGTTGTCAAGGAAGAAAGGATCGGTTCCCGAGTTGGACCGTGGAACGTGGTTACAGACCCTGTGAGTCCTCATGGTGGAAGGAATGACCTGCGAGTTGGTGTAAGGACCATGCCAGAGTCAGCGATCCAGAAGGCTTCCCAGAGAGAGAGGACCGCCGGTTCCCGGAAGGCTGGAAGAGCTGTGGAACAGTTAGAGTTACCAGGAGAGGTGGAGTTGCTCAGCTTGGAGAAGAAGTAGTCTGCCATTTTGTGAGCTACATGAGAGAACCATGTGGATCCGGATTCTGTTCGCAGGAATGAGTATCAGCGTCAGGAAGCTGATCGGTCAGAGGGTCAGAGTTACAGGTTCTGCAGGATCACATGTTGTGGCAGGGGCTTGCTGTCGGTCTGGAGCAACCAGTGAATACAGGACATACCCAGGTCAGTGACTTAGCGGCACGGTTATTGACTTGTAGGCTCTGCCGTGAGTGCCATCGGTCAGGTCCGTTACCCTGCAGCACAGTATCGACTTGCGGGTTCTGCTGTGTACGCCGCCTTGGGTACGGTTGTTCAGTTGGGCTGGTACCGTGACTCTGAGCCTGGGGTATAGGGTATTCTGGGCTACTCCAGCGTCTAGGCTGAGAGTATTGAGGGCATGTGAAACTGTGTCATTTGGGGGTTAAGAGAAGGGAATGTGACATTGTGTTGTTTATTGTATTTGATACTGTATGTGATATACTCTCTGTAATTACTGTTAATGCCTCTGTTCAGCTATGGCATTAGCTTTCGCTCCTCCCCATCTCTAGAGGAGATCGCTTCATGTAAATGCAGCAGTCTCCTACACCAGCAAGCAGCAGATTATCAGGATGGAATGCTTTCTTCCCGACAATCTGCTTTAATATCGTCCCATGTAAAGGGACCTTTAGGCAGGCAATAATTATTTGACAATAATGGCTGTAATGTCCACTGCAGGATACAGGGTCTTGGTGGCACAGGACGTGTCCAGGTTAGAAGGGTGTCTTAACAGTTTCCCTCCACTGCAGTAAGGTCTGAATGGTCCTATGCTTGGCCATGTAGAGTCCATGCTTGGCCAGGCATAGGATGGGCTGGGGGGGGGGGAGGAATAGATGGAAGACCAGGATCTCTTTCCCACCCATATAATAGCGGGAGGGCATAGCACTATCACATGTTAAAAAACAAAGCACCAATAAATACAAGTAAATACATATGGTATCCAGCGAAATGATGAGGAGAGTGAATTTCCATAACCACAAGTATTGGAGTCCACAAGCACGGGAAGGGGAGGAAGGGGGGGGGGGGGTATAAACCAATGACACAGGAAGAGAGAGTTAGGAATCAAAACCTTTTAAGCTTCTGTGTATTGGATTGACAGCTAGCTAGCTCCTGAAATCTGAAAAGTTGGTCTACTTTATCAGTCCACATCTCCATCATGGGGGGTTGACATATCCTTCTATAATAGGGGTATAACTAAACAAGCGGCTGTGATGAGCATAGTAGGAAGATTGCCGGTTGCTGGGGTGAGGCTCAGATTTGGGCACCACAATAAGACTAGATTGGGATCTAATGCAGCTGTTGTGTTGCATATATGATTGATGGAGCAGGCAGGTCCACCATAGGTGGGAATACTATCCCCTCCCAGACCCACAGCGCCAGCAGGTGTCAGGTATATCCCCACTGACCCAGTGCAGAAACACAGAGGTTTTGTACCATTTGGTCAGTAATTTATAACAGTTTTCCAGAATTTTTATACACCTGTTGAATCTGTGGAAATGGGTAAGGGTAAATGCTTTTTCAGGATCAGTCAAGGTGACCTCCCGTTCCGATTCCCATTTGTCTAGGAAAGGAGCGACAGCCTACACACATCCCTACAAAAGTCTCAAAGGTGCAGAAATTGCGCAGATGTGACCTTCGGGAGAGAGAGGACCCTCTCCTATTTGAGGGCTCCTGTGGGGGAGGTAATCCCTTTCAAAGGGATACATGTCAGCAGTGTCCATAAACCAGAGCGGTCTGTAATATGGGGGTGCAGGTGAGTCTTCAGTAGGCTGAGTGAGTGCTTCAGGGAGGGATAATTTAAGGATATCTTTAGATTTGTATAGAGAAGACCACACTGTCAAAGTTCCCTTTACTACCAGAGATTGGTAGGTGGCTGAGGGAGAGAAGGGACGTAGGCCCCACAGTATGAGTTTGTCTCGAGAGGTGGAAAGGTGACATTCCAGGTCTGAGCACAAGGTCAGGGAGTTGGGAGCGACAAGGGAAAGGCCTCTGCACACCTGCACAGCTTTATAATATAAATGCAAATCAGGGAGGCCGAAACATCCAAACTTCTTCTGAGTATGGTATAGGAGATCCTTGCTGAACAAGCACCCCAGAGGAAGTTGGAAAAGAGCTTGTGTACTTGTGTGAAAAAAGAAAGTGGGTGCCATTTGCGTACTTGTGTGAAAAAAGAAAGTGGGTGCCATATGGGGGTAGTCGGCAGTAGATATAAAAACTTGGGGACTATAAAAGTTTTAAGGAATTTCTTCTACCCTATCCAATCCTAGAAATAAAGGGAATCTTAATACTGTGTAATTGGGTTCTAACTACTTGTAGTAGGAGGGTGTAGTTGAGGCTGAAAAGGTCCCTGGTGTTCGCCGACATCTGTACTCCCAAATACCTGATGGATGTCCGTATCCAAAAGAAAGGTGTAGAAGTTTTCAATACACTAAAGACAGCTGGAAGGCATGACATATTCAGTGCTTCTGATTTGTTGTAATTAATTTTAAAATTGGAAATTAAGCTAAATTCCTGAAATATTGTCACTAGCCTGGGGAAGGTAACTCGAAGATTAGTAGACATTATAAGTAGGTCGTCAGCAAATGCTGCAGTGAGGTGGGTATGAGTGCATAGTTTAATACCTTGGTTTTGGAGGTCTTGTCTGATACGTTGAATTAAAGTTTTCATTACAATAATGAATAGTGCAGGGGATAATCCCTGATGGGTTGCAATAAATGTGGAGAAGGGCTGCGACAGGGTCCCGTTAATCTTTAGACTGGCAGAGGGAGCTGTAGAACGGGAGAATATTGCCTTAATGAAGGAGGAAGGTATGCCAAAGGTCAACAGGGCTGCAGACATGTATGGCCAGCTAATCCTGTCGAATGCTTTTTCAGCATCGGTACTGGAGAATAAGGAGAGTCATTGGAATGCGGGAGGTCCTAGCATAGTCAACTAGACATATCAAACGGACTGTGTTATCTTTACTCTGTTGGCCAGCGACAAAACCCCCCTGTTCATGACAGATAATACGAGGTAGGATGGTTTGTAAATGTTGGGCCAAGATCTTCACTCACCACCTGACGTCAGTATTTAATAAAGAAATCGGACATAGCTCCCACACTCCAAGGGGTCTTTTTTGTTTTTGTAGATAATGGTAATATGGGCCTCTAGAGCTTGGGGGGGGGGGGGAGATATGACTTTTGGCTGTCCAAACATTCAAACAGCCACCTAAAACCCACGCTATAATTAGACTATGGCACAGACTTTTGACATCCTGGTAATATTTCACTCTCTAGTAATTTACTTCTTTCCCCACACACAAAATTGCACTGTTCTGGGGACAGAATGCAGCGTCCCACATATGTGTGTAAAAGGGACACTTTAAACATATGCCTATTTATCTAATGTATTTACAATAAATGGTATTTCCTATTTATCAGGCTGGAAATGTTATTACACCCATTCGCCCCTAGGTGGTGCTGGCGCACATAATATATATAGCTGGGGTGTGCTAGCTTAGAAGAGAGTTAAGAGGAAGTGAAGTCAGTTCAGAGTGTTGTGAGAGATGAAAGCAAGTGTATGGAGGAGAGAAACAGGCCTTATCCACGATGTAGCTGCAATTTCTTTCCTTCTGGAACTGATCAATCATAGAGAGGCTAAACTAAGAGTAGTTACAGCAGCTTAGCACTGGACAGTAAGTCTATGTCTAAATATGAAGGAAGCCTAGTTAAGGTTAGAGCTGAAGCAAGCCTATGGACTTCACAAGCACAAGTGACCAAGAGTAACTTTCCAAGTTCCTGGACACGACTGGATGATTAAAGGCCATAATTATCCTTATTCACTAGAAGCCTTCCGGGATATAGTGAATCTGAATACTTCAGGAGAGCATCCTGCAAATAATGTCGCAAAGAGTTTGCCTGCCATGAGGGAGAAACGCCCTTATTGGATAGAATAATTATAGAAGTTATCCCTGTAAAGTGTCAGCCTTTAAGAGAACTCCTCAACTGACAATTGCCTAAACCTGATAAAGGGAATAATACTGAACCTATTTCTGAGTCATCACTTATGACATACAAATGAACTGTATCTGTACTGACTACCTGAAGACAATTGATTCATTAAATGTTCAACTGTTTGATTACAACCGACTTCTCATCACTTCCACTACAACACTCAACATTTGCACCTTACGGTGCTGGCGTCACGAACACAGGGGCCCAGCCACCAAAGAACCTTAAACACCTATACCATCAAGGGCACCTCAACTTCCATCTGGCTGGTGTTCCCTGCAATAGAGAGTGCCCCAGAGGATTTAGTGCTGTCTTCCCATCCACTGCACTGCCGGCCCAGGGAGGCAATACGTGGAACTTCACATTTTAACAGGTCTGACTACTTATTAGTGATTGGTGCACTAAGTATTGTTGTGAACTTGTGACATCACAACACTATGTATGTATGTATATATGGACAGCAGAACCTATCAGCTCCACTATATCATTATCTAACCTACACTGACTATCTACCACTAACTATCTGTATTATATATATATAAGCTAACTAACTTGTGACATCACAGCGCTATGTATGTAGCATGTATATTGCATGTATATAAGCTAACTATCTAATGTAATGATACAGGAAAGCAGAGAGCACAGCAAAAACACTGCGGCTTCTCTCAGATCTGCAAAATACTGCATACAAGGGCTGCTGGGGAGGTTCTTATATAGTAAGGGGTAGGCAACTTTCCTATTGGTTGCTAGGGATGTTGCTAAGCTCAGACAAAGACATTGCAGCCTTCTCATTGGCCCACAAGCAAGAAGGGAGGTTACTGATGAAATAAAATCTAGAATATTCGAAATTACAAATATATATCACTATATTCTAAATATTTGCGAATTCTCAAAGTGCCAATATTCGCGATTAATATTCGCTATTCGAATATTCGCGCACAACCATTTGTGGACCTCTGCCCCTATTGCCACTACGCAAAGTCATGAACTCACCACTACTTTAGTGCACTTGGAAGGGTTAACTTGCACTATGATTTATGCCCTTGTTTACACTTATATTGTTTATATTGTTTTATATCGTTGAACTACAGTTTGTTGTAATATATCCTGTTCATTTTCACGTTTATTGAACTGTATCTACACTGTACTATGTAAAGGGTTAATACACAGTCCGCTAACACTGAGAGTCTTGGGGACTTTCTATCTATATACTGAGAAGTTAGAAATCTTCCGCAGTTACTATAAGGGACTACAGAAAGTTTTTGAGGGGAAAAAACAGACAGACCTTTTGAATGTCTGGTTTAGCTCTGTTGTTTACGTCTAAAGAATTATTTATGTCAGGAAAACTGCTTAGTCATTCCCTGTAGACTTGTATTGAAACTGTATACAAGTCTATGGCAGACTGAAATTGCAACATTGTTTTTGTTCAGGGTGTTTTTCTCCACTTTGCCCACTAGAAGGTTCTAGTTCAGTTAGAAACTGCATATAAGGAGAGCAGTTAGATCCCCTAGTTGTCTTCAGAAAGGGACCAGTGTTTAGTTGAAGAGACTATGCCAGGCTGGTGGAGTGGCCAGAGGATGATGCTGAGATGGGCATACTCTGCCACAGAGCCTGGGTCACCAGCCCTTTGACCAGAGAGTCAGCTGGATGACTGAGCCACAGACCCTGGGCCACCAACCCTTTGTCCATGGTACCAGCCTTCTGATAGAGAGAAACAGAGGGTTAGCTAGTTCAGGCCTTTCCTCAGCACACCTTCTTCTGCCAGGGAGGTGACTGGAGAAGCCAGTTCATGCCTTGCCTGTATTGTTTTGCACTTGAGTTCTTCCAGGAAAGAAGCACACTGGTTTTCTCCAAACCCTGACTCTCTCGACATGTTTCCCATTGGGGCACACCATGCCTTACTGTGCCCAAAGGAGAGCAGCAACACGTGCTGACACAAAGAGCTACAACATTTAAAAATATTAAGGGGTATCCTATCTGGGACATTGATGGTATATCGCTAGGATTTACCGTCAATATCAGATAGATGCAAGTTCCATAGCAGTAGCCATTGCTCATCCCCATACAGTGGAGGGGATTGCTGCATGTAAATGCAGTGCTTCACCTCCACTTATGAGCAGGCATTTGTCCTTTCTGACAATTGCCTGCTTCAATGGGCCATGTAAACCCCCTGCCATGTCTCTGAATATATTCTATGTGACTGATCACATGGGGATAGTCAAAGCACAGTAGAATCAGTACCGACATGATGGAGCTGGAATGGCAGGGAACTGGACAAGTGAATTAAGTTTTTTTTGTGTTATAGTGTCTGCTGTATGGCTCTCTTGTGCAGTGTAGTGTATGGCTCTGCTCTAGTGGTCTGGACTGGAAAAAGCAATGATCCAGGACGTTTAACCCCTCCCATTCATTTGTCTCCCATCAGCACCTACAAATGAGGTTGATGATGTCTTCGCATGGAAGCAAGCACTGATCCTAATAAAATCCTGAGGCCTAAGCATGTCTAGCAGGCTGTGCCTCTCTGGCACAGCCTGCTGGTGTCTGTCAGTATAGCACTGACAGTGTAATACACTGTACTACATAAGCATTACAATGTTTATTAGAATTGATTAAAAGTTAAAGTCCCCTTGTGGGACTAGTAAATGGTTAAAAAAAAGTTTAAAAAAAAGTTTATTAAATAAATATGTACAAGTTAAAAAATATACCTTTTTCTATTGAAAATAGGTTTTCAATAGAAAAAATTGCAAAAATAAGATCGCTTCCACATATTTGATATTACTGTGCCTGTAATGACTCACACTACATAATCATAATGTAATTTATCCCGTCCGGTGAACAGTGTAAAAATACAAAAACAAAACAACAAACAAAACAATGCCAGAATTGCAGTTTTTTTTATTTGCCCTAAAAACAAGAGATCGAGAAGTGTTATGTGCCACAAAATGAAACTGATGAAAAGTACAAGTCATCCTTCAAAAAAATCAAGCCTTTACACCGCTCCATAGAAAGAAAAAGAAAATAGTTATTTGTCTTTGGATATGGAGATGCAAAAACATTTTCTTGTTTTGTAAAAGTAGTTTTTATTGTGGAAAGTAGTAAAATGTAAAAAAAAAGGAATAAAATTATTATTTGGTATCACTATAGTGACCCAAAGAATAAGGTTATCATGTTATTTTTGTGAAAAATGAACACCACAAAATGTATAACTTAAGGCCTCCTGCACGCAACAGTATTTTTTAACGTCCCACAAAACGTGGTTCTGTTGTACTGTGATCCGTGTCCGTTTTTTCTTCCGTAGGTCTTCTGTGATTTTTGGAGGATCCACGGACATGAAAAATGGAAAAAAAATCTAAGTCAAGTTTGCCATTGAAATGATAGGAAAAAACTAAAACGGATCACGGACACGGATCACGGACGCGGATGACAATCTTGAAAAATACATTGATGGAAAAATAAAAAGTTATAGCTCTTGGAATGAGAAGAAAAAATTGAAAAAAATTGCTTGGTCTTTAAGGTCCAAAACAGGCTGGTCACTAAGGGGTTAAATGGGTCTTCTGGTGCTGAGGCTAGGCCATGAATATCTGATCGGCGGGTCGAACACTGATCAGCGATTCTGCAGTAGCTCCGTCACCAGAAGTCGGAACTGGAACTACAGCCCTGTCCATTGTGTGCTGTGCATGGAGCTGTACACTGCAGCGCTGCTCCCATGGGGGTATCCACTATACACAATAGACAGAGCTGTAGTTCCATTGCCAGAGCTACTGCAGCACAACTGATTGGCCGGGTGCAGGGTGTCGGACCCCTGTTGATAAGATGTTGATAGCCTATCCTATAGACTGGTAGAAAAGGAGTGAGGACCCTGTTTGTCAGTGCTTAGAATCTACAGAAAAAGACAATACTGTGCTCTCTAAGGCTTCTTTCACACGGGCGTCATTTTTTTTGCCCGGATAAGAGCCGGGTGCGTTGCGGGAAAATGCGCGATTTTTTCTGCGCAAGTGCAAAACATTGTCATGCGTTGCACTTGCGTGAGAAAAATCGCGCATGTTTGGTACCCAAACCCGAACTTCTTCATAGAAGTTCCGCCTTGGGATTGATGTTCTGAAGATTGTATTATTTTCCCTTATAACATGGTTATAAGGGAAAATAATAGCATTCTGAATACAGAATGCATAGTAAACCAGCGCTAGAGGGGTTAAAAAAAAAATAAAAAAAAATTTAACTCACCTTAGTCCACTTGCTCGCTAAGCTGGCATCTCCTTGTGTCTCCGCTGCTGATGAACAGGACCTGGGGTGAGCTGCTCCATTAAATACAGGTTAAGGACCTTCGATGACGTCACTCCGGTCATCACATGGTACGTCACATGATCTTTTACCATGGTGATTCACCATGGTAAAAGATCATGTGATGACCGGAGTGACGTCATCGAAGGTCCTTAAGCTCTATTTAATGGAGTAGCTCACCCCAGGTCCTGTTCATCAGCAGCGGAGACACAAGGAGATGCCGGGCTTCACGAGCAAGTGGACTAAGGTGAGTTAAATTATTTTTTATTTTTTTTTAACCCCTCTAGCGCTGGTTTACTATGCATTCTGTATTCAGAATGCTATTATTTTCTCTTATAACCATGTTATAAGGGAAAATAATAATGATCGGGTCTCCATCCCGATGGTCTCCTAGCAACCATGCGTGCAAATCGCACGGCATCCGTACTTGCTTGCGGATGCCATCCGATTTTCACACACCCCATTCACTTCTATGGGGCCTGCGTCACGTCAAAATCGGAAAATATAGAGCATGCTGCGATTTCAACTGAACGCACAAGTGATGCGTTAAAAACATCGCTCATGTGCACAGCCCCATAGAAATGAATGGGTCAGGATTTAGTGCGGGTGCCATACGTTCGCCGCACGGATCGCACCCGCACGAAAAACTCGCCAGTGTGAAAGGGGCCTAAGGCTTCTTTCACATCTGCGTTTTTGCTGTCCGATTTTGAGATCGGCATGGTATCTCAAAACCACTGCAAAATGAATCAGTTTGAATAATACAACTGGCTGCATCCGGTCAGAATGGATCTGGTTGTATTATATAAAAAAAAGAAGTCAATGGGCGCTAGATCAGTTTTTTTCGTGTCTAACTTGCATGGTTTTTGGTGCCGGGTCTGTATGTTCAGTTTCCCGTGCCGCACACAAAAATGATGCTTGCAGTGATTTTGTGTCCGGCATGGGAACGTAACAAACCAGAACGGAATGCATTCAGGTGCACTCTGTTCTGGTTTGTTCAGTTGTGTCCCCTTTGACAATGACTGAGGACAAAACTGAAGTGTGTTCCTCCTTTTTTGAGATCCTCTGCCAGATCTGAAAACCGGAAATGAAAACACAGATATGTAAGTAGCCTAAGGTTTGCGTGTATTTATGTACAAAAAAAATGCATTGAGAAATGTCTACCTCGTTCTGCGGGTTTTTGGGTATTTTTTTTGTAGTGTTTTAGTTTTTTTTGTAAATGTTTAATAATGCATTTTATGCAGGAAAATATGTACTCCATCTGATCTGTAGATCATGGTTTAAACAAGATGCAATTTAAAAATGTCATAAAAAAATGCAACACACATGGACACTTGCATTTTCTTCAAGCAGGCTGAAGAAATGGATATATATGGGACAAAAAATGCCAGTACTGAGGCAAAAAAAAACTACTCACACCCACTGAAGGCTGCAATTTAAACAAAAACGTCATTGGCCCCAAAAAGCACAGCTCAAAGTGAAGAAAAACACCACTAAAAATACAGATTTGTATTGCCTTTTATCATTCCCATAGACTTACAGACAACATTTAGAGGTGGCATGCAAAAGTCCACAAAAATGGCAAAACCACCCTAAGGAAAGGAAATAGTCCTGCCTGGTAAAAGGCTGCTTGTGCTTGGTAGACGGTACAATATTAATCTACGCTTTAATAAATAATACAGTGGTCCCTCAAGTTACAATATTAATTGCTTCCAGGACGACCATTGTATGTTGAGTAATTCATTCCAAAGACCCAAAATGTCATCCAAGATAAGAGAAAATGAAGATTTAAGAAAAATAAGCAGATAACTAAGGCTACTTTCAAACTAGCGTTTTTGCTGGATCTAGCAAGGTCCAGCAAATACGCTTCATTTACCGATAATACAACCATCTCCATCCGTTATGAATAGATCTGGTTGTATTATCTTTAACATAGCCAAGACGGATCCGGCATTACCCCCATTGAAAGTCAATAGGGGACGGATCCGTTTTCTATTGTGGCAGAAAAAAACTGATCCGTCCCCATTGACTTACATTGGGGGTCATGCCGGATCCCTCTTGCTCCGCATACCAGGACACAAAAGCAAACTACATGTTGCGGTTTGCTCTCCGGTATGGGAACGTAACTAAATGGAACGGAATGCGTTTTGAAACATTCCGTTCTGTTCAGTTCAGTTTTGTCCCCATTGACAATGAATGGGGACAAAACTGAAGCGTTTTATTCCGGTATTGAGCCCCTATTGCGGATCTTAATACTGGAAAACTTGAACACTAGTGTGAAAGTACCCTAAGACAGATAAAACAAGTGCTTACATATAACAGTCAGGAATAGCTGCAAAATAGCAACGTATACACCTATTTTACCGGAGAAGTGGCCTTGATTGGTTGGATCTGAGTCTGAGACATTGCATGTTGGGTCTAGTTTTAACTTATGATGGGTCAGAAAAGACCATTGTATGTTGGAGATCTTGTATCTTGAGGCCATTGTATCTTGAGGGATCACTGTACTTCTCTCCCAATTTTCTTAAGTACATGGATCAGCCAAGCACAGTATAGGTGATAAATGTATGATCTGCAAGAAGGACTTTTTTTTCAGTCTAAAATAACGGATCTCAGACGGAAATGGCCAAACGTGCTTGACGGATGTTTAGGATAAGTTTTTTTTATTTTGCAGGATCTATTTTCATCTTTATTTTTATGTTCTGACAGATCAGAAGAACAGAAAAAATAAAGTATAAAGGGTAGGAAGGACTATTCTTTTTTTGAACTCACTCCTAGTTTTGGCTTCCAGGAAACCTGACTGTGGCCAGACCCTAAAGCCTGGTGCACACCACCGTAATTTGGGTGCGTGTCCGATCTGCAAAAAATGTGCCCATTTATTTCTATCAGGCGGCCTAAAATGCAGACAGAATGGAGATATAATCAGTGTGCAGTCCACATCCACAGCCATTCTGCAGATTACAGAACATGTCCTATTCTTGTCTGGTTTTCAGACCATATTTCCTCTATAACTGGAGGAAGGTGCTGGATGCACAGGACCAGTATCTGTGTTTTGCAGATCCATGTTTTGTGGACTGAAAAAATGACAACAGCAGTGTGCATGAGGCCTAATCAGAGGTCTACATTGGAAGCATGCTCAGATGTTATGTGCATACATCAGGGGTGCATGGATGTTTTAGACATTTTGACAGAAAGATCAATGGGTTCACAAATGTAGATGTGAATTAAAAATGTAATACAGAAAATGCCTGAGATCGTGATCAGTGTCAGATCATCACTGGGAGCAAGAATCAGAATATTTCCAGCATTGCAGTGTGCTGATCTAGTGGGGGTGACAGACTGAAAGGAGCAGCACAGAGTATTTCAGGAAAGGAGCCTGCTGGTCTTTTAGGCACAAAGAACAGTGCAAAGGCTACAGGATGGGATCTGGATGGATCCTAGGAGCTCCCCTCAGGCACTCCACAGAACCGGATGGGAATATACGCAGTCAACGTTTCACATCTGACTACTCCACAGATCCAGTGCGACAAACTGATGCGCCAAATGCCAGACACGATCCCATAGAAAACAATGCGATCAGTTCTGGCATGGGTTTGGAAACGCTGGAGGGGAAAAAAGCACTGGATGGCCCCAGTGTGTGTGAACGTTAGCCACCATGATCTGTGAAAAAATACTTGTATTAAAAAATAATAATAACCATTGTATGCAAAGTGATAAAGTTACTTGGAGGCTGTAACATTTTCAGAAAACCAATAAAAACTAATTGAATTTGAAAAAATAATATTATAAGCACGACAATAATAATAGGTGTATTCATCTGACATTCTCCTTATTTACAAATGTATCCTATTAAATACATAGTATCCCTATTATTGGTTTTTCTTGTTTACCTCTTTTTAGATAATCAGGAACATTTTCCGCGTTTTACCTCTTTTATTTTTCTTTGCTGAAAAGATAGAATCACATACATTGATTTACACCATGGTCCTCGGGAAAGTACTGTGGGAAATAGCTCTGTATGTAGACAAGTCTCGGGTGGACAGTGTTCTCCCATGCCCACAATAATGGGTACTGCAAGTACTACTTATACTAATAGTAATAATACTAAGTACTGCAATTACTACTGTGGTGTATAATCCATAGAAATTGTCAGAGGTTTATTGCAAAGTAGTTCCACGAAAAACGGATTATTATTTGCATGCATTAATCTTGGATATATCTATTTATGACATCTTTCTATGCAAAATAAATAACTAAAAAGGTAAAAATAAACTATAAAGGGGTAAACAACAGAAGTAGTATCTATCTATCTATCTATCTATCTATCACCTATCAATTATCTATCTAGCTTTCTATCAGTTATTTCATGTCCATGGCATACATTTTTTAGTCTGGCTTGCCCTTCAGAAGCCTGGGAAAGCTGGGTGGTTAAACCTTGTGGGAACTGTAATGACAGTAAAGTCCTCATTACCTTTAGACATAGGAGTTTTTATTTATTTATTTATATTTGTACTTTTAGCGAACCTGTCAGATTGCACATGTATTCTAAGGAAGCATGTTATAGAGCAAGCAGATTAATATACATGTGGGTATCTATCTATCTATCTATCTATCTATCTATCTATCTATCAATCATCTATTCGTATGTCTGACTATCTATATATCTATCTGTCAGTCATATAGCCATCTAATATCTACCATTTGTATTTTATATAGGCAGGACCTGAATGAATGAGACAGAGCCGATGTAGTAACCTTCATGCCCTGTTATTAATATAGCAGCCAGTGTTTAGACTGTAGTCTGGCATATTACCTGTGTGACACCACATATATTCTGCATGGAGGAGGTGTGAGGTTTACAGCACCTCTAGAGCATCTACTCTCAGCATTCAGTAGGTGGATGCAGCCCTTTGATGTTTCTGATCCCAGTGGACAGTGTGCAATGCAATTTGATTGGGAAACAAAGAATTTCTTGTAAGACATGAGAGTTTTCAGAAAACGACTTCTGTAACCTCTATAAATGAAAGGTTTATTCAGCTTTCCATTTGGAAATGATTTCAGAGCAAATATTAATCCAGCCAACACCAAATAGTTTAGCTGCAAACGAGTCTAGCAGCAGGACAAAGGTAGTAATTTACTGTCCTCCATCCCATGGAGCTGGAGCCGTGAGGGGGAGGAAGGGGCTGCTGCTGTGCACAGATATCTGCTCATCTCCAGCGGATGGGGGCGCAAGAAGACAACAGATATCTCCTCACAGGCAGGAGGTCACTGATGGCACTGCTAGGGGCGAGCACAAAGACCTCTGTCCTGGAAGAGGGCAGAAGGGAAAAAACTGGAATTAATGCCTTAATTACGTGAGTACAATGATAACCCTGTACAGCGCCAAGAAATATGTCACAGCTTATATATACTGTATTGTGTATGTGTGTGTATGTGTGTGCTGTGTGTGTGCTGTATTGTGCGTGTGTGTGCTGTATTGTGTGTGCTGCATTGTGTGTGTGCTGTAGTGTGTGTGTGTGTGTGTGTGTGTGTGTGTGTGTGCTGTATTGTGTGTGTGTGTGTATGTGTGTGCTGTGTGTGTGCTGTATTGTGTGTGTGTGTGTGCTGTATTGTGTGTGTGTGCTGTATTGTGTATGTGTGTGTGTATGTGTGTGCTGTGTGTGTGCTGTATTGTGCGTGTGTGTGCTGTATTGTGTGTGCTGCATTGTGTGTGTGTGCTGCATTGTGTGTGTGTGTGCTGTATTGTGTGTGTGGGTGCTGTATTGTGTGTGCTGCATTGTGTGTGTGTGCTGTATTGTGTGTGTGGGTGCTGTATTGTGTGTGTGCTGTATTGTGTGTGTGTGTGTGTGTGTGCTGTATTGTGTGTGTGGGTGCTGTATTGTGTGTGCTGCATTGTGTGTGTGTGCTGTATTGTGTGTGTGCTGTATTGTGTGTGTGTGTGTGTGTGTGTGCTGTATTGTGTGTGTGTGTGTGTGTGTGTGTGTGTGTGCTGTATTGTGTGTGTGCTGTGTAACATTAGCTTGGTGTATATGTGTGTGTTGTATAATATATTAGCTTGCTATGTGTATTCTGCTTATTAGCTTGTTATATACACGTACCTAACATGACACTCTATGTCCCGTATTTGTAACATGCCACCATAATGATACTTGTTTCCTATTAATAGTAATAACGATAATGGAATAAACAATGACATAAATGATAACAGATATGGACACATACTGTCCGGGGTGGACTACTGATGATTATTATAGAGCAGCCAAACACGTCCCCAGCTCTGTGTAATATTATATGAATTAATCATATTCACTTCCCGGATTATTGGCTCATATCAGTCAAATGCCATGCATTAGTATTACCAGGATTCAGCGCTGGGAAATCCACTGCACTCCAGACTTTCACGTGCCAGGGAGTTGCTTGTCTCCCACTATAGAGGGCAGCAGAAATACAGGGAGCACATTGTCATCAGGCACATGCCTCAGCTGTCCAGGAATCTACTGAACTGGGCTCAAATACAAGGATAAAGCCGATATATTGTCATATACTAGAACGTATAGAATTGTATAGGGATATATAGGAATACTATGTGAAAGGAATACAGAAGAGTTTAAGATGTCTACATCAGGACTGGAGTATGGAAGATGAAAATACCGGCGAACAATATACTATCAACAATATCTATCTATCTATCTATCTATCTATCTATCTATCTATCTATCCATCTATCTATCCATATATATATGTTAGATAAATATATAAATATATATATATATATATATATATATATATATATTTTTTTTTCTATATATAGATATTGTTGATAGTATATTGTTCGCCGGTATTTACATCTTCCATACTTCAGTCCTGATGTAAAGCGCTGCGGAATATAACAGCGCTATATGAGTGCATAAAATAAATAAATAAATAAAAATAATAAATAAATATGTAATCTATCTAATATCTGTCTATCTATTTACCTATCTATCTATCTTAGATTTTATTCTGGCAGATTTGTGCGCTCAGCATTCATTACAAAAACTCCCAATTTAATGCAAAGTTCTGGTGCGATTATTATCTATAAGTCAAAAATAAAATATTCAGATCCTGTCGCTGCAAGTCCAAGAATATTTAAAAAAAATAAAACTTCTAATGCCATTGATGGCGTTTGTCTCCGTTCAGACGTGCGGAATGCTAAAAATAATTAGAGCAATAATATCAACAATGATAATACAAATACATGATAAAAATATTCCCCATTAAAATATTGCAAATATGCGTTATTATAAAATTTCACATACTAGTATATTATTGTTTTATGTATTAGGATCCTTTTAACATGTTTCACAGTAAAACAAGCTATGAATACAAACGCACACGTGTATATTACTGATACTTTAGAAATATTGAGGTAAATTTGGATGTACAACAAAAATGTAATATATCTAAAGATCGATCTATCTTATATCTCTATCTATCTATCTATTTATCTATCACAAAAAAACATATACCTACTATAGATAAATGTTAATAGTGGAAACATTTGAGCAATCCTTGCAGACGTCGCCAATTTAAGTGCAATAATGTAATATTTTGAATAATTTACACTGAGAAAATTACGTAAATAAAGGAATAAAAAATCGCGCATGTAAATTATAATATACTTTCACTTGAGACTACAGTTCAGATCAAGTAAAAATATTCTCTACATTTCCTATGTCCAGAAATTAATGATAATCATATACAAAGCAGAAATATGTAAAGTACTATTAAAGTCCTTATTAGTTTTTTTGAAACTGTGTGATGCTGGTTATGCAGAATTAATTACAAAAAATACATAATCAAAATGATTTCTTCTCCTCCAAGTCCGCAGCCGGTGGAAGCAGGAGGCCATCCTCAGAAATGACTGTGATGATCAGCCTCACATACTACACTGAAGTGTTCAACAACATTCCCAGAAATATTTTGCTGATTCAGCAGGTTTAAAATTATATCGAAATGTGAACTGGTTTTATATATGACTTATAAACAATTAAACAATTCTATGTCTTTTACTTTATAAAATGGGTTTAAAAGGAGACCAGGCCACCTCAACAGTGGACACACTTAGGCTAGGTCTACACAAGGACATTTGTCGCACGACATTTTGTCGCACCAATGACGCGCAACAATTTTTACAATGATAGTCTATGGTGTCGCACTGGGACATGCAACATGCTGCGACTGCGACAGTCGCAAAAAATCCATTTGCATGTCGCAGTGCAACACTATAGACTATCATTATAAAAATTGTCGCGCGGCATTGGTGCGACAAAATGTCGCGCGACAAATGTTGCAGTGTAGTTGTGCCCTATGTGTCGCGTGACTTATTGTCGCGCGACACATGTCGTCGTGTAGACCTAGCCTTACTTTGGCCAGCAAGTGAATTTGTTGCAAAACTTTGGCTCATGAAATGAGAATTTTTTTCCACAGATTACACCAAAACAGGAGCAAATTCCTTGATAAATGTGGGTCAAAGACTAAAAATTGTAGGAATGATTTTCCATAAAATGAAAAGATTTATGTATTGCACATTATTGGGGGAGATTTATCAATAGTTTTGGTGCTGATTGAATTAAATTACTGACAATAACACACCTACTATTAGAAATTTGGCACTGGTCTGTTAACTACTTCACGACCAGTTATGACTTGTCTTTTTGTAAAAGTATCTGAAAATGATTTAGGTATGCTAATGCAATTTATGTAAAAAAAATGCAATTTATGTAAAAAAAAAAATTGATGCATTTTGCTTAGATTCACACCATTATTTTTATTTTTTTCTGTGGAAGTACAGATTATGAAAACGATTAAATGAACCATTAATCACTGGTACCTATAGCTGCATTTACAGTTTACACATAATCATTTTGCAAGCTACTGACCAAAGATCCTCAACAGTCCCAAAAGATGGACATTTATGACATAATTATTGCACTGTGCCACCATTTGATAATGTAAATTTGATCCTTCCTGCAGTGTACTTGTATATACAAGTTTAGAATTAGGGTACTTTCACACTAAGGTTAGAAGAATCCGACAGGCAGATCCGGAAATCCGTATGCAAACGGATATCATTTGTTTCCGGATCCGTCTGACAAATGCATTTGCATGCATTTTTTTTTTTTAGATTTAATTATTTTTCATTTGCATGCATTTTACCGGATCCGTCTCTCCAGTGTCATCTGGAAAAATCGGATCCGGTATTATTTTTAAAGGTCTGCGCATGCACAGACTGGAAAACCGTATCTGTCAAAGTGGCAATTTCATAAACACTTAGTATCGGATCCGGCATAAATACATTTCAATAGAAATTGAAGTGTTCCGGAAATTTGACTGGAGAAAATACTGCAGCATGCTGCGGTATTTTCTCCGGCCAAATACCGTAAGAGGGACGGAACGGAAGACATCCTGATTCATACTGAACGGATAGCTTTTTATTCAAAAACTGATGCATTTTTTCCAGTATTGAGCCCTTATGACGGAACTCAATACCGGAAAGCTTTAATGCTAGTGTGAAAGTAGCCTTCGGGCGCTTTTCACATATGTCTGGCTCAGCTTCCCTCCAGCGTGGTGTAATAAATGTTAAAGAGAAACTTAAAGGGGTATTCTGGATTATGTAAAAATATGCACTATCCACAGGATAGGAGATAACTATTAGAAGGGCAGAGGTCCCACCACTGGGACTCCCACCAATCACAAGAAAGGGGACCCCGGACCCCAACAAGCACCCCGACAGGAAAGGACAGTTTTGCCCCTATCTTGTAGATGGGGGATGACTTCACATAACCAGAATACCCTTTTAGGATCTTTTAGGGCTGATTCCCACAACCAGGAAACACGGTCTGTGTGTTGGCCACATCTCCCGGATCTACTGCGGCTCCCCTGACCGAAACTGACTGCATCGTTTTATGATGCAGTCAGTTCCTATCTCATCGTGGGGCTATAGTACTGTACTGACATGATGAAATAAGTACAGTACAATAGATCTTTGATCAGATAGGAACCGACTGCATTATAAATCACTATTATGCAGTCAGTTCGGGTCAGGGGAGCCACATTTGGTCCAGAAGACATGCAGACCATACGCGGTTGTGTGAATCAGCCTTAAAGTGTTTTTTTTACATTTTAGCAAGTGGCATTTATCATGTAGAGAAAGTTAATACAAGGCTCTTACTAATGTATTATGATTGTCCATATTGCTTCCTTTGCAGGCTGGATTCATTTTTCCATCAAATGATACACAGCTTGTTTCCATGGTTACGACCACCCTGCAATCTATTAGTGGTGCTTGTGCTTTCACACTATAGGAAGAAGCACCGGCCTCTCTGGTGACCAAGACCGCGGGAGCTCACATAGGCTGCTGCTTTTTTATAGTGTGCAAGCACAGCCACCGATGCTGGATTGCAGGGTGGCCGTAACCATGGAAACGAGCAGTGTATAATGTGATATAAAAATGAATCCAGCCTGCAAAGGAAGCAATATGGACATATTGCAGCATTGTCCATGTAGTATACTGCACTGTACAGCAGCACTGGGTATTAAACATAGTGCAGCCCTATAATGCTCTGTATAGCAGTGCCACTGATGTTACAGCTGTGTACCCAGCACTGACAGCAGCTGGCATGGCATCTAGGACCACACCGCTGTAGTCCAGTCACAATGTAACTTCCTGCTCCCTGTACCTCATTAAAGTTCAGAGATAACAGAGGAATGGCCACCCCCATCATGTACTAGCGCTACAACAGCTACAGGCCCGGCGCTACCATAAGGCAGACCAAGTGGCTGCCTTAGGGCGCACCCATTGCAGAGAAGGGGTGGGCGGAAAAAATAAACTTTTTTTTTTTAAAATAAATCAAATCACTTCACCGCAGCGCCGAAGTTGCGCTGCGTGCGTGCGTCCCCAGCGGCATCTCACTCACAGAGCAGCACGCGAGTGAGCACGGCCGGTCACTGGGTCAGGGGGTGTGACTGGCGTGGCTAGTGGCGGCGGGCAGCAGCATGGACTGGAGGGATCTGGTGGTGACTCATGCTGGGAGTCACACACAGCCAGACTGCCGACTGGAGTGGTAGGTGAGCGCCAGTGGCTGTGCCATGGAGGGGGAGAAATGTGACACAATAGGGGTCATGGTGGTGATATAAAAAGGAGGGGGTGATGTGCCATGGAGGGGGATAAATGTGACATGGAGGGCTGATCTGACATAGGGAAGTGATTTGACATGGAGGGGGAGAAAAGTGACATGGGGGCATGATGGCTGATATGGGGGCATGATGGCTGACACGGGGGCATGATGGCTGACATGGGGGCATGATGGCTGACATGGGGGGCTGATTGATGGGGGCTGATGGCTGACATGGGGGCATGATGGCTGACATGTGGGGGGCTGATGGATGGGGGCATGATGACTGACATGGGGACATGATGGCTCAAATGGGGGCATGATAGCTGACATGGGGGCATGATGGCTGACATGGGGGCATGATGGCTGACATGGGGGGCATGATGGCTGACATGGGGGCTAATGGCTGACATGGGGGCTAATGGCTGAAATGGAAGGATAATGGCTGACATGGGGGCTGATGGATGGAGGCATGATGGCTGACATGGGGGGGGCTAATGGCTGACATGGGGGCTAATGGCTGACATGGGTGAATGATGGATGGGGGCTAATGGCTGACATGGGGGCATGATGGCTGACATGGGGGCATGATGGCTGACATGGGGGCCTAAAGACTCACATGGGGGCATAATGGCTGACATGGGGGCATGATGGCTGACATGGGTGGCTGATGGATGGGGGATGATGGCTGACATGGGGGACTGATCTGAGGTCTGATTAACATTAAGAGTCTGATTGGTGGTCTAACTTGAGGTGTAATGGGAAATATTTTTTTTTATTATTATCCTCCTCTAAAACCTAGGTGCGTCTTATGGGCCAGTGCGTCTTATAGTACGATAAATACGGTCCTCAAACCACCGATTGTCTGAAGCAGAGAGAAGATACCAGGACCACACAGAGGAGAAGCCAGCAGCTGCAGACGGGATGAGGGCCAGGTGAGCTGCAAGGGGGGGGGGGAGTCAAAATGTAGCTTCACTTGTGTTGGCAAAAATCCTTGCACCGGCCCTGAACAGCTACATCCCTCCCTCTGAAGTGACCACCACCCCCACCTTGGCACATGCCATATGTGCTCCCAGATCCTCTCACAGACACATGGCCGCATCCCTGGAAACTATGATGGCAGAGATGAGGGAAGAATATGAGCCATGGTGCTGAGTCCACACTGTCTCACTTCAGCCCTGTACATGAGGGAGCACCAGTCAGTGAATAGGGCAGTCATACTGCACGTCCCTCCCTTCCCAGTGTGGCCAGCAAACAGTTGCAGTGGGCGGCTGCTGAGTGCTGAGTAGCCCCCTATAAGACCATGACGTGCATCGGGTAGTGGGCACGCTATGTTCTCTCAGTCTCAGTCAGACCTGCTACTAAGCTGCGCAATAGTGCAGCTTAATATTGAAATACTGACAAGGTCAGTATTGAACTTAAAAATGCATTTGGGCCAAGAAAGGGAGAAGTCAATAATAATTAAACACATCCACAGGGCACTGAAACTGGCGCCAAAGCCCTCAGAGAGACCACGCAATGTGGTTTGCGACCTGCTCTCTTATGTGGACAAGGCGCGCATTTTGTCTGCAGCAAGGTAAAGAAACAGAATTACATACAGAAGCTGACCTGGCGTTTTATGAAGACATAGCTCCTTCTACGCTGGCTAAGAGACGGCTACTTAAATCGCTACTAGAAATCCTCCGAGATGCCAAGATACCGTACTCCTGGCTCTACCCCTTCAGCCTCTCCATACTTAAAGGAGGTAGACGCATCATTATCCAAACACCAGACGACCTGGAAAAAGCATGGCAGGCACTCGATCTACCCCCAGTGGAAATACCATCATGGCTACCAGTGCCACTCAACACCCACCTGCCAGCCCTTCCTCATCTGGAACAGTGGACCAGAGTTATCAAGCACAAACTGTCAAAGAATTCTAGGCCACAAGGGAAAATGGTACCACAACTCACCTAAACCTGCAGCGAAACTGAATTTGTATCCTGTAGAAGCAGAGACAACACCCTGAAGAGAAGAGAAGACCGAGAGTCTCGTTGGGTATTGGGGATGGGGTGGGGGGTCCAAAGGGAGACTGGCCAGGAATAACTGCCAAGGAGGAGCAGAATGGACCGGGGGAGATTGGGTATCCCCCCCCAGCGCACCCCCCACTGCTCTGGAGTTATATCTCATGGGGACAATCTCTGCGACTCCATTTATCTATATTTCAGATAAGATGAACGATTTATTTGTCTCTCTTTTTCACCCTGTCTTTCATTTTATTCTGGCTATACTATCATCTCTCTTATCTCTATACAAAATTTTCCTATATACGAGAGCTCAGAGGAAACAAGGGCTTCTGAGCAGACTCCAGGGTCTGAAATCAATGGGAGCATAAGACGGTTGATCCAAGATACCCCGAGAGGAGCTCTTTCTATTCAAGCTATTATGAGCTAATAAGCTTTTCCCGGTTTGTTGAATACCTCACTGTTTTTAGTTCATTTATGAAAAGGGTGGGGGTGCTGGGGTTTTGAGCTAGGTTGTTGTTAAATTTTATTAACCTTGATCACAACTTTCCCCCCACTAGCACAGATAAGCTGAGTAAGAGTTTTAAAGTTGATCACCCAAGGGTTTTCTATTCTATCGGCCTAAGGCCTTTGTAGGGCAGCTGTAGACTGGGCAGAGGCACGTTTATTGGCTATCCCCAGTCGACCATAGGAGCTCCAAGTATTCAAATAGACCACCTAAGAGTTTTATCTGTTAACCCCCAGCCCTAGTTCTTACTATTACCCTGCATCTTCCCAATCCGCCCCCCCCCCCTTCTTATTTCCCACAGGAATCCAGATTTCCTGGTCACTCTGAGTAGCTTTAAAATCCTCCAATTGCATTTGTATATCGGTTAGGGATTGTGAGCAACATTTTAAAAATCTTCCCTTTGCAAGACATAAATGGCTGACATACTGATTACTACTTTCAATGTAAAAGGATAGATTCTCCTAACAAAAAGGAGCAACTGGCACTAATGCTACATAAACTTAAATCCCAAATAATATTCTTTCAAGAAACCCACATTAAACAAAGGAGAGTTCTGAAGGTTCCCCTATTTCCTTATAAGCAATGGTTCCATAGTTGTCACCCTTTATCTGCGTCCAAAGGTGTATCTATAGGATTCCATCACACAGTACCCTTTAAGTTCCACCAACAACTATCAGATGCGGAGGGGAGACTCCTTTTTCTTAAAGGAGAAATAGCTTCCCAAAAAAATTACCTTGGTGAATGTTTATGCCCCTAACGCCTCCTTGGTGACCTGGCGTTTGAAGGCCTTGAACACCCTGAAGGTGTTTGTGGAGGGTCTGGTGGTGCCGGGTAAAGACCTTAATTTAGTTCTTAACCCGCTCACAGACTCTTCATCTGGCAAAACCTATATTTCACAGAAACACCTGAGTAAGCTTCACAAGAAATTACAAGAGCTGTGTCTTAATGATGTATGGAGACACCTCAATCCGGCTAGATTACTCATTATATTCTAACCCACACGCATATTTCCAGAGATTGGATTATGTTTTAATTTCTACTTCTTTCTTGCAGAAGTGCTAGCATAGGTTCTATCACGATCTCGGATCATGCTCCCTGTATGGTGACCCTCGCCCTGGCCTCCTTGCCCATCAGAAACTGGAATTGGAGACTAAATGAATCGGCACTTCATGACCCCAGACATTGTGAGCAGATCAATATACTCTAATCTACCTTTTTATCCACCAATCTCAATCCTGACTGTAATTACCCAATTGTTGGGGAAACGCATAAGGCGGTTGTGAGGGGGAGCTTCATTGCACTTGGCACTAAAATTAAAAAGCAAAAACAAAAATCTATATTCATTGTTGGCACAAATAGCAACAATGGAAAGAATTCACAAAAAATCAACTTCTATGAAAGTACAGGCAGATTTAACAGAACTGAGACTGGATTTGAAAAAGTTACTGTCACAGATCGTAGCAAAACATCTACTCTACTTCCAACATAAAATATATGTACATGGGAATAAGGTCAATAAAATGATGACCTCCTTACTGAAAAGCTAAGCAAACATCTCATATTGCAAAAATTACAGGAAAAGACGGTACCTCCAGCTAGACACACCATCAATAGATAAGACCTTTCAAGAGTTTTACTCGGAGTTATATAATGTAATTAAAGAAAGCAGACAAGACGAGGTACTAGATAGGTCTTAACTTACATCACAGTTTTTAAGCTCTCTAAATCTACCCTCACTCTCAGCAGAAATGGGTGCTCACTTAATTAGACCAATCACACAAGAAGTGCGAGCTGTAATATTCAGCTTTGCACCAGGAAAGAGCCCGGGACTTACCCAAGGAAGGAAAGGATCCATTGAGCTGCGGTAGCTACAGACCGATCTCATTATTAAACATCGACTTGAAAATCTTGGCAAAAATCTTGGCCCTCAGATTGAGTTCTATGCCACCGTCGCTCATAGGCTGCTAACAATCTGGTTTTGTGAAAGGAAGGGAGGGAAGAGACAATGCACATCGCATTTTCCATTACATATACAGTACAGACCAAAAGTTTGGACACACCTTCTCATTCAAAGAGTTTTTTGTATTTTCATGACTATGACAATTGTAGATTCACACTGAAGGCATCGAAACTATGAATTAACACATGTGGAATTATATACATAACAAAAAAGTGTGAAACAACTGAAAATATGTCATATTCTAGGTTCTTCAAAGTAGCCACCTTTTGCTTTGATTACTGCTTTGCACACTCTTGGCATTCTCTTGATGAGCTTCAAGAGGTAGTCACCTGAAATGGTCTTCCAGAGATGCTTAGCACTTGTTGGCCTTTTTGCCTTCACAGCGGTCCAGCTCACCCCAAACCATCTTGATTGGGTTCAGGTCCGGTGACTGTGGAAGCCAAGTCATCTGGCGCAGCACCCCATCACTCTCCTTCATGGTCAAATAGCCCTTACACAGCCTGGAGGTGTGTTTGGGGTCATTGTCCTGTTGAAAAATAAATGATGGTCCAACTAAACGCAAACCCGATGGAATAACATGCCGCTGCAAGATGCTGTGGTAGCCATGCTGGTTCAGTATGCCTTCAATTTTTAATAAATCCCCAACAGTGTCACCAGCAAAGCACCCCCACACCATCACGCCTCCTCCATCATGCTTCACGGTGGGAACCAGGCATGTAGAGTCCATCCGTTCACCTTTTCTGCGTCGCACAAAGACATGGTGGTTGGAACCAAAGATCTCAAATTTGGACTCTTCAGACCAAAGCACAGATTTCCACTGGTCTAATGTCCATTCCTTGTGTTCTTTAGCCCAAACAAGTCTCTTCTGCTTGTTGCCTGTGCTTAGCAGTGGTTTCCTAGCAGATATTCTACCATGAAGGCCTGATTCACACAGTCTCCTCTTAACAGTTGTTCTAGAGATGTGTCTGCTGCTAGAACTCTGTGTGGCATTGACCTGGTCTCTAATCTGAGCTGCTGTTAACCTGCGATTTCTGAGGCTGGTGACTCGGATGAACTTATCCTCCGCAGCAGAGGTGACTCTTGGTCTTCCTTTCCTGGGGCGGTCCGCATGTGAGCCAGTTTCTTTGTATCGCTTGATGGTTTTTGTGACTGCACTTGGGGACGCTTTCAAAGTTTTCCCAATTTTTCGGACTGACCTTCATTTCTCAAAGTATTGATGGCCACTCGTTTTTCTATACTTAGCTGCTTTTTTCTTGCCATAATACAAATTCTAACAGTCTATTCAGTAAGACTATCAGCTGTGTATCCACCTGACTTCTCCACAACACAACTGATGGTCCCAACCCCATTTATAAGGCAAGAAATCCCACTTATTAATCCTGACAGGGCACACCTGTGAAGTGAAAACCATTTCAGGTGACTACCTCTTGAAGCTCATCAAGAGAATGCCAAGAGTGTGCAAAGCAGTAATCAAAGCAAAAGGTGGCTACTTTGAAGAACCTAGAATATGACATATTTTCAGTTGTTTCACACTTTTTTGTTATGTATATAATTCCACATGTGTTAATTCATAGTTTTGATGCCTTCAGTGTGAATACACAATTTTCAGTCATGAAAATAAAGAAAGCTCTTTGAATGAGAAGGTGTGTCCAAACTTTTGGTCTGTACTGTATGTAGCTCAAAATAGGAAAACCCCACTGGTTCTGTTGAGTATCGACGCTGTAAAGGCATTCGACAGAGTAAATTGTTCTTTTATGAGACTAGCGCTTTATAAACTCAATATCCCAGATACACTCACCTAAAGAATTATTAGGAACACCATACTAATACGGTGTTGGACCCCCTTGTGCCTTCAGAACTGCCTTAATTCTACGTGGCATTGATTCAACAAGGTGCTGGTAGTATTCTTTAGAAATGTTCGCCCATATTGATAGGATAGCATCTTGCAGTTGATGGAGATTTGAGGGATGCGCATCCAGGGCACGAAGCTCCCGTTCCACCACATCCCAAAGATGCTCTATTGGGTTGAGATCTGGTGACTGTGGGGGCCATTTTAGTACAGTGAACTCATTGTCATGTTCAAGAAACTAATTTGAAATGATTCGAGCTTTGTGACATAGTGCATTATCCTGCTGGAAGTAGCCATCAGAGGATGGGTACATTGTGGTCATGAAGGGATGGACATGGTCAGAAACAATGCTCAGGTAGCCCGTGGCATTTAAACGATGGCCAATTGGCACTAAGGGGCCTAAAGTGTGCCCAGAAAACATCCCCCACACCATTACACCACCACCACCAGCCTGCACAGTGGTAACAAGGCATGATGGATACATGTTCTCATTCTGTTTACGCCAAAGTCGGACTCTACCATTTGAATGTCTCAACAGAAATCGAGACTCATCAGACCAGGCAACATTTTTCCAGTCTTCAACCAATTTTGGTGAGCTCGTGCAAATTGTAGCCTCTTTTTCCTATTTGTAGTGGAGATGAGTGGTACCCGGTGGGGTCTTCTGCTGTTGTAGCCCACCTTTCTTTCCCATTCTGACATTCAGTTTGGAGTTCAGGAGATTTTCTTGACCAGGACCACAACCCTACATGCATTAAAGCAACTGCCATGTGATTGGTTGACTAGATAATCGCATTAATGAGAAATAGAACAAGTGTTCCTAATAATTCTTTAGGTGAGTGTATATTTGTACAAGCAACATTCTCGTTATACGGACAGCCATATGCCAAATTGCGAATAAATGGGACTTTGTTTTCCCCCTTTGAGATCTCAAATGGAACGAGGTAAGGCTGTCCCCTGTTCCCTTCTCTCTTTGTCATGGTGGCAGAAACATTAATTCAGTCAATCCTCCAAGACCCTCTGATTCAGGGTATTCAGTACGGCGAGAGAGATCTCAAGTGCACAGCATTCACTGATGACTTGTTGTTCCTGGTCACCAACCCAGAGGGAGGAATATTGGCTCTGGATAATAAGTTAAAAGTGTTTAGCGCATGTTCGGATTTTAAGGTTAATACCACAAAATCAGAATTGTTAAACATCACATTGTCCGAAGAGGAACTGGCACTGCTGAGTAACATCTCACCTTTTCCAATATCGAAAAGTCCACTGACATATCTAGGTATAAAGATACCAGGGAATCTTAGAGACCTCTATATAATAAACTACATCTCTTTATTGGAAAAGGTTAAGGAACTCTTAACCTTTCTATCGTGGATGTACTGTAAGAACGTTCTGAAAGCCTATGTCTGTCCCAAGATCCTATACACACTTCAAATGGTCCCAATTAGGCTACCTAATAGTTTATTTTCAGTCATAAAAAGTGTCTTCTTCTCTGGAGCAGAAGGAAAGCCAGAACTCCCTACCATGTTCTTGTAAGGCATAGAGAGGAGGGGGGTCTGGGGTTGTCTGATGTGCACTTGTACTGACAAGCTATACAACTAAATAGATGGATGGAAATGGTAGACCCAAGAAGACAGCCTGATGTAACTAAGTTAGCAGGTTATGCTACAGGTCCTTCATTCTAAGATAGGCTATTGCTGTCAAAGGGGCTCCCCACAGACTTAAGGAACTGTCATCCATTATTAAGGGGGCTAGGGGAGACATGGTCCAAGTTGCACAAATCACTCATAGGGGGTCTTTCCCCATTAATCCCAGCAAGCCTACTCCTGGAACTTATGGGATCACCACCGGGGACATTCCGGGCTTTTTGGAGACTATTCTCCTCCACTACTCTTGAGAATTTTTTTTCAGGAATGTAAATTCCCGCCAATTGAAGCTCTCCCCACACACACCTTAGACAACCAGCTTCCCTCTCCTTATGTCAATCTCACTTTCAAACGATCTGCCACCCTTTTGAAAAGCTAATTGTCTCTCCAATGTTGAAACATAAGAAGTCTCGGTTCTTAATGCGCTGCTGGGAAGTCAGGCAAGAGAGTCCAAACCCCCCTATTTGGTGAAGTGGGAAAATAAGTTGGGACTATCGCTGACAGAAAGGGAAGTTAAAAGCATTTTGACAACATCTCATGGCTTCTCATCATGTATTCGCATGCAGGAAGTGGAGTTGTGGAGATGGAGTGGGTTCTTTATCTCATATCTGGTGGGCTTATCCGGAAATACGACCCTTCTGGGATGAAGTTCAGGAGATTCTTAAGAAACTTACACACCAGGATTTTTGCATTTCAGTGGAAATTATAGTCTTGGCAAGACCAAATAACTTATACATACCTTGAATGTACAAAAAAGATATCACCACACACCTACTTGCAATTGCCAGATCGTTAATACCATTACACTGGCTAGATACAAGACCCCCTTCGATTTGGGAGTGGAGGGGGAAGGTGGACCTAATATGTTAATTTGAGGAAATGTCCAGCTGGATTAACAGAACACATGACAAGTTCCTAAAAATCTGGCAGCCATGGCGCGACATAGCAAATTCTATATGATAAAGTGAAGATTTGGTCCTTTTTTCTCCTTCGGCCTCTGATAAGGCAATCCATAGGTTTGTACTAAAAATAGCTAACTCAGAGAATCAGTGGGATAGAAGCAATATGAACATATACCCCCCCCCCCCCCCACACACACACACACACAGTCCCTTAATTGCCCACCCTCAACTTCCCCTCCTGTCCTCAACCCCCCTTTTTTCGATATATACAGATATTCTAAATTTTCCTTCTTAGCCATTTATTTGGTATCGTTAACAATGAGCTGTGTAATTCGATGTAATTTCTTTGAAGCTTTTGTGACGTCTTCTCATTATCCTGTTCAAATGTACTAGTTGTAAATTGAAAATAAAGATTTATATTTTTTTTAAATGCATCAAAGTACTCAAAAAGTGTTGTGCAACCTTAGTACAGACCATGCAATATGGCCTTTTTCCTGCAGCAAGTACAGACCATCCAATATGGTTGCTCTATATAGCAAGTACAGACCATGGCAATGTGGATTGTTCCCTGCAGCAAATACGGACCATGCAAGGTTTTTTCACCTATAGCCAGTACTGTCTATGCATGTGGATTGTTATTTGTGTCTAATACAGTCTATGCAATGTGGGGGTGTCTGTGCCATCAAGGACATCTCATATCTGGGAGTTCCCTGCCATCAAATACAGTCCATGTAATCTGGAGTATCTGTGGCATCAAGTATGGCTCACACATGAGGTTTCTCTGGCGGTAAGATCCCTGCCATCAAATACAGTCCATGTAATCTGGAGTATCTGTGGCATCAAGTATGGCTCACACATGAGGTTTCTCTGGTGGTAAGTACAGACCACGTAATGTGAGGCGTCTGTGGCACCATATACAGCTCATGCCTGGGGGATTCCCTAGTTTAATGGGTATCTGTCAGCAGATTTGTACCTATGAAACTGGCTGATCTTTGCACTTGCCAGCTGAAGTCATATGTGTTGGTCCTATGTTTATATGTGCCCGCATTGCTGAGATTTATCCTTCACTCACTGCGCCTGCGTCTAATACTAAAATGGACGGCGCAGGCGCGGGATTTTCGGGGCACAGTGGAGACCGAGGATGTCAATCACCTTTACAAGGGCGTGCCAAACGGTGAGAGGACAGAGTCTCTAGGTGCTGCAGCAACGCCTCACTAGCACCTAGAGGCTCATTTGCATATTATAAAAGTTGGCTCTAGTCTGGCAGCTTGACCCCCTCATGACACTCTGTATATAAATCTGGAAGGAGTCATGGTGCTCTATGAGCTGCTTCCCTCTGGAGGGACTTCTGTTCCAGCAGGGGGGCCTCCCCTAGCTGCTACATAATGGTATGTCCGACTCTGATGCTACCCTGGCTTAGACTGACTAGACGTTTCCTGCTGCCCCTCCCTTGGTAGGAAATGGGACTAACCCACTTCTGTCTAAAAGGGGGAGAATAGAATGGCAAATTCCATACTATCTAAAGATCTCTCTGCCATACATGCTGCCTCCTGATGGTGAACCAGGCATATAAGATGTAATACAACAAATAATTGCAAGTAATAGCAGAACTATTAATGCACAGTGTAAAGGATCTGAAATAAATACACAGATGACATTATGGTTAGCCCATAAGAGACAGTAGCAGGGTGTACAAAGGGTAATACCACTCTGGGGTATTACGTATTGCACACCATAGGGTTCCCTGGTAATAATGATGTCACAGTGATGTCACTCTTAGCGGACGCTCTTAGTCTTCAAAACATCTCTTTCTTTATTTCATCAATGCAGATACATATTGAGGATGCGTATCAGCTGCTGATGAAGGCTGGACGGGCCGATATGCTTCCTCAATATGTATCTGCATTGATGTAATAAAGGAAGAGATGTTTTGAAGACTAAGAACGTCCGCTAGGATTTTTTTGCTACATTTCCATTGGAGTGATTCCTTTCCCGTGCCGACGAACTGGAAGTCAGGTGTTGACCATTTTTGCAAGTTACTCTTTACTCGGACTTTATGAATTAAATTTTTTGCACAAAATATGCTACATTTTGAGCTTGATTTATGACAAAACCTGGCAGATGATTGCTTAAGTTGGTCTTGGGTATGGCCACATGGAGTGGATTTTTCGCAGTAACATTTCAGTGGTGGATTTTGCCGTGAGCTGAAGCTGTAAATCCACTGTGGATTTGTGATGGATTTTGGTACAGATTTGCTGCAGGTTTCACCCTCTGCAATGAGAAGGTTGAAATAAGGAGTGGAAATCCACAGCATAAATTGACAAGCTGCAAATTTAAAATCCTCCCCACAGGACAATTTAGGATACGACCACGCGGTCAGGTTTCTGCATGCAGTTTTGGAAGTCAAAACCAGAACTAAATAAAAAAAAAAATAGAAGTACTATCTTTCCTTTATGTTTTCTCTCCTTTTAAGATCCACTCCTGATTTTGGCTTACAAAACGGCATGCATAATTACTTTTTTTTTGTCATGTGTGGCTGAGATATCTTAAAATCTCATACACATTGCTGGTACTGTATAACACTGCATATCTGTACTGTATGGACATACCCTTATTGAACCTCATATGCTGCAGCTACAGATGTAGCAAAATGTATCTATTTGCATAGCATCACTATTGTAATAGTAAGTCTATGAATGGTGCACTACACAAAAAACATATACGCATTTCATTAACAGTGCAGTGTGCTAGAGAGGTAGAGATAAAGTTTACATCTGTATGTTTGATATTCGTCTTTTTCTCACTTATGAGTGTCATGATTATACTTTATATGTAGACTTCTGTTCTTGCCATAAAGTTACTTACATCCTGGTGAGCTTGTGATAGTCTTGCGCTTCCACATAGCAGCCACTCGGAGGAGGATTTCAGTCTGCTTGCCTTTACATTGGTTTATCTTACAATTTAAAAATAAGAACACTAGGAATTGTGGGAAAGTTGCAACAGGGGATAATTAAATAAAGGACTGTACATCCAACAGCGATCATGCTGAACTACAAGGACCAAAGGCACCAGGATGTCGTTGTCCGGTCCCTGATCTCTGCTTCCCATGAGGTTAAGATGGAGTCACATACAATTTCTAATATCATCTTTTTTTAACAATTGTAAATTATCATCATTTCTATAGGACTGTATTTGTGAAAGGGGTTGTCCAGGAGTATTCATTTTTTAATTTTATTTATGGCTGTAGTAATAATAATACCATGAATGTTATTGGAAGAAGAGGAGTCCCCTTTTTTTTTACCGCCGCCAAGTAACATCCAGGACAGACAACCCTTGTTCTTTTCCAGAGATGAAGCTTTATTTAGATTATCAGACCAAGAAGCAGTAAGTATTATGGCTATTGTTCCAATGAGATATGGCTGAATAGAGGTAGCATTACTCTGGGTATTCGGTGTATTCATCTATACCTCATTGAGATCACATTAATCACATAAAAAAGGGGCTCCAAATATACTTATTATTAATCACCTAACAGTTTTGCCGGAGCTCTGCTCGAGCTTTGAGAAAAGTACTTAAAAGTTCCGCTCGAGCAGAGCTTGGACAGAAGGTATGGGGTGGCTACTTTAGCTGCTCATATCCTGGTATTGGTAGCAGCTAGAGATATGTGCAGTGACTCCCTGAGGAGCAAGTGTATAGGAGTGGTTGTGGCCCTGATGAAGTGTTGTGTCGCGGTGTACTCCCTCGGACTGTTGCTCCCTGGAGATCAATGCAGTAGAAATATAGTACTGAAGAAGGAGGCCATAGTTAAATGTGACAAAGTCTTTATTGCTAACGTAGAACTTCCAATACATTCAATCGCAGCAATTTCCAAGTGTAATTTCCTCTGGCACCAGCAAGGAATCTGAAGGCAGGCTGATGGCTGCAGTTTAGCACTTAGGTCGTACAGGCCTAGTAATGTTCTGGGTGATGGGTATCTTAGTTGCAGTCCCTCACCTTAAATCAGTGTCTGCAGATGCTTGTTATAGCTGTTCATTCTGCTGTCAAGCTTCTCAGGACTTCACTTGAGGCAGAAGAATATGTGAACACTGTGAATAATCTGTAAGAGGAGCAGGAGCTTTGCGGTTTGAGTCTTCTCCCCTCTGAGGTTACTTAGGAACTCCTCTTGATGCCCACTCCTAATAAGAGGTGAGGAACAAGGTGGTTAGCCATGTTCCTTGCCAGACCTTGCCAACCATTCCTTGCTGGGAACTGCGGCCAGAAGAAAACAATAGAATACATAATATACAACAATATACAACTTGTAGTACCCCCGGGTCCAGGGTACTACATATGGGTCTGGTCTCGATTGAAAGCTTTCAAACATAACCAAAATCACAGGATTATTCCACTACATCGGGAGATATAGCTGTTAGAAACCTGCTTTTACTTTAACTTTTAGCTGCATTCAATGCCAACCCAATTTCTGAGAGCTATATCTTTTGATGTAGTGGAGATAATGCTTCTTTGAAAGCAAACCAAAATTCTCACCAGTCTACAAATCAATAGAAGGAAGCAGCACTCCATTGCAAAAGTGACGTTTATTCACACAATGTCAAACAGGCAACATTTCAACTGTTCAATAAACTTTTGCACTGGAGTGCTGTGTGTAAATATATATTTCAAATCTCTGCAGCACTCCTTTATAAGTGCATCAATAAAGGACGAAATTACATTTTTTCATTCTGCTTGCTGGCAGCAAGGACGCAAGGACTGTAGCACATGCTGATAGTATCCACATTTTGAATATTTAAAGTTTTCTACTATTAGACTCCGAAGTAAACCAAGGAGCACTACTGTCAGATCGGTGACAATAGCAGGCATACACAAAAAATTAAGGAAAGTGAACTCGGCGGTCAATACGTGTGTACAATTAAATCTAATCCTCAATCTCCAACCCCAAACAAGTACCCATTATGAACTAATGTCTCATGTTGTAGTAAGAAACCCACACAAAAAGGACCAAGTAGAATAATATAAATACCACTATGAGTAAAGAGAAAGAGGGGGGGGGGGGATATCAGAAATAGACATACAAATTTATATAATTACTGACCAGTTTACTCTGGCGCCTGACAGGTTTTTTATGAGTATCTTCTTCTGGGGAATTCATGGATTTTTAATATATGTCTGAAGTAAATCTTGTTGGCACACAACTCAGAGGACACAATTGCATTCTTAACCCCTTAGTGACATAACTAAATATAGCCTTAAGGACCAATAACATTTTCCTCTTCTGTGTTCCAGCAATCATAACTTTAACATGTTTCCTTTCTAAAATGTTCTTAATTTTGTTGGATGAGTTGTAGTTTTTTTTTTAGGAACCATTTTATTTTTTCTATTTTATTTTTAGGGGGAAGGTAAAAAAACAGCAATTTTAACATTATTTTGTGGATTTTATTTATGGGGTTCACGGTGTGGTATAAGTAACATCCTAACTTTATGATGATAAAATATACAGACATATACAGGGTGGCTCACGAAAAAGTTGCCCGCCTCTAATATCTAGAAATCAGACTGCCTAATAGTTACTCGTAAATAGTAGTAAATAGTAGAACCTTTCAGTTCCCACAGGACTCTGGAGAAGAAGCATTCGTAGGCTGATAATTCCTTTCTGAATGCATAAAAATATGCGCACAACTGTGGTGATGTTTAAATACTTCAACTTGAGTGACATTTCATAAAAATATATAAGTGGAAAACCCCAAAGTTTTTCTAATCTCCTGGACTAATACTTTCCTCAACCACAGGAGATATTTCCTATGCTGTTATTGTTAGGGATATAAAGCATGTCCACAACAAGCGCTCTTATAAACACAAAAGTAGTATTTAATGGGTATGTTCACTTACTTTTCAGAAATAGCTGGGTAAACCAAAAATAAACAAAAACTTGATGTATTTTCCTAAGTTTTTATGCTTTGACTATAAGAAGATGCTGCAGGAATGTTGAAAAAAAGAAGTTGGTTGATTCCCAGAAGTCTGGCTGTGTAATATTAATATAATAATCATATTGATCCATATAGCGCCAACATATTACATGTGCCAACTAAATAAATAAAAAATGACCAACAATTCAAACAACAGAAGTGAGGGCCCTGCTCGCAAGAGCTTACAATCTATGAGGAAATCGATGTAACACAAAAGGTAAAAGTGCTTGTTATATACAATGGTCCATCCAACTTTAATACTGGAGAAGCTGCCTGAGCCTGTCACCAGTAGGTACATGTACAGATAGGGAGTGCATTGAGTGTGGAGGATATGGATGAAAAGATCCGGTGCTGAGGAATAATGTAATAGAGGGTGGACATAGTTGATTTGCATTTAGAAATGTGATAGGCCACCCTAAAAAACAATTAGGTGTCGGAAAGTAACCTTGTCTTTGATAGCACATTCCAGACAACTAGTGCAGTTCGAGAAAAGTCATGGAGACAGAAGTGAGAGGTTCATGTTATGGAGGATGTTTGTTTGGATTGTCCCTTTAAATCAAAAATAAAGCAATTTGGAGCAATCCAGCTAATGAACCAGAAAAGAGGTTAATTTAACCCATTCATGCATTTGGAGCTGCTGCCATCAGCAGACAGTGTCAGCTGTGATTTATAGCTACACTCTGCTGCTACGGCCGAAATTGGTGCTGGCACTGATCTCGGCTGTTTAACCCCATAGATGCCGTGGTCAGTAGCTGCCCACAGCATCCATGGGGTTGAGATGGAGGGAGCTCCCTCTCTCTTCTATCAGGCCGCCGCTGCGGCGATGGTAGGGGCCCGTTGGTTGCCATGGCAACCGTACGCCTTACAAAGGCGTCCATTGCTGCCATGTACACCTTAGTGTAATTGTAGCACTGACTATACAGTGCAATGCAATAGATGACTATTGCACTATTGCAGTGCACTGTATATCCATCAGGCCCACTGGATCTTCAAGATCCAAATGTGTCTTGATAAATAAAAAGTATTATGTTACTGATACCGTTGGATGAACGCTGTAAAAATAAAGTAGAAAACAAAGATGGAATTGCTGTTTTTGTCACCTCACCTCCACAAAAAAAGTGATCAAAAAGGCATATGTACCCCAAAATTATGGCAATAAAAACTACAGCCAGTCCTGCAAAAAACAAGCCCCCACACAGTTACATTGGTGAATTTTTTTTTAAAGTTGTGGACTTTAGTATATGACAATGCAAAAGCGATTTTATGCTGAAAAAGTAGTAAAACATAAAAATATATAAATTTGGTATCGTCATAACTATTAATGTTAGTATATAGTGATGCAAAATATTATTTATTTTAAAAACAAAAATGATTTTATGCTGAAAAATTGTAAAACATAAAAAACGATATCAATTTGGTATTGCCATAACCGTATCAACCAACAGAATAAAATTATCAGATCATATTTACTGCAAGAGGAACCCCATAAAAAATTAAAATAGAAAACACTCACACAATTGCCATTTTTACCCAATTCACCTCCACAATTTTTTTTTATAAAAAGTTTTCAAAAAGTCATATGTACCCCAAAATCATACCAACAAAAACTAAAGCCAATCCCTCAAAAAACAAGCCCCCACACAGCTACATTGGTTAACAAAATAAAAAGGTTATGGACTTTAGTATATGACCAGGCAAAATATAATTTATTTTTAACACAAAAGTGATTTTATACTAAAAAAAAGCTGTAAAACATAATAAAAACTATATAAATTTGGTATCACCATAACTGTTATGGCCCCTAAAAACTATTTCTGCAAATTACATGTTAGAAAATCCCGATGCCGCTCCTTCCCTTCTGAATGCTACCGTGTCCCCAAACAGCGATTTATGACCATATATATGGTGTTGCCGTATTCAGGAAAAAATGCATAAATTGTAGGATGCATTTTCTCCTGTTAGCAATTGTGAAAATAAAACATTTAGGGCTAAAGCAACATTATATTAGGAATAAAAGTTCATTTTTCATTTTCACAGCCATGCATTTCTAAATTCTATAAAACGCTTGTTGGGTTAAAGCATTTACTTCACCACTAGATTTATTGCTTGAGTGGTGTAGTTTCCAAAATGGAGTCAATTTTGGGGGTTTTCTTTCTAGGGGTACCTCAGGGTCTCTTGAAATGTGACATGGCACCTGAAAACCATTCCAGCAAAATTTGCCCTCCGTTAACAATACGGCGCTCTTTTTCTTCTGTGCCCTGCCATGTGGCAATACAGCAAGTAATAACCACATGTGGGGTGTTTCTGTAAACTGCAGAATCGGGGTAATAAATATTAAGGTTTGCTTGGCTGTTAACCCTTACTATGTAACAGGAAAAATTTATTAAAATGGATAATCTGCACACAAAAATGAAATTTTAAATTTTCCGCTCCATTTTGCTTTAATTTTTGTGGAATACCTAAAGGGTTAACAACGTTTGTAAAATCAGTTTTGAATAACTTGAGGGGTGTAGTTTTTAAAATGAGGACATTTTGGGGTGGTTTGTACTATGTAAGTCCCACAAAGTGACTCAGTAATTGAACTTGTCCTTAAAAAAATGGGTTTTGCCAATTTTCTTAAAAAATTTAACATTTGCTTCTATACTTCCTGAAAAAATAAAATTACATTTACAAAATGATGCAAACATAAAGTATACATATGGGGAAAGCAAAGTAATAACTATTATATGAAGTATCACTATGTGTCTTAGAAGCTGAGAAATTTAAATTTTGAATTTTTTTCCAAATTTTCTGCTAATTTGGGGCTTTTTTTATGCATAAAGGTAAAACATATCAACTCAAATTCACCACTAACATGAAGTATGATGTGTCTTGAGAAAACAATCTCAGAATGGCTTGGATAAGTAAAAATAAAGTATATAAAGTGAGACATGTCAGATTTGAAAAATGGGGCTCCGGCATTTTGTCCAAACTGGCTGTCGCTTGAACGGGTTAAGTAATGCATTAAAGGAAAATACTTTTCTCAAATTGGAAACAAAAAAAGTTGATGATATTAGTCACTAATATTTCTGGTGACCCATATTTTGACACAAATACTGACCCCTAATGCAACAAAGTTTTTAGCAGAAGAACGCATTTGAGGTCCCTCCAAAATCAGTCACCTGCCAGTAGTAGTGTAGACCAGTGGTGGGCCAAATTGTAGACAGCAATCTACTCGTAGACTTCAGAGCAGGGACCAGTAGAACTTAATGTTAGTTAGCCAGGATGTTCACCTGCTGGGTTCAACACAGAAGTGGAAACACTTCTCCTCATAGGCATGCCAAAGACTTCCTCTCACCTCTCTTTTCTGCTGGGTTTCCATGTTCAGGTTTTTAGATGGTGTTTTTGAACCCAAAACCAGGAGTGGATTCAAAAAGAGAAGACGACTCGGTCTTTCCTTTATTTCTGTCCTCTGTTTATGATGTGTTCCTGGCTTTGGCTTCACAAACTGCATCAAAAAACCTGAACGAGGAAACCCAGCCTTTTAGTGAAATTCTCACTGGCAAATCATAGTGACTATTTACTGGTGTGGGTCTAACACATTCTTTGTTAGGGAATTAATTGTATTATGATAATATGTATGAAAACATCTTTCACATTTATGTGGAAAAGTCTGCATTGATTCATTTCATAATATATCTTTTTAAGGGTTTGAGCTCTGATGCAACTCCAAATCACCTAATTCCCTTCACATAGCCCTAGAGCTAATGGGTAACCTTATGCCTGCAGCTGCCACTAGGGGAGCTGATGCCTTCTGCAAAAGGATCTTTTCAACCGCATAGTGGTTAAAGGGAAGCAGGGGAGCTTTGGAGCTCAGTAATGGTAATGCTAAACTCCAACCCTTATTAATATATTTTATGAAATTATTGCACACTAGATATTAAGCATGTTACAATAACCGGCGCAAGAACAGTAGTGCATAAACATTAGTAGGAACAGTCTATATTAAATAGCAAGGTAATTTGACCACATTGTATTTCTTGTTTTATTTTATTTTTGCCAAAAGTATTTTGGCAAGAAGTCACAAGTAATATAATAATAAAAATAAAATGGAAACGTATATACAATACAGTGATAATTATAAGTATAATTATTATAGCCTTAGTGTAAAACTTTGTAACAATCTGCAATATACAATATCTGAAGCAGATATTTAGAAAAAATGTTTACCTCTTGAAATCTTTCTATAAAATTTCTTTATAGACAACAATTCTTGTAAATATTCTGTCTGAATCTGGCAACAGTTTACCTTGTTCAGGATTTTCGAATGTTCTAATATTTTCTCTTACCGTAATATTTGCTTATATGTGGCTGTAATATGCGTCACTGCCACTGACTGCTTGCTGTGGCAGAGATTGCTGGTGCTGACTGGTGGCTGAGACTGCTGGCACTGAGTGCTGGCTGTGACTGAGACTGCTGTCACTGACTGGTGGCTGTGGCTGGTGGCCAAGACTTGTGGCTGTGGCTCAGACTGCTGACACTGACTGGTGGCTGAGAATGGTGGCACTGACTGCTGGCTGTGGCTGCTGGCCGTGGCTCAGACTGTTGGCACTGACTGCTGGCTGTGGCTGAAAGTACTGGCTGCGGTTGGATGCTGAGACTGCTTGCACTGACTGATGGATGTGGCTCTGACTGGTGCATGTGGCTGGTGGCCGAGACTGGTGGCTGTGGCTGAGACTGCTGGCACTGACTGGTGGCTGTGGCTGAGACTGGTGGCACTGACTGCTGGTAGCGACTGGTAGGTCAGACTGCTGACAGGGGCTCCTCTCTATATGGCTCCGACGTGCTTGCCAGCGCGCTGTGGCTAATACTGTAGTGAATTACTGAAATGGCGGTGCTCCGACTTGCTGGCGCACTGGTGTGGGCTGTGCAGGGGTGCGTGTGTAGCGCTGTTTGCTCATTGGTCGGCGCACTGGTGTGGGCGGTGCGGGGATGTGTGTAGCGCCGTTTGCTCATTGGTCGCGTGCTGGTGTGGGCGGTGCGGGGATGTGTGTAGCACCGTTTGATCATTGTTGGCGCGCTGGTGTTGGCGGTGCGGGCGGTGTGTGGAGCGCTGTGTGCTGATAGGTCCCTGAGCCGCGTATGCCCAGTGTAAAAATCGGCACACATGCACAGACACAGCACAGGCAAACAAGGCTTTTATTAGGTAGGATAGAAATTTAAACCTAAATAATGTCCTTTGCAGGAGGTACACTGTAAGGAATTGTGTAGAAACTGGAGTGATTTTACTAAATGTAAATTTCCTGCTGTTTCCCTGAGCATGCAGTCAGCAGAATATTGACTACATTTATGGAAGCCTGAATTCTATCATAGACAGTCAGAATTTGTTCCCAATGGAACTTTATTCACAAAATACAAGCAATAAGGAAATGGTGCCTGTATTCTTGTGCTTGCTGTGAGGCTGCAGTGAATTTGACAAGCCAGCTAACGGTTATGTGTACAGGTGAAACTCGAAAAATTAGAATATTGTGCAAAGTTCATTTATTTCAGTAATGCAACTTAAAAGGTGAAACTAACATATGAGATAGACTCATTACATGCAAAGCGAGATATTTCAAGCCTTTATTTGGTATAATTTGGATGATTATGGCTTACAGCTTATGAAACCCCAAAGTCACAATTTTGAGGTACCCTTTGCTCAGGGGGTATGGGTTAATTAGCCGACTAGAGTGTGACACTTTGAGCCTAGAATATTGAACCTTTTCCCAAAATTCTAATTTTAAGCTGCATTAATGCAAATCCTTTAAATTAGACTACATGCACACGAACGTTGTTTGTTTCCGTGTCCGTTCAGTTTTTTTTTGCAGATAGGATGCGGACCCATTCATTTTCATGGACCGTGTGCTGTCCGCATCTGTATGTCCGTTCCGTTTCCCCCCCCCCCCAAAAAAAAACAATTGTGCATGTCCTATTTTTTTCTAGTTTGCGGACAAGGATAGGCGAACCGCAAAACACATACGGTCGTGTGCATGCAGCCTTACTGAAATAAATGTATTTTTGCACGATATTCTAATTTTTCGAGTTTCACCTGTATATAGCTTACAGCAAACAATTGGGAATTAAACCACGACACACTGCATGGCCAAAGATCAGTGTAGCACAGCAGCATTGCAAGTAGTGAAATTATGGGATCACATTGCATTCCAAAAGTTTCTATGCCCATGACCCAACAGTTGCACTAAATTGCAACGCAGCTCCATTCACTTTTACTAGCTGCGATGCAGGCAGCGCTGCACTGCGATTTTTGACCATGTGACAAATGTTACAGTAAGGCGCGACTTCACGAATAACTATCTTCGGCTCATTGGAGCCCATACATTCTAATACTGTATGGAGACGGATCTCCGTACAGTATCAATCCGAAGTTATGAACAAAGCGACTTCAGATGTAACATCCAAAGCTTGCTTGACTTATCACCAGCCACAGCCTTAGACTTTGTTCACATGACTTTTTTTGACAGTAGAATTTAGCGCAGATTTCACGTCACACATGGACTCCACCTCCTATTATTTTAAATAAAAGGCGGTTTATAGCTGCGACTGCGCTAAGAATGGTGATGTCCTTTCTTGACATGGTTGCAGCCATAAACCACAGTCACATGAACAACAGTGCGGCCTCCCACTGAAAACAATGGAAGATGAATTAAGCACAGCCATGGGCAGCTATTTGGCATGGAATATGTGCCAAATCCCACTGTCAACCCATTATAGAAGGTTTAAAGGGGTTGTCTCACTTCAACAAATAGCATTAATCACTTAGTGGCGAGATTTAGCACTATTGAGGGCATTTTTACTACTAGGATTCTGTATACTGTATTCACAGTATAGAGGGCACTACTACTAATAGGGGAACTCTCAGGCAGCATCATCACTGTAACGGACATGTACTAATGAGGGGGTGGATGATAGAAAAGTGAAGACCTAGGTCTTCATGGCTGTCTGGGCCAAAAGGAGAAGATGAAGAAAGAGAACAATTACATCAGAGTAGACATCACTGGAAATAATAGGTATGTGGTGCGGTATTCTCTTGTATGTGTGAAAGCACTGAATGTAAATGTCTATCCAAATACCATATTTTTCAGACTATAAGATGCACTTTTTTCCTCCAAAATAGAATGAATGCTAATGACCGCTTCCCTATGGGTGGTGGACAATAGCTGTTTTCCATATAATACAATTATTTTTTATCGTCTGTAATGATCTTTGTATCATATAAATATGCTCTTGCAATTTTTATGCTGCAAGCTGTCTAATATTGCTAGACAGGACGATTATGACATGCAGGGGTTGACTGGCCATAGACCCTACAGGGAAATTTCCCAGTGGGCCGATGCCCAACTGTCTCCCTTAGTTCATAAATGGACACACATGAAGTCAAGGCTAGCTGAGATATTAAATAAAGTACAGTGTTATTTAAGAATTAATAATCAGAAAGTGGTAAATTATTGTATATACCGTATTTTTCGCCGTATAAGACGCACTTTTTCTTCCCCCAAAATGGGGGAGAAATGCCCCTGCGTCTTATACGGCGAATGCAGTCAGTTTTACATCGCTGGATGCGATGTAAAGCGAGCGGGGACTCGGGGAGGGACTGGGAGGAGGAGCTGGGGCCGGCAATAGCGGCGGGGCGGTGCAGTCACTGTACTAAAGGCCCGCCCCGCCGCTCCGGTGTACTAATAAAATGTCATATTCAATTAATGGTTACTAGATATGCCCCTTTATGCCTAATGGTACCTTAAATCCTAAGCGCATCCGTACAATGCAGGCCGGGCGGGCGGCAGCGTAACTCCCTGATGTCACGTGCCTGCGCCGCCTACTTTATGAATGAAGCAGGCGGCGCAGGCAAGTGACGTCAGTGAGTGACACGCCGCGCCGGCTGCCCGGCCTGCCGGCATTGTACTAAAGCGCTTAGGATTTAAGGTACTTTTAGGAATAAAGAGGCATATTTAATAACTATTAACTGAATAAGACATATTATATTAGTATACTGGAGCGGCGGGGGATCTGTGGATGGCACAGTTATGGGCTGGGAGGGTCTGTGTATTACACATGTATAACAGTGCCATCCACAGATCCCCCCCCTGTAACAGTGCCAGCCACAGATCCCCCCATAACAGTGTCCGTCATCCACAGATCCCCCCATAACAGTGTCCGTCATCCACAGATCCCCCCATAACAGTGTCCGTCATCCACAGATCCCCCCATAACAGTGTCCGTCATCCACAGATCCCCAGTAATAGTGCCATCCACAGACCACCTAGTTCCAAACCCACAGCACACCTTTTGGTTAAAAAATTTTTTTTTCTTATTTTCCTCCCCAAAAACCTAGGTGCGTCTTATACGCCGGTGCGTCTTATACGGCGAAAAATACGGTAGTTTTTGTATCTAGAAAATATAATTTATCTGACAGGTATCGAAGAGGTTAGTGAGAGGATGCCTCTGCCTGAGGGGGCACTTTTGCGGTGACCCACCGGTTCACTGCTAAAGAGTTAATGCTATGGTTCACACTTTGAAAAGCTGTTACCAAAAAGACCTTTGCACTATGTATTCCAAAAGGATATGTATGGGTAGTAAATAGTTAAACTGGCAGTTCTTAGTGTAGTGGTCAGTAGACAGGCTGGTCTTGCCTCCCCTGGTTTGTAGGGAGTCTGCTAGTGAACAAGCTAAAGTGAAGTGCTGCTTAAAGTATGCCAAGAAAGTAATTCTCCAGAAAAACACCATTACTGAGAATGGAAAAGCAACTTTACTAAGGCTTTTCCTTTAAGAGAAAGAAGCAGTGAATGTATGCAAAAGTTTGTGGACTAATTTAAGGCCGTGCTGGACAAAGACAGTAAAGGCAACGTCATGGAACAAAACAGGTAGAATTTAGAGTTAGGAACCCGTCTTACAGAGAACGCCTTGACGTGTGGCAGAGGGGCTTAAATAATTTTGCACAAAATGATTTGCCAAGCATTTCTAATTTATAAGTATAGCACTAGAAATTATTATGCATTTTTGTACTTTATTTGGTTTGCAGAGAGCTGTTGCATTGCATGTTTTGTTTTACATTGTTGTTCTCAGCCATTGCAACGTGCCCCTGTGCATTGGGATGTGCTGAATGACCCCCTTTTTCTTTGCAGTAAAGGCAACAAACACTAACAGCTGTAGACTTTATTGCATATGGTAAGGGTTAGTTGCTTCTGGTGTCCACCTTACTACTGACCATCCAATCTAGGATTGGACCTCACTGTTAGGCACTTCAGAAAGTATACAGAGTGATTACACACCTTTAGTCAATTTATAGAAAGAGACTCGGGAGGACCTTCAGTACAGCCATCCCCTATATACAGTATTTGGGAAAAGCCCACACTGTAAAATACCTAAAAAAACTGTGCTTACCGCTTGTATTTCTAATGCAATCTCTATCATCTATTCAGTAAAGAGAGACTTTATGTATTATATCCAACCAGGCCTGGTCATTGCCTCCATCATCCACTGGCCCTCTACCTGCTCTCCTGCCTTGCACTGCCTAACATCAAGGGAACCCTGGTCACCACCAAGCAGAAGGCCCCAAAAGTCCAGGTTTGTGCCCTGAGGGGAAGAAGGGTTGCACCCCTCCACTCATTGCATGTGCATCCCAGGGAGTGCTGGAGAGAGAGATTAGCCACTGTGAGGATAACAACCACCCTCATTGCCACCTCCACCACTCCCATCCTCTCCAATTCCTCCAACTCCTTCTGCGGGCTACCGTACTGCACTCTCTGGAGGGAGAAGAGACTTGGGAGGACTTTCTACCACTCCCGTTAGTGAATGCAATCCAGCAGTGGAGGGGAGTCTTAAAGGGGTTTTCCAGTAATAATATTTTTTTATCAAATGCCTCCTGAAACTTCTCCGGTCTTCCCCGCTGCACCCGCTGTCCCAATCATTCATCTCTGTGCATGCACCGCTCTAGTCAGTGACTGGCTTTAGCAGTGATGTGACCACAATCAGCATGCTTTAAGCTCTTATACACATTACAGTATATCTGGCGGAACCCACTGTTTTCAGTGGGACAGGCCTATAGTCTAATGTGTATAAGAAGCTCCAGACACCCCCCCCCCCCCCCCCCCCTACAAATGATGTCATGGGCCTTGAATTTCAACATCTAATTAATTTATTCTTCAGGGAGATAATTTACCACCACAGCAGAGGCGGAACCACTGCACACTGAAAGTGTTTGTATCGGAAGGTAAAACTGGGCCTTAATGGATGACAGACACAGCAGTTGGATTTGTGCCCAAAATTAGGGCTAGAGTCCAGCTGCTGTGTCTGTCATCTATTACAGCCGAGGCCTCATTCCCTGGCCTGTGCTCTCCCATGGAGCAGGTGTGATGCAATGACGTCATCACGTCTGCTGGGCTGAGTAGGAGAGTGCACAGGACAGGGATCATCCTCCTGGTCTGTGCACCCTCCTGCTCAGCTCAGCAAGTACCAATGATGTCACTGCATTGCATCTGCTACAGAGGAGAGTGGGATGTGCTCCGTTCAATGGGGGAACAGGGCTAGGTGAGTGTTACTTCACTACTGTAAGGGGAGCACTACAGAGAAACTATGGAGTATTGAAGCGCTTTATACCAACTATAAGGAAAGGGATCGGTATCTAACAAAATTGGCAGGAGAAAATCTAAGACTGATGGCTGCAGTAAAAACCAGTCTGCTGCTTAATTAGAGCACCTGGTAGGAATCCCCACCTACAAATTCCTAACTGCAGCACTCCTGCAATTGATGACCGAAGATCCCTGGATCCATACCCTGGAAGCTACATCACTGCCTGCAAGCGGAACATACATGGGACGCCACGCTAACCGCAATACAGCCGGCACAACCGTGAGTAAAAAACTATTGCTGAACTAGTGCATATATAAAGTGAGCTTTAGGACACCAAAACCAAACTAAATGAATATAAGTGACAAGACCACTTACTCCTGTGAACTTTGCCTTGTATTTCCTGAATACTACGAACTATTTTAAAGAGCTGAATATTTCTGACTTGCTATACAAGCATCATTTCACAGACAAACATAGTTGGAAGGATCCATCCTTCTCTGTCTACATCAGGCTCCCTTTTTTCAGGACTACATTCAAATTTGTGATTCAGTGAACATTTTTACAGATTTTATTTATTTTTATGAGAATTTATAGCATGCAAATATTTGTTTAATTACATTTTATGTGTTATTATACATATGTGTTATTGCACACAGTGTTTGTTTGAATAAATTGTATTTACTAAATTTCCTATGTGTGTCCAAGTGTAGGTGTGCCCTACTACTCGTTCATAATGACGTCATCACGTCTGCTGGGCTGAGTAGGAGAGTGCACAGGACAGGGATCATCCTCCTGGTCTGTGCACTCTCCTGCTCAGCTCAGCAAGTACCAATGATGTCACTGCATTGCATCTGCTACTGAGGAGAGCGGGATGTGCTCCGTTCAATGGGGGAACAGGGCTAGGTGAGTGTTACTTCACTACTGTAAGGGGAGCACTACGAAGAAACTATGGAGGCAACACTACTGTGAAAAGGGCATTAATGGGGCATTCTACTCTGAAGGGAAGACTAAGGGTAGGGCAATAAGATGGACTACAGGGCCTGGCTGCCATATTGTAAAGTAAACTCTTGATTCTTCTCCTGTCCAGCACTGAAGAGGTGACTAATCCAGCTTGTCCCGTGTCAAGGTGTTTTCCCAATAGTAAGTAAATTATGGCGTATCACTGAACAGTGGTTGGGCAGCAGGAGAAAAGCTGAAGGGACTTTGTTTTTTTTTGTTCTCAGGATCAGTACGGGTACCGTAGGTAGAAAATTACCCCAAGATATACTTCCAACATACACAACAAATGCTATGAGAATTGAGCATTGAGAATATTCTGGAATATCCTAGTGGTATGCAATAACACTACAACATGATAATACCCCGTTAACCTGCTTACCTCCCTCCTGCCCCTAGAAGTGTTATGGCTGTATTACACCGGCTGATATTTCAGCCGATAGTCGCTAGCGAGCGTTCGCATGAGCACTCATTAGCAATCATCTTGCAGTGTAATACCGCTGCTGGTTGCCTGATGAATGAGCAAATGCTTGTTTATTGGGCAATTCATATTTTTACGCATGCTTATAAATCAGGGCTTGCCGGCAGGAGATTGTTATGTCTAATAGCGATCTGACGCCGGCCAACCACAGTATGGGGACGAGTGATGACATAGTGATCGCTCCTCCTCATACTGCAGAAGAGATTGCTGCAGGTAATAGCTAGCGAGCAGGCGACTGGAAGGAACGCTTCCCTCCTGACAATCGCTTCCTGATCTGCCTATCTAATACAGGCTTTAGTTAGTCTGACTTTTATGCATATATATATCTATTCATTATCTCTTCGGGAGGTCAATTCATTTGGTTTTTGAATTTGTTTTAGAAGTCACAAGCTTGGTGGGAGAGATAAAACCTTGGCCCTTATGAAATTTGGCTTCTTGACAAATGTCCACATGAGACATCCGATGATCTTCTTATTGACTGAGAACTGTGTCAAGGTTCCCATGTTTTAATGTTGTTAAATAAAACTGTGCCCTACCCTATGTCCCATACAGTATGACTCAAGCATTTTCGCTGTCCAACCATTTTGCAGAAGTAAAGAAAGTATACAAAGTGGTTTGTGCTCAGAATCCCATTAGACATTTACAATAGAAGAGCTGGTTAGGTGGAGAACTGAGTAGTTGACCAGTGGACCAGTGAATAAGACAGGAGCCAGACTCTAGGACAGAAGGCCGTTATGTGTCGTAAGCTTGGCAAACATCTGTAAGAAAAAGTGAATGCATATACTGGTGATTGTATTGTAAATGGTAAATGCAGTTTTATACCCTTTCAGCATACAAATGGTTTATAACAGAGCTTTAATATATCCTTATGAAGTTGCATAATTACTGCTATAACACACAAGGTTTATATGATATTTCTGCATCTTCAGCCAAATGCCAGAACATTGCTGAGTTTGTGTACACCTGGGGGACATATGTCATCTGTGGAAGATGGAAGGATTTTAGCTATTCATTTTAATAACATGGTGGTCCATTACAAACCAGAGTAGGTGTCTCTTATCTAGAGTCCCATTGTAATGACCCAAATACTCACAGCTGGGGTTTTCATCGAAACTATTTGGTTAAAATAAAGTGTACCCCCTTTTACAAAGAAATCATATTCTTTATTATCTTCAATGTATATGTCTGATTTATTCCTCCATCCTAGAGTCAGGAACAACTTCAATATCCATTACTTCTCCCATGTTGTACCCATAGGTTGTCTTCCCCTTGTGCTTGCCTGTTTCCTTCCCTCTTGTTCTCCATTGGCACGTCCCTGTGAGTGGAGTCACCTTTGAACACATACAGTATTACCTATTGCAAAGAAAAGGAGTTTTGTGGAGAAACTTAGTAACGGTGTAGGCCCAAAGAGAGCCTGATTCTACCACAGACAGAGCTGCCACCAGGAATGTCAGGGCAACATACAGGCAAAGCGTGTGCTCCCCAGACCTTCTCACATTCAGAACCATATATTTATTCATTTATTTATTTTTGCATCAGGCCATTTTGCCATACACAGAAGATTTTAGGGGGTCATTTTTTAAACAGAAATATGCCTAAATTAGGCGTCTTTTTAGGGCAGATTGTGGTGCAAAGGTTCTTTACGCCACAATCTGTGACTTCTCCCTGCTCACACCAGGTCTAAAAAAAGTTGTCATGGCGTGGTTTAGGCGTAGAAAGTGATCTAAATGTTAGACAGCTAGGAAGCTGTCTTACATTTAGAAGTGACGGTGGATCCTTTGAAGTTATGAAGAGTCCGGTGCCTCTTTATAACTCCGGCGGATCTACTGCCAGCACAGAGCCTTATTAAGACCGGCGTCTAAAAAAGTCGGTCTTAATAAATGTGTCCCTTAATTTGTATCAACGTTTATTATGGGTTAAATAAGGGGGAAACAATTAAGGGGAGAAACAATTTTATAAGTGGTTATTTAGATTTTAACCCAAGACTGTATAGTAGATAGAAGGCTTCCCTCTTAGGTACAGACCTGCAAATAGAGAGTATTGGTTTTCTGTGCTTAGAAATCTAATATATTATTACTGGTTTCTTCACTGGCACGATATTAAATAGTAAATTACTGTTATGAAGGCAAACAATTGCACCATTTTTATTTCCAACATTTACTGATCACCAGAAATAATGCGTTCACTGTATTGTACAGGTTATTATGATTACACAGATACCAAATACTGTTTTGTGATACTTAACAGTAAGTATGCTACCAAAATGCATTTATTGTAATGGTTATTGCTCAGATATCTTTTAGTAATATTAACTTTGCAGAAACATATAACTTTTAAAAGAAAAAAGCTGGAAAATAAAATTTCCAATTTCCTGCCAAAGATTTTGATATATATATTTCACAGGTATGTTCTGGGGTTCAATCCCATCTCAAGAGGATGCAAGAGTCTTTACCACTAGCCTATAGGAGAGCGCTGTTGAAAAAGCTGGATTTTCAGCTACAAAACAACATAACCATTTTTTTAATATTTCTTTTACGGTAAGAGTTATATATTTCTGCAGTTATTACTAGTAAAAAAAATATTGGCGCTAATGACCATTATAATAAATACGTTTTGGTAACATACTATTACTATTAAATAAGCCTCCCTAGTGTCACCCGCGATGCTAGGAAGGCTCTTCCCTGTCACGGCTACTATTGGCTGCCATCAAACCCAACCCCGTCGCCGGAGGTTTTGATCCACGTGACAGGGAGATGCAGCGGTCGTGTGGGCATCAGAAGCAACGCGGGTGTCGGGGAAACAACTGACATGCTGAAGATTTCAAAATCTGCACCTCAGAAAAAAAGCTAAAAGCTAAGTGTACATGACACTGTATTATACAAGCACCCGAAAACACCACTAAACCTAACCTACTGTAATGTGTGAATCCAGCCTAAGGAAATTCTGCAATATTCCAATATGCAACTTTTTTTTTCATTCCTATCCAATTTCAAGAATGCTGTTAGTGAATGGGAACATTCTTTCTTCCACTCAAACACAGGGGGCCTGATTTATCATACCTTCACTCCAGATAGGGCTTTTGCAACTTTTTTTGCACTTTTTGCATTCTTACACCACTCGCTCCAGTTTGTAATGTGAGTGAAAAAGTGGCTGTGGTTATCTATGATGCTGAGTTTCACTCCAGATTTATCATTGAGACTTTTAAAAGAAAAGTCACAAAAAAGTCGCAATCTCACTCCAGCAGTATGGTGGAGTAGGAAAACTGGAGTAGCTTTTCTAGACAATAATATTAGTTTAAGAATAAGCCACATTTATCAACTAACCTGAGACATTTGATAAATGTGGCACAAAATACTCCAACGCAGACTCAAGCAAAACTGACTTCATAATTGGACCAATATTCAACTTGAAATCAGAATTCCACAAAAAACTGCATCCATTCTGAGATGGGAGAAAGAATATAACATTTTCTAACCAAGCAGTGTGTGTTCATTTCAATGGGGCCGCAAAAGATGCGGACAGCAACCCCGCAAAAAAAAAAAAGAACATGTCCTATTCTTGTGCATTTTGTAGACAAGGATAGGGCATTTCTACAGAGGTTAAAAAATAAATGGTGCCATGCACTCGGCCAGGATCCATGTTTTGCGGAACCGTAATTTGGAGCAAAACACTTACGGTCGTGTGCATAAGCCCTTAGCATTAGTTACTCAGGCACATGTAAAACTTGTTAGAGAAAATGCAGAAGAAACACAGCACTATGCCATATTCTTTGGGCGTGCCCTTATTTAAAACTATACTGGAATGAATGTATGTACACGGCCGTTGCCGTATTGCAGCCCGCATACAGCGGGTCCGCAATACGTGGGTACCGGCCGTGTGCACCCCGCATCACAGATGTGGACCCATTCACTTGAATAGGTCTTCAATCCGGGAGATACGGTGCGGAACGGAAGCACGGATCGGAAGGCCATGGAAGCACTATGGCGTGCTTCCGTGGTGTTTCTGTCCGTGCCTCCGCACCGTAAAAAGTATAGAACATGTTCTATTGTTTTACTGTGCGGACGGATCACGGACCCATTCAAGTTGCGGTCCCAAATGCACGGAACGGCGATGTGCATGAGGCCTTACATTCAGAAATAGCAAACTGCAACTTACTCCCTTCACCAGAATTTTAGGCCGGTAATTTGTACATGTATATTCATATTGGCCATATATTGTTGATAGCCTAATTGGTCACTAATGGTAGCCTAATTGGTCGCTAATGGGCATTGAGAAGATGCAAATCCTCCAAATATAAAATGATCTGTACACTAGTATTATTTACGACTACAAGAAGATACTAGCCTTTAATGTATTTGAAGGCGTTGTCTCACTTCAGCAAATAGCATTTATTATGTAGAAAAAGTTGATACAAGGCTCTTACTAATATATTGAGATTATCCATATTGGCTCTATTGCTGGCTGGATTCATTTTTCCATCACGTTATACGCTTCTCGTTTCCATGGTTACGACCACCTTGCAATCCAGCAATGGTGGTCATGTTTACACACTATAGGAAAAAGCGCCGGCCTCTTTGGTGGCCAGGACCATAGGAGCGCACATAGGCCAGTGTTTTTTCCTGTAGTCTGCAAGCACGATCTCCGATGATGAATTGGAGAGCGGTTGTAACCACGGAAACGAGCAGTGTATAATGTGATGGAAAAATTAATCCAGCCAGCAAAGGAGGCAATATGGAGAATCACAATATACAGTATAAATAAGTGTCTTGTATTAACTTTCTCTACATAATAAATTGTATTTGCGGAAGTAACAAAAATCCTTTAACAATAAACATACAGAAATAAATTGTGAGCCCTGCACCAAAAATATACTCTAAGGGTGGCATCAAGCATCTAGTTTCTAAAAATGCCATGGCTGGGGGCGGGGTGCTGTTTGATGGCCGCGTAACTGCAGCGCTCCGAGCTAAGTGACCTCCACCTCAATCACTACGAGACCACACTACGCCTGAAATGGTCAAAACAGGGGACTATCCCTTCCACCCCTAAATCAGAGAAACCGCAATCCAACATGGACAGGTTCTTACAAAAAAAACTTGCGTCTCCGGGATGGAAGCCCAAGATGGCGCCGAAGAGTGCCCTGCCACAAACCATGCGAGAGGATTCGGACGAGGAGAGCCCGGGAGCACTTTCAGACACAACGGATTAGTCGGTCTCATCGCACATCTCCAGATCCTGACTAAAGCCCTAAAGAAAGCAATCACACCTGTAATGCGAGACTTAGCAAACATCAAAGCTGACATAAAGAGTCTGGGACACAGAGTGTCCGTGCTAGAAGATTCTCAACAAGAACTCACACATCACTGTGAAGCACTTCAATCAATTACCTCTTCATATCAGGATCACATTAATCAAGCTCTCCTACAGATCGAAGATCAAGAGAATCGGAGGAGGAGAAAGAACATCAGACTCCGAGGCCTACCTGAGACAGTGGGTACAGAAGTAATCTCTCAAGCAGTTGCATCCATCTTCACCCAGATTCTGGGTAAGGAAAGAGCCCACCAAGTAGTCATAGAACGAGCTCATAGAGCTCTTAGACCCAAACCGCCTCCCGATGCTCCCCCCAGAGATATTATATGCAGACTGCTTAGTTATCTACATACAGCTGCAATATTACGCATAGCCCGAGAAGCCAAAGACATTCTAAATGAGGGTTTGAAAATACTTATATTTCAAGATGTAGCAGCCAGTACATTGGCAAAAAGGCGAATTCTGAAGCCCCTCACAGAAGCCTTAAGATAGCAACGCATACCTATACGCTTCCTTTATCCATTTGGGCTGGCCATCATGAAGAGAAGTCGCCAGACCACTATACGCTATCCAGAGGACCTGGAACAAGCATGGGAAAAGCTGGATATTCCGCTCATGAACATCCCCTCCTGGCTACCACTATCCCACCCAACTGACATTCCGAAGTTACCTCAGTTACAAAACTGGACTACAGTTGGGAAGGACAAAGGGCAAAGAAGATCTCCGACAATATCTACCCCTGCCCCGACTTGAAGCAGAGAGACAGTCGACTTTCCTCCTCTCTTTTCCCCGCCCCCTTCTTTCCCTCTCTTCCATCTGTTTCTCCTCTCTGACCATTTTGCAGATATACCGGAGTCCCCAGAAGTGGACAACATTTTTATTCCAACACACATGGAACTTATCACCCCTTGAATTATATATTTATTCCTATTCATTCCATCCCCAACATTATCTCGACCAAAATAGCCCAGATAACAATCTCTGATCACGCCCACATTTCCCTAAAACTCAGAATTCCTGGACTATCCCCCAAGGCTTGGACATAGATATTCAACACCACTATTTTAGACACTCCTTCCCATCTTCAATCCCTGATTCAAAAACTGGAATTTTATTTCCAGACGAATGCTGATCCTTCCATTTCTCACCCAATTCAATGGGAAGCGCAGCTGGTCACCCCGGTTACAGAAGAGGAGGCTAAGATAGTGCTTGGAACAATCCCCTTAGGGAAAAGCCGGGCCCAGATGGCCTACCCATAATATACTATAAAACATTTCAGAAAACCTTACTACCAAACTTTGTTGCTATGTGCAACTCCCTATTAAATGGTTCGAAACTCCCTCCTCAATCACTTGAAGCACAAAAGGGCAAAGATCCTGAACACTGTGGTAGTTACCGCCCAATCTCACTGCTTAACACGGACCTTAAATGGTGGGCAAAGATCTTAGCACATAGAATTTCATCCCTCCTACCTAGAATTATTGGTGAGGAACAGGTGGAGTTTGTTCGTGGCAGAGAGGGAAAACACTATGTTTTTAGAGTACTACATGTAGCATACTATGCCAAGCAAAAGAAAATACCATTAGTTCTGTTGGGTACAGACGCAGAGAAGGTTTTTCACAGGGTCGCTGGGAGTTCATGAGATATCCTGTACACTACAAGCCTTTCAATTCCCTGACCCATTCATTGAGGCTATCTTTTCCCTTTATTCCTCTCCCACAGCCAGATTACAGATAAATGATACCCTGTCGGACCACTTTACCATCAGAAAGGGCAAACGGCAGGGTTGCCCTCTATCAACTTGTTCATTGGTTTTGTGCCTGGAGATGCTACTTCTGAAAATCCGTCAAAATGATCAGATCCAAAGTCTTGGGGTGTGCACCTTCTCGCACAAAACTACTGCATTTGCTGATGATTTATTGCTAATCATTACAAACCCACTGGAAGCTTTTCCAATTATTTTGCAGACATTTGCTGACTATGGGATGGTGTCCAATTTTTAAATTAATTTTGATAAGTCAGAGGCTTTGAATGTTACCCTGTTGAGCTCCCAGCTGGCCCTGGTCAGAGAAAACTCCCCGTTCCATTGGCATTCAGATTCTATCAAATACATGGGGGTACGCCTACCACAGACCTATCTTCTCTATTCCGGATCAATTACCCTCCTCTACTCCAGAAAATAAGTAAATTACTTCAAAAATGGAAAATCCCATACGTCTCCTGGTTCAGGAGGAAAAACATTCTCTCCACATTTATGCTTCCCCAACTACTATATATGTTACAAGTGTTACCTATAGATGTCCCAGTTTCGTTCTTCTCGAAAGTTCATATGTTATTCATAAGATTCTTATGGAACAACAAAAGAGCAAGGTTGCCTCACTTGAGTCTCACACATAAATCAACTAATGGGGGAATTGCATCGCCTGATTTGCCATATTATCAATCTACCTATCTATCGTGTTGGATTCTATTGGCTAATCCTAAATTGAATAATCCAAATTTAGAGATACAGTAGAGAGAGAGGTGTTGTCGCCTAGACAGAGTCTGGCTGTGGCTCAAACAGCTACTTCCGTACCTCTATGCACTCTACCTTCTATCATTGCAAATAAGAACATACCCACATGGTGGGACTCACTCCCCGACATAAGGATTGCAGAGGCAGTTAAAACTTCTACTGATGAGGCTTTGTTAACTTTGATCTCACAACATCCTGTTCCGACATTATCCAACCTACAAGTGTTCAACATCTATTGAACAATTCGCCGGATCAAATCTAAAAATATATAACAAATATATAAAATCTACCCAACCTGGCTAGAAAATGTTAAACTCCTTGATTCCACTATTCCCAAAATCCTCTCTAAGATTTATACGACTATCATCAAAGAATGCGCTCCTCCAAAACCTGCTTTGATAGTGCTATGGGAGAAGGAACTTGGCTGCACATTTGCCTAGGATGAAATTACTACCATTCTCCGACATTCCCACGGGTTCTCTAGATGCATTGAAATCCAGGATAACACACTTAAATTAGTCACCCGCTGGTACAGAACGCCTGACTATCTATATCAAATTGGTGTATCTTCAGATGTTGGAGATGTGGTGAAGAGAAGGGGACTCATATATAGAGATGGCCTTGCAGTTCGCCCGGTGGTTGTTTCGCGGTGAACTTTGCGTGTTCACGATTCGCCGAACATGCGAACATATGGAGATATTCACACCCGCCATATTTTTTTACATTGTGAAGAACTTTGACCCATGACACATCCTTCAGGTGGTACAGGACAGCCAATTGAGACGTTTCAGCACATGGACATACCCCCTACCTTATAAATAAACCTGATCTGGCTGCCATTTTACATTCAGTGTTTTGCCAGTGTAGGGAGAGGTTGCTTTGTGGAGCAGGGACAGGCTGTTAGGGACACCAAACGTTAGCTAATGGGGCCGCAAAAGTCATTTTAAGCACTGGTATAGGTGTACTATCGATAGGTGTAATACACAGAGGGGTGCGATATGCTTATAATATACTTTCATAATAAGTCAAAAACACATAGATCTATATAGTGATCACCTGGAAGTCAGGGGCCTAGGGGCTAGGGGCTTGCTAGGGCCGTTTTTATATAGGGTAAGGTTCCGGACGGGGTCGCTCTTATCTGGGCAGGTGGTCTGTGGTTAGGCTATCAGGGCCAGAATAGCACCCCCCTGTAGGGCAATATCAGGGACAGTTCTTTGCCCAACCTATCCTTCAATACCACATCATCATCTAGCCCAGGGATAGATGTTTTTTTGCTTTCCCTCCGGGAATCATGGATGTGCACTGGAACCCCCCTGGGTTGTGGTAGGACATATGGTTTCTGATTTAGTGCTGCCGAGCACCTGATTTAGTGCCGCCGAGCACTTGTTATTGCCTACCACATCTATGCTTTTTGCTTAACTTTAATAATTTTATTTGTTTTCATTTTGAGGGATATCTTTTCCATTCACACGTCCGCCAAATAGGTCCGCATCCGTTCCGCAATTTTGCGGAACGAGTACAGACCTATTAATTTTCAATAGGGCCGGAATGTGCTGTCCGCATCCGCATTTGCGGATCCACACTTCCGCATTTGTGCTTCCGTTTCCACAAAAAAATAGAACATGTCCTATTTTTGTCCGCAATTGCAGACAAGATTAGGCATTTACTATTTTAGTGCCGGCGATGTGCGGTCCGCAAATTGCGGAATACACATTGCCGGTGTCCGTGTTTTGAGGATCCACAAAACACTTACGGACGTGTGAATGGACCCTCATAGTAACATTATTAAAGGTTAAATTTTATCTATATTCTAATGGATTGCCCTCCGTGTACAATGTTATAATATACTTTCTATGTTAGAAAGTATATTATAGTGCATTTGTATTGTGCGGCAGTTGTGTGTGGTTCTGCTGCGACACTGCAGGTATATAGAGGGACAAGCGCTATTGGAACAAATAATTTCTACTGATGTGATATACCAGTCACCCCCCAAAAAAACTGATTGAAGCGGGGTGTTATATACCAATATACTTTCTTTATAGTGCATTTGCGCATGCGTGTATGCGAAAATTATATTGCCGATATTTTGCATTGAAAAAAATTATAAATGGAGATCGCAAATTTGACTAATACATCTAGTATGTCACTGTCCATGTTGTGGGACTATTTGTGCACTTCTAGTAATTATTTCTTGGCTGCGAATATGAGCTGAAGGTTTTTTAGGTTCGTCTGCCATTAAAATGAATGGGACCCGCCACGAACTTGCGGTTCATGAACATTTGATCGTGTTCGCGCAATTGCGTTCGTGAACCGCCCCGGCAGATGTTCGTCCATCACTACTCATATATTCTGGGATTGTGGAACACTCCAAAAATTTTGGTCAGATGTGGAAGTTGTAGTGCGGCCCTCCAAACATGATCTTGCTACATCCTTGATCACAGCAGCCAAGTTGCTTGTCCCCCTGCATTGGAGGTCGACTTCTCCACCGACTCTAGTTCAATGGATTGATAAAGTTCACCAAATCTTTAGGTTTGAAGAACTAGCAAGTTGGGAATCCCGTAGCAGACCAAAATTCCTACAGATGTGGACTCCATGGCTAGATTATATCAGTAAAAGGTCATAACCCTTTCCTTGGTATTGGTAATGATTCCCAGATGCAACTCCTCTCGAAACTCATTCTAAGTGTAGTAATCACATATCATTGAAATATTAAACCTCTTTCCACTTTCCTTCTCCCATTCTCCTCCCTTCTTCCAACTCCCCTCCTTCTCTGGATTGGTCCATTAAAACGGCTAGTTGGACTCATTTAGAGCCTTTTTGTTTTCTGTTCTTTGTTCTTGACTGATACTATATTGTACTGTAATTACTGCTTTTTCCAGACTCACTTTACTCAAGAATAACTGATTACGTACAGATGACCTGAAATCTTAATATTAGCTGTAATAATATGGTTGTTACGTAATGTTTACCGGTATTATATTGCCTTTCTGTAATTTTATTTGCAAGCGAGTCCTTTAGTAATTGTTAAGCAATTGTTTTCTTGTACTAAATGTTGTTCTTATTAATAAAAACAGATTTTAAACAAACAAAAATGCCATGGCCCAGATATACTAAAGTGTCTGCACCTAGAATCTGTCTAAAAAGTGGCAAAGATTGACGCAATTTGGCAAACCACAGCTGCTATTTATTTTTTCCTGACTCGCTAGAAAAAAGGGTGGGGCTTAGTTGAAAGGGGATGTGCTTTGCTGGAAAGAGGCGTGGTCTAAGATGTGATGATTGCACCGAAAATGGCACCACAATTCTGGCATAAATTTCTATCTCTAAGTAAGCCAACCAATATGTGGCATAGAGCCAGAGAAAAGTGTCAACCAATCAGATTAATCCTTTCCTTTTCCACAGGAGCTCTTTAAAATGAAAGGTGGAATCTGATTGGTTGCTAAGGGAAACTGAGCCAGTGTTCCTTTACAGCAGTTTTGATAAATCTCCCCCTCAGTGTGGCAGCCCCGTAAACCCACTTATTTAGCAAATGAGTCAGCATGGGTGATGCCACATACAGTTACTGCCATGTATCTACTGTTGAATCTGTACAGATACCTACAGCATAAGGCTCCATTCACACGTCCGCACTGTGTTTTGCGGATCCGCAAAACACAGACAGCGGCAATGTGTGTTCCGCATTTTGCGGACCGCACATTGCCGGCACTAATAGAATATGCCTGTTCTTGTCCGCAATTGCAATTTTTTGCGGAACAGAAGTGTGGACCCACGATGTGCTGCCCCATAGAAATGAATGGGTCCGCAATTCCGTTCCGCAAAATGCGGAACGAAATTGCGGACGTGAGAATGGAGCCTAAGGGTCTCCTCACACCAGCAGACGCCAGGCCAGTCAGAAGCAATTGGTGCTATCAATAAAGACTTCGGTCCTAATTTTCTGTATGATTACTTGTCATCCCAGCGACAATTGTTATGATATAAGTTCAACAACTTTTGAAAGTTAGATTATTATCATTAATACTTTTATTTATGTATAATCTCATTATAATACATGACATGACATTTAATGCTATGTATATCAATCAATTTTTATTTTATTTTTTTATTATTTCTTTCGTTGTAAAGAATAATGTTGCTTTTTTGAACTTGCAAAATTTTAATAAAGAAAGAATTTAAACAGAAGCAATTGGTGCTTCATAAAAGGGCCTGTCACATGGCCTAATCCAAAGTTAAAGGGGATGAACAATCATTATTTAGATTGTTTGTCCCCCCACTCACCTTGCTAATTGTTGGCAGCTCATCCCCTGTTTATGAAGGGTGACATGCTGCTGGCAAACAAGAATTTTAGGCGATCACTCAAGGTGAGTGGCGGCACTTTAAGCATATGGCCACAAAAGATTTTCCAAAGTAGATTTATGTGAGGAAGATCCACAACATTTAGGGTATGACCACACAATGCGGTCTTGATGGGGATAGGGAACGCATCCGACATACAGCATGTGGTTACCACATATATAATCAGGCTTTTAGAGGTTTTTTTTGTCCACGACTGTTGTTTTAACAGTTATGAATATTCATGGTTATTTATCATTCTGATTAACTTCAAATACATCAAACATACACCTGATTAACTGTATAGCCAACGCAGTCAGCATTGGTGCGGTACAATCACCACGGCTTGGAAAGTGCCAGGTCTGCCTCAGAAACCGATTTCCTCATTGACTTCTATTGGGAAAGGAGATGCTGCAGTTCCAAACCGCATCACGACCCGCCATGTGGTCGTCCCCTTATAGTAGCATCAAAGTGAATAAAACAAAAAAAATCTCATCCACATGCTATGTTGTGTATCTGAACCGTAAAACACACATTAGGCTACTTTCATATGCGATTTCCTTTCCAGTTTTGAGATCTAGCAGAGGATCTAAAAAAGGAGGAAAACCCTTCAGTTTTGTCCCCAGTTATTGTCAATGGGGACAAAAAGGAATGGAAGGCATCAGAATACATTCCGCTCCGGTTTGCTGCGTTCTGTGACTGGACATAAAACCGCAGCAAACTGTAGATTTTTTGTCTGCAAAACTGAACAAGCCAGGTCCGGCACTAAAAACGATAAGTCAATGATGCCAGGTCCATTTTTCTCAGACTGGAAAAAAAAACGGATCCGGCACCCATTGATTTACAATATTGTTAGTGCTGGTTTGTTCACTTTTGATTTAATAAAACCGCAAGAGAACCAAAGCATTTTCCTCAGGTTTTGAGAACCTCTGCCGGATCTGAAAACCGGAATGAAAAACGCATATGTGAACGTGACAAGCAGTATGGATTTTAAAGGGAATGTGTCAGCAGAAAATAACCTATTATTTTATGTTAAACATATTTTAAAATTTATATTTTTTATAATTTATAATGTTTGGTGGTTATTTTTAATTTTCCATGTCAATATCTATATTTAAACAAAAGAAAAAAACATAAAATCTTGCAGTTTTTGCAGTGGCCACTAAACCTTATAATAGGCGCCACTTTTTGCAGTCATCTGCTTAACTGTCATTCTAATCCTGCCTATAATGATATCACCTCTGTGTACAGATAACACAAAATCCACCATTCACAATAGGTGATTGTCAAAGCTCATGTACTCCTTGCTTGTAAAATGACATGCACAGGTCACAGAGCATGCCGAGAAAACTCTCTGGTAGAAGTCAGTGAGGTCCCCCCAGAACATTGTGTCTATGGCCCATGTGGCTGCCATAAAGCAATTTTCTTAAAGGGGTATTCCAATCTCAGACGATGGGCACATATCACTAGGATATGCCCCCATTGTCTGATAGGTGAGGGTCCCAGAGAACGAAGTGGGGAGAGCTGTGGCTGGAGGACCCCGGGGTCTGTCCAATAGAAGTGAATGAGAGCGCACTGGACATGCGCGGCCCCTGATCCCATTCATTTCTATGGGGCAGACAGAAATAGCCGAGCCAGCGCCATGGATATTAATGGGGTGCGGCTGCGCATGCACAGTGCGCCCTCTGTTCATTTGCCCGCTCCGTTCTCATTGTAGGTGTGGGTCCTAGCGGTGGGACCCGTACCTATCAGACAATGGGGGCATAACCTAGCGATATGCCCCCATTGTCTGAGATGGGAATACCCCTTTAATACTTTCTAAATGCAGTTAAGAACAGCTCAGACAAGATGGTCGCCCCCATAATCATGTTCTCGAAATAGAATACAAATATCTGTAATCTGAAAATAGGAACAGATTAGAAAAAAGGATGTGTGTTATTATCTGGTTTTAACTGGCAGAAAAAAATATTGATGACATATTTCTTTTAAATCTGCAGAATGTCAATTTATTTAGAATGCAGAGCGGGAAATCTGCAGCATTTCAGCACCAAAATCCAAAACAGAATTTGCACAATTTGGTGAGGGTTTTGCCGCTGCAGGTTTTGGCCAGATACACAAGACACTTATCTGATATGGGTGGTAGGTTGAGCGATTGGTCCTTATATTTGGCCCAATTCTGTGTCCCTAAAAGAACATCATTTAATAGATCGGGATTTCCATTGCTACTCATGTTTACATTTCAACTGTATTCTTAACTTATGCACAACCCTCAATCTTAGGGCTCGTTCACACGAACGTATTTTGCGTTCCGTTGCTCTGTCCCATGGCCCCGAGTCCTGTCCTATTCTTGTCCGTTTTGCGGACAAGAATAGGCATTTCTATAATGGGCCTCCTGTTCCATTCCACAAATTTGCGGACCGCAAAAAACGCCACGGTCGTGTGAACAAGCCCTTATTCGGATTTGCTGTCCATTTAGGGTCCATCACATGTCCGCAAGTGTTTTGCGGTCAGCAAATTCCAGACCTGCAAAACACAAACACCGGCCATGTGCGCTCCGCATTTTGCAGACCTCACATGGCCGGTACTTTAAGATAGAAATGCCTTTTCTTGTCCGTGTCTGCGGACAAGAAAAGGACATGTTCTGTTTTTTGCGGAACAGAAGTGCGGATGCGGCACGGAAGTGCGGATTTTTCTTTTGCGGCCCCATTGAAAATGAATGGGTCCGGATCCATTTCGCAACATGTTCAGATCCATTTTGCGGACGTGTGGGGCACATATGCGCTATATTTTCCGTTATACAGTTCTAACAGGGTTATAACGGAATATAAAGGAATTTAGGGACAGAATGCAAGGATTTTTTTTTCTGTCTTACATAACGGAACAAGACCGAACAGTTATGTGTCCCCACAGACATGTATTAGGACGGATCAAAACGGAATGCCTCTAAAGGGTTCTGTTTTGAAGTCCATCCTCAAATTCCGTTATATTCCGTTATAACCCTGTTAGAACAGAACGACATAAAGAAATATATAACGCATATGTGAACCCACCCTAAGTGGTTGTGAAATGCAAACCTATTGAAACAAACAATGTGCAATGTACAATATAATGCAAGGGAAGCTGAGTTTCAAAAAACATCAGTCCACACATTGTACAAGAAAGGGTGTATTTTAGGCCATGCTAAAGATTTTCAAATCCTTGGTGTGTTTTTTGCGTGGCATATTTTTACACTAAAGGATGAAATTCAGATCAATCAACAGAAAAAAACTCAATTTATAACAAGTTCTGTCCTCTCTGAGCTTACCTAAGGACATGTTTACATACAGGCAGAAAACCACCCTATTATCGAGTACAATAATAAAAAAATACATTTTTAGCTGCAACCAAACTAGAACATTTATCAGGCTTAGGCCTCATGCACACAACCGTTTTTTTTTTTTCCGTTTATAGGCCTTTTTTTGCGTTCTGTCCGTATACGGAACTATTCATTTCAAAGGGTCCGCAATGAAAACGGAATGTATTCAGTATGCATTCCGTTTCCGTATTTCCATTTTTCTGTTCCGTTCAAAGATAGAACATGTCCTATTATTGCCTGCAAATCACGTTCCGTGGCTCCATTCAAGTCAATGAGTCCGCAAAAAAAAGGAATGTACTCCGTATGCATTTTGTTTCCGTATTTCCGTTTTTCTGTTCCGTTGATAGATAGAACATGTCCTATTATTGCCCCCAAATCACGTTCCGTGGCTTCATTCAAGTCAATGGGTCCGCAAAAAAAACTGAACACAAATGCATCAGTATGTCGTTCCGTATCCGTTCTGTTTTTGCGGAACCATCTATTGAAAATGTTATGCCCAGCCAAATTTTTTCTATGTAATTGCTGTATACTGTATATGCCATACCGAAAAACGGAACAGAAAAACAGATCAGAGACGGAAACACAACGGAAACAAAAAACGGAACTAAGGATCTGTGAAAAACGGACCGCAAAACACTGAAAAAAAGGCCATACGGTCGTGTGAAATAGGCCTTATTGACCAGTGTGAAAACTGCAGGATTTTATGTTTTTTGTTTAAATATAGATATTTAAATAGAAAATTTAAAATAACATCATCAAAAAAATAAAAAATGTTACATTTTAAAATGTAATTTAAACAATAGGTCATTTTCTGGTGACACGTTCCCTTTTAAACAGAATGACTTTATATTGCAATACTTTCTGCTTCCTTTGCACTGAACAATTGAAATACCCAAATTACTGTGAAGAGGCTGCAGTCTAATTATATATGGTGCAACCGTCTGCAGAATGATTATAGACTGCAACCTTCTCAATGACTCTCAGCTTTTAAGGTATATAATTGCATTTGCTATCCTATGTATGTTTCCATGGCTGTAGATTTGTTTGCACTGGGGTTGTTTTTTACTGTTGCAGGGGCTGTGGTTACTACCCACTGGTAGTTGTAGTGGGCTCAGCCCTGTGGTTAGCAGGGAGACAACCAGGCGCTGACATCCAGATACCGCCCGTTTCATGGAGAGTTTATGGCGCTATCTATGTTCTATGTTGTGTCGTTTCCTAATTTCGTTGCACTGGATAGTTCACTCTCAGCAAAAACTCAGGGAAGAGTGACTCGTGTAGATACAGTTCTTATGTGTCCATTTAAATTAATGATATCTATGGAAAGTGCATTTTCTTTATGGCGATATTAATCATGACAAGTAATTAAGTTCCTAAGCTGAATATTTTGCCACTTCAAATCCATGAAAAAGGGACCACAAATTAAAGGGGGATTCTACCTAAAGTAACCCCCTGCCATGACATAGAGACTGGGTTCCCTCTCTTCAGGACAATGTGACATTCAATTAAAATCAGAACAAGGAATCACAAGCATCAATTAGTACAATTCTGAGCATTTTCAAATAGTTGGGGCATTACACAAAATATGTATGTATATATATATATATATATATATATGGCATTAGTTATAAAAATCTACATTCTGTTGTGTCCTATTCCATTTTCAGGCCATACATGTTGAATATATATATTATACACACATATACATATTCTATTATCTATTCATCTATGGTATAACTATCTATTATTTATTATCTATATATATATATCTCTATCCTCAATGCAAACCCTTTCTCCTGCCCTATGCTGGTCAGTGGCCAATAACCTGTCACCATTGTCTCTTGGTAATTAGTGGTAGCTCTGTCTCTCATGTGGTCATTATCCCCCCCCCCCCCCCCTAAAAAAAAACCTTAATTATGTAGCTAGATCTTGATGGGCTAAAAAAGGGGAATTGGCCATTTAAAACCAAAAAATGAGCACAAGTTGAACAGATGAGCTTACATTTTCTATGGCAAGGACATCCCATGTAAAGTGCTGTATAATGCCAATGAAATGGCTTAATTATTGACATGGGACCAACAAAATAATTAAAACGAGAGAGTAAAACCATTGGACTTAAAACGGGACCTGTAAAACAGAATTCATTATTAGCTTTTAATACTCTTTATAAACCGTGTATTTGTAAAAAGCCATGTGCTTAACCCCCTGATTGCCAGCTGAGTCAGCAACCCATTGAACTGGCACCCAGGAGGTTAAAAGCAGCCATGCATTACATTCATGGAGCCGGCAGCTGCTATGTGACAGAGCATCATTTACAATATCTGTGTCTATATAACATATGTCTATGATCCACAATGAATACAATGGAAAGCATGGCTAGATGGCATTACCTGCTTTTTGTGCCTGAATGGCTGCAGAGGAAGGAGACAAGAGTCTGCTGAGAAGGAGCAGACACCCAGTCTTATTCCAGTAAGGTGCTACAAGGACTACAATACTGGGAATACAGAGAAAGTCTTTTATTTTGCAGCTGTATTCCTGAAATTTGGAACAGTAAAGTTCCCATCCCCTCACTCATTGGCAGGATCCTGTACATGTTCTGTGTACTGCTTCTGCCACCAAATATTCGTTTTCATCCCATGTTCCAGAGACTCTCTTTGTATAAAGTCAAGATGATGATTATGGGCTTGATGGAAGACCCCCATCCAAACCATGTCTTTCCCATTCATTCCCCATATGGCAGAGCTGGAGGTGGTTAAAATACATAACTTGTTCCCCTGGGAAAAGCAGCATTCATATTTCTGCTGCTAGTGATTTGTCAGAACCACTTGCCTCCTCTTTATGATGGAAATCTAAAGGCGATTGGAAAGTCTATAAAGAACTACAAAAAGGGCACTGACAAAGCCCAACCTCAGCAATTGTGATGTCAAATATGCGACATTATGAAATAAGTCCATTCTAAATAGTAGTTTATTATACAATACTTACTACTCTAAAAAGATGTTTACAATAGTGACTTTTCTATAGATAGATAGATAGATAGATAGATAGATAGTATAATCAAGATAAATAGTATAAATATATATAGATAAATAGATAATAGTATAAAGATAGACAAATAGTATAAAGATAGATAATAGATAGTATAAAGATAGATAATAGATAGTATAAAGATAGATAAATAGTATAAAGATAGAAAGATAGGTAGATAGATAGAATAACTAAAGATAGATAGACATATGATAGATAGATAGATAAATATTAGATAGATGATAGAAATAATAAAGATAAATAGGCAGATAGATAGCTAATATATAGTATAAATATAGATAAATAGTCTAAAGATAGATATTAGATGGATAGATTGATAGATAGATAGATATTAGATAGATAGATAGATAGATAGATAGATAGATAGATATTAGATAGATAGATAGATAGATAGATAGATAATATAAATAATAAAGATAAATAGGCAGATAGATAGCTAATAGATAGTATAAATATAGATAAATAGTATAAAGATAGATAGATAGATAGATAGATAGATAGATAAATAGATAGTATAAAGATAGATAAATAGTATAAAGATAGATAGGTAGATAGACAGAATAACCAAAGATAGATAGACAGACATATGATAGATAGATAGATAGATAGATAGATAGATAGATAGATAGATAGAAAGAATAAAGATAAATAGGCAGATAGATAATAGATAGACAAATAGATGGATAGATAGATCTGATTGTGTACACACTGTAGCTTTATTCACCCATATTGATGCATACTTATGGATCTATAAAGCTACACATTTTCACTGGACTTTGGGGTGCTGCCATATCTGTATCTGCGTGGGGCCGGGACAGGTCAGATACATGGATGGTTTGTCAGATTAGATTATAGGATTGATGGTAAAGATGCAGTGTAATCTGAACAATGACCATCTTAAGCTCTACCTTATACAACTAGATGATAGAGTGATAGATAGATAGATAGATAGATAGATAGATAGATAGATAGATAGATAGATAGATATGTGTGTTTGTGATTTGTCTATCCTCTATCTATTTATCTATCTATCTATTTGTCTTTCTCTCTAGGTTTCCATATATTCACATGAACATAGTCTCTTCATGTAGAACAGGATCATAGCATAGCCTTTATATACCGCATCATAAATGCCATTTTACCTGAGCTGTACTGCAGAGCCGGGGACAGGAGATGGCTGTATAAAGATAAAAATCCCATGTAGACAATAATCTGTAATAAAACACAAGATCGTTACATGAGAGAATGAAGAGTTGGAAAAATCTGTGCGGAACAAAACAAGACAAAGTCCCCAAAAATGTAACCACAATAGAAAACAAAGTAGTGATGTCACTAAGGCTCTAGTGTAATGCACTGAATTATGGATGATAAGTGAAAGGACTTCACAGCAGTTCTTCAACTTAAAGATTAAAAATATAAAAAAAAGTAGAGATTTCTGCATCCTGTGATGAATAATGCAACAAAGAGAAAATAAAGTACAAGCTTAATTAGCGGGTGCGGGCTGATCCCAGCGGAGCACTGGGCAGAGCAGAGTGCTGCCGGACTCCAGATGCAGGCGTGTGTTCACACTCTGTGCATCCTCCGCGTTCATCAGTCAGTCCATAAAGCATTGACTCGGGCTTCTCTTTCATCTTGGAGGTGGCGGACGTCGCTATTTATCCGGCAGCAGCAGCAGGAGCAGCAATCAATGAGTGGCGTCAGCAGAGGTTCTGTAATGACGATTGCACCATTAAGGATGACAGCTTAGAAGAAGAGGGCAATGGTGATCCCTCCCAGAGCCAGTCCAGCACAGGAGAGTGCAGGCAGCACAGGGTCATCATCTGTGTCTCTCTCTATCTAGTCCTGCCTGGCTCACACTCTCACACACCATGGAAGCCAGAAAGGACATGGTCATGTTCCTGGAGGGAGGACAACTTGGCACTCTAGTTGGCAAGAGAATGGCTAATTTGTCGGACGCAGTGGGAAGCCCCATTCAGGAGCCGCAGGAGAAAATGCTTCCTAGAAGCTGCTTGAGCCCTCGGCCTGGCCCCTTGGCATCCAGGGAGCGGGCAGAGGAGGAGGTGGAGGTGGTATCAGGGAGCGACCCGGACAGCAGGGCATCAGCAGCGCTCCTGCACCCCTCACCCCATCCGGATGCCCTCTCAGCCAAGGGGCACCACAGCAGCTCGGACACTGAGTCGGATTTTTACGAGGAGATTGAAGTGAGCTGCACCCCGGACTGCAACACAGGCAGCTCGGAGTACCAGCACAGCAAAGGTAGCTATCTATCTATCCATCTATCTATCATCTATCTATCTATCTATCTATCTATCTATCTATCTATCTATCTATCTATCTGTCTATCTATCTACCTATCATCTATCTATCTATCTATCTATCTATCTATCTATCTATCATCTATCTATTATCTATCTATTATCTATCTTTCTACCTATATCTATTATCTATCTACTATCAATCTATATATCTATCTTATATCTATCTATCTATCTATTATCTATCTGAGCACAAAATATTATCTATCTGACACAGATAATGCTACATTGAATATGTGTGTATAATATATATATATACACACACACACACACACATATACATACATACACACACACACACACATACATACATACATACACACACACACACACACACACACACACACATACACATGTATATATACACACATATTCTTTTCCTATTTTAGATATTTACAGCACATTGTTTTATGTAATATTTAGTTATTATATATGTATTTATGACTCCTCTGTGCACTCTAGCAATCCTTTCCATACACTACTTTCTTGTGCTTGGACCCTCAGGCTTCAGTTGTATATGACATACTATTATATACTATATACTATGTAGCCCTGAGGAATCCAATATTTGGGACCTGGCTCACACTCAGTAGTGTCTGTAGGAACCTTAACACCTTTCTCTTGACTCAAGATCAAAGACTGAGCTGAGGAAGCCTGTCGGGGACATTGTATGTAGGTGACCATAAAGACAATGAGAGGATGGCTGGAGGCTCCTGGCTGCCCTGGCACTTTACATGTCCCTCACAGACTCCACACATCTTCTCACTTTCACTGGTGGTCGGCGCCAGCTCGGAAATCCTTATGTTAAATAAAAACTTAGATGCATTGACAAAAGCCCAGGTTGCATTTGAAAGGTGAACAGTCAGAGATCTTCTCATACATGTGTCCACTGATACCTCCAGGTGGACGTGAGCAGGAGGTAGGTATATATATATATATATATATATATATATATATATATATTCACAAGGAAAGGTCAACCTTTGAATATTACTTCTACTAATAATAACCTCTACTCTAGATATTTGCATATTATTATTAATATTCCTATTTCTACTACTTCTACTATTACTAATAAATATAATAATATAAATAATTATAATAATAGTAATAGCTTTTCCTGATTTTTATGACTAGATAATACTATTCTTTGGCCATCCCCCACACCAATGTTATCCTTGTCTGATTATCTGTAATGTCCAATGTAATGCACATCACTTCTCATTACAAGACCCCCATGTTTTTTCCATTATCTTTAATTTATTGGCCAGGACATAGATTACTACAGCGATATCTGGCTGGACTGTGAAATTGGAACATGCACGCTCATTTAGGGGTTACCACCAATAATGGTCAGTGGTTGCTCTCAGAGATTGGTGTGACAGATAGACCTGTCATTGTCTAGCAATCTGCCGGCACAAGTCGAATTTCCATGGCCAGTTTGATTACCAGATATTGGCGTCAGCTCTAAAATGGCTTTATTAGTCTATTCTTACTATTTTTTCCTAAAATATTTGCGCATTGCTTTGGGTATTTAATGTATGTATCTGTATACATAGTGCTAGACTACCTGGACACTATACGGAATCTGTTGACTTTTCCTTTTATGACTTGAATGACTACACTTGGCTAGATAAGGAGGGTGACCATGACTGTGTTCTGTGTATGCAGGTCAGTGTTCTGAGACCATGGGTGGCAGTCCTGTGAATGGAAGCGATTCATCAAAGGCAAGTGGTGGATCTCAGAGCTCGTTGTCCTGTTCTGGGGACCAGATGCGCAGATACCGAACAGCCTTCACCAGGGAGCAGATAGCACGTCTGGAGAAAGAGTTCTACAGGGAGAACTATGTGTCCAGGCCCAGGAGATGTGAACTGGCTGCTGCCCTCAACCTGCCAGAGACCACTATCAAGGTATGGATCTGCAATCACATCACTAACATAAAGGGCTTAAGAACACTCCAGAGCATCATATCTAAAGTCTATATCTATATATCTACACTTCTACAATCTATCTGGAAGCAGACATTTAAGGCTTGGTATGGGATGAGTATAGTGTTCTTTAGGGAAGCTCAGGAAACTATCTGCCCCCTTATCCCTACTTTCTGTGATGAGCTTCCAGTTTTATGAAGCTACAGATTACCAATAGGTTCCCTCTTTCAATTTATTTTCACCATGCTCCATACCTTCATAGGTCACTTGAGTAGATGCACTAAACAAGTGAAATACTTGCTATTGATTTATTGGGTATAAGTGCTTTCCATGCTTATTTTATATTAAATTTGTCCATCTTGTTTGTTTTCAGGTTTGGTTCCAGAACAGGAGGATGAAGGACAAACGTCAGCGTCTGGCCATGACCTGGCCTCATCCTGCAGATCCAGCATTTTATACCTACATGATGAGCCATGCAGCAGCCACTGGCAATCTACCTTATCCTTTTCCATCTCACCTACCTCTTCCTTACTACTCTCACATGGGTATTGGTACCACTACAGCCTCAGCTGCCACCCCCTTTAGCTCCCCACTGAGACCACTAGACACCTTCAGAGTCCTCTCTCATCCTTACCCAAGGCCAGAACTCTTATGTGCATTTCGCCATCCTTCTATATATGCCACACCTGCTCATGGACTGACTGCTGGTGGCACCCCCTGCTCCTGCCTGGCATGCCACTCTACTTCTCCTAATGGGCTGGCGCAAAGGTCTGCAGCATCTGACTTTAACTGCTCATCGTCTTCAAGATCAGATTCCTTTCTCACTTTCACACCCTCAGTCTTGAGCAAATCCTCCATTCCTTTAGACCAGAGGGAAGAAGTACCCCTGACCAGATAAAACTGATGTCTTCTCCTGCACCTACTTTTTCCTAACTGACTTGGCAATGGGCCATGTCCATGTCTTAAAATGCACCTATTCAGGAGGTGACATTATTGAACTTATCAGGGCATCACATTTCCTCTACAGATATGAAAAAAAAAATATTTAAGGACTATACCTGACAGGATGGCCATTTTTAGTCATTGTCACAACCTTGTTTATGGTATAAAAGTGTCAGTGACAACATGGAGGACTATGTAGATTAGGATTACCAGTCTGGAATACTTGAATGCTATGTTTAAACAAAAAGGTCATTTAAAAATCATTTTCATTCCAAATGTTTGAGGTGAAATGTTTTCTTTTGCAGCAGCTCACAGTATTATAGCACCACCTTCTGCAGTGTATACAAAGCCACATTTATTATGGAGGAGTCTTTCTATGGAAATGCCACAGTCTATATATTTCCTGATCACTTTTATATTGTTTTGTATTTTGGTAGGACCAGACACTGGCCTTTGGATAAGTCTGAATGTCACTGGTTTATCCTCAGCTGCTGAAAAGTGCACATACTGATTAAATTATCAAGTGATGTATATGTAATGGGATTTTTTTCTGAATGTATAATAATTTCCTCAACGTGCAAACCTTCTGTCAGATCTTAACAAGCCGCATAGGGAAAGGATTAGGTAGCCAGATCTCTACAGACTGCAGCCACCTCTCTGCAAATGAGTGCACATGCAGAACACTGCGAGGACTTTCTATCTAATAAGCCCGTGGACAAAGCTTCATTTTCATGGCTTGTTTTTTTTTGTTTTTTTTATATATTTTTTTATACTTGATTTTCAGGGAATTTTAGTTTACATGTCCGTTGTTTATCGTTATTTATATTTGCTTTGGTTGCACATGTAGGCTGCATTGAAAATGTCTACCTGGATTTCGGTCTACTGGGCAGGCTGTGTTAGAAATATTTTTCAAACTGGGTTAGATATTTCATTGCAATTAATGTCTTTTGTGAAGATGATTTTGACGAGTTCAAAATAATAAAAATCATAATAATAACGTAATGAAACATTGTTACAATAATCTGTTACGAATTGCAATAAAAGAATCACAAGGATATATTATAAATACAGTTCAAGGAAGTTATTGCTGTATTGCCTTTGCTTCAAAGTTGGAGAGGGGGGGGGGGGGGGGCATGGGGTTATGGAAGAATGGTATATGCCCACGGGTTATGTCCTACAAAATATTCAGTTTTTATAGAATTTTCTATCAATTTCTTTGCTTTCATTCTCTTTTCAGATCTAAAATTGAAATAAAATCAGCAAAAAGCAAGGACAAACATAAACTGTAAAAGCAAGGACACGATCTATCTAATCTATGTTCTATCTATTATCTATCTATATATCTGTCTATCTTACATGTATTATCTATCTATCATCTATCCATCTTTCTTTCTTCCTTCCCTCTTTTATTTAGACATTGTAATATATATATTAAAGACAAAATGGGAGGCAGCTCCGATCAAGGTTTGAAATGGCCGGGTGCATGCTCAAGGGAATAAAGCTTACCCAAAATATAATGTGCAAAAAAGAGCAGCACTCCAACGCAGGATAAAATGAAATACAAAAAGTTTATTCACCATGGTGTAGCCGACGTTTCGGCTCCACAATTGAGCCTTTCTCAAGGCTTGAGAAAGGCTCAATTGTGGAGCCGAAACGTCGGCTACACCATGGTGAATAAACTTTTTGTATTTCATTTTATCCTGCGTTGGAGTGCTGCTCTTTTTTGCACTATATATATATATATATATATATATATATATATAGTAAAAATATGGCAGCACCAACCCAAAAACAAGTGGGTGCTAGCTAAAAGGTGCAAAGGTAAAAAGCTTACCCAAATGTATAATGAAAAAATAGAGCAGCACTCCTAAGTAGCAGTAAAAAATTGTATCTTTATTCACCCATGGGTGACGCGACGTTTCGGCTCCAACCTGAAGCCTTTCTTTATTTTTTCATTATATATATATATGTTAAAAAAGAAGGGCAGCACCGACTCACAAAAGAAGGCTGGGTGCAGGCTCAAAGGTAATAGGCTTACCCAATATCCAAAACGTACAAAAGGGCTTGAGAAAGGCTCTTGGATAGAGCCGAAACGTTGCTACACCATTGGGTGAATAAACAACTTAGTTTTTTCACTTATTTTTCGGAGTGCTGCTCTATTTGGTATATATATATATATATATATATATATATATATTACAATGTCTCTCTAAACATCAATATACCTGTGCTCTGCTGCATGGTTTGTTTTCTTATAGTAAATGGCTTATGGCAGACAAATAGGTTTATTACAGGAGGCTGAGCAGCGCACAGTTCTTCTGTTAAGGAGGTAAATGAGATGTCGCAAGTAATATTAGAAGATATGAGATCAATGATACATGTTTTGCTGTCCAATAAACAGACATTAATTGACTGTATTTCCTAAAGAGAATTCAGAAACTTTACATAGAAATTGGTCAAACCATGATCTAATATAGTCGCAATTTCACAATATTTGCATGGAAGAAGGCAGCAATATTACCGGTACTTTCCTAGTTACTATTAATAAAGATTTTCAGACTAGAATTGACAATATGTCACAAAAGAGGATTTATATTACAGTTTCTATAAATTAACCCCATAACCAATTTAACATCTATTTGTTTTATTTATATCCTTCAACACAGACAACTACAAACACATGTATGATTGGTTTAGGTGAAATTTGCCCCTTATTACAGTCTTGGTAAATAACCCTCAGTGCATGATTATGGGCTCTAGTCTCCAAGGCTGAGGACAATCTGGTTAAGTCCTTGTGGTTCCCTAAGGATCCTCCTGTACTCATATCCACCAAAGAGAGGCCAGTCCCAGGCAGCCCCCCGGTTGTTAGCATGTGATTGATTGCCTTATTAAAGCGTGTTCTTGTAAGTGTGACCAAACCAATTGCAAACTACATGTTTAGAATAAAGCAGCATTGCTAACAGGCGGGTAAACAGGAGGGGAGATATGAATAGCTTGGTGAATAATTTATCATCCCCATGGAGATCTGGTTAAGTAAATTTACACGGTGTAGAGAAAAGTTTCTTGGTACAATCAGTCAAGCCTTTATCTATTATTCGACTTCATGTCACATTGCTGGAGAAATCCACTAGTTACCATCATTGCATTGTAGCAAGTAGCCTGTGCAATTACAGACTTGGTGTCCTTCAGAGATGAGACTTCTCTTCTATCCCTGTTCCTCACGATCAGATGGTCCTTCCAGACTCTCACCCTCTTTTCTCCTGGTCTCTTCACCTACCTGACAGTTTCTTTGTCTTCAATGATTCGTGTGCTCGATTTGTTACATTATTTAACTCAAGTTGGGCAGTCATCAGAAGGCACCACCATATGTTGTCCCGCACAGCAGCTTGCCATCTACAAAGGTTTAATGAACAGTCCCTGGACCTTTGTTCCATAACCTGTCTCAGTCTATTCAATCTTCAAGTAAACGTGTTAATCGTTCCATAATTTGGCCTAGGGCTTGAGGTCAACAAGAGGGTGGTGTCCTATATATTGTCATATCAGGTGGTCTCAACAGTCCACAGTCTATGGAAATGCTAAGACTGTCATCAAATCACTAGGAAAGCCTCAAACAGTATATGAAATTCCTTGCTTATATGCAGAAGAAACCTACACATAACCCCATAAGGAACACCCTGAGCGTCTTAACACCCTTTGGAGGGGGGATGAGGGAGTAAATGAAGCCACAGTGGACCTGGTAGAGGGCTGATGATGTTAGATCAATGTGTAATATAAGCGATGCATAAATATTTAAGCCAAATCTGTGAACCACAACCTCCTAGAAATGAAATGTTCTGCTTCTCTGGGAGCCTGGAAGAAACAGATGATACTGGAGACTTCTATAGACTCATGTGAATCCTGCCCTGTTCCAGCAGAATAAGGAGACTGAATAGACCGATCACTTGATAATGATGATGAATGAGGAATTAATTCACATACAAGCCAGGCAATTTAGGCCTTCGTCTGTTTAAATAGCCTCCCCAAATTATTCGCAATTGCAGGTCACAGATTTAATCAATTGTCCAATCTTGTGAAAGTCATATCCTTACATCTCAATCCGGATTATTTATAGGGCAGCAGAGGCATTGTGCTAACAGGGACAATTACTATCACAAGAGGGAGAGATCTGCAAATGGAAGGCAAATGTCTCCTGGAGCCGTAAATTAGGAAAACACTCATCTAAAACCTTGTGCTACAATCCTCCCAGTTCTCATTAATTACGGGGCGAAGCAGAGCACAATACACATGTGACGGTAGCTGGGGTCACACAAAATGTGCGGCATTTGAACCTGTCAGACGCTTACATTTACTATTATAATGTAACACACCTTTATATAGTATTTACCAATGTGTCTTTTCACTATAAATAATCTTCATTAACTTCAAAAGCAAAACCCACTAATATCTATTTATCTATCTATCTATCTATCTATCTATCTATCTATCTATCTATCTATCTATCTATTATCTATCTCATATCTATCTATCTATCTATCTATCTCATATCTATCTATCTATCTATCTATCTATCTATCTATTTATCTATCTCATATCTATCTATCTATCTATCTATCTATCTATCTATCTCATAGCTCTCTATCTATCTATCTATCTATCTATCTATCTAATAGCTATCTATCTATCTATCTATCTCATATCTATCTATCTATCTATCTATCTCATATCTATCTATCTATCTATCTATCTATCTATCTATCTCATATCTATCTATCTATCTATCTATCTATCTATCTATCTATCTCATAGCTCTCTATCTATCTATCTATATATCTATCTATCTAATAGCTATCTATCTATCTATCTATCTATCTATCTATCTATCTATCTATCTACCTTATACACAGGTTTGTAATATTCACAGGTATTGATCTAGTCTACCATGGTTCACCACTGGCTGTAGTGTTCTGGTATTTTAGCATTCCCAGCTATTTAGCCAAGCCTTCTTCTGGGAGATCCTGCACCCTGATGTAGCAGAATAATTTCATAAGGTGTCCATCATGTGGTTCGTGATCTATTTATGCAGTAAGAGATCTGATCCTCTAGTAACTAGTTAATTCCTTTATACAGATGTTTCATAAAGGAAAATGGAAGCAGTGATGAAGGAGACTTGCAGATTTACAGGATAATCATTTAGAATGATCACTGTACATTGTGGAGGCAGCAGAAATGTCACACATTAACTTTCCTCATCAAGTAGATTGCATGCATAATGACTGTTGTGTTGTTCTCTCTACCTATCAAAATGTTCCCAGTGTTTGGAGTGAAAGGTGAGGAAAGGATTTCTGAAGCTCAGAGGAGCCAATCTCACCAGTGACTTTGATGTATTGCTGTCCAATTAGTGCTTGTAATTGGTGTCCCCAGGGATAGTCAGACCTAGGCTCAGAGCACGGAATATCCACAGGAAAATCTGCAAGGTAAAATATTAGCTCATCCAATGCAGACTAAAATAAGCAAAGCACATTCCTAATATCGCCTTATTATACATCCAGCTATGGTGATTTTCTCTAGATGAGTAGAATCTGCAATATTAAATGTCAATACATTATTAACCTCCATCCAATTTACAAAATCAACACGAGTGAACCAAAATAATATTTGCCAGTGTAACAATACATGGTCAGACATGTTATTAAGAAGGGCCAATAGCCCAGGTAGGGGTACTGAATATAGTTCTACCAAATATACCCTGTCGGTTTTACTTGTCTTCCTTCACAAGCTTCTCCTTCCTTGGACAACACACATAGGGGCATCTGAATCAGTGTTGAGTGCAGCATATATTAGTATTGAAAATAGCAGTCATAGCGCCCATAGATCCCTATGTAAAATGTGCTGGTATTAATAAAGCAGTTTTCAAGTCCTCTGTAGAGGTGTGTAGACCAAAGCCCAACTTAAAGGGGTTGTCCGGGTTCAGAGCTGAACCCGGACATACCCTTATTTTCACCCAGGCAGCCCCCCTGAGGCTAGCATCGGAGCATCTCATGCTCCAATGCACTCCCTTGCCCTGCGCTAAATTGTGCAGGGCAAGGTCTCTTTTGTTTTCAATAACACACTGCCAGGCGGTAACTTCCACCCGGCACTGTGTTTGGTGATGTCACCGGCTCTGAGGGGCGGGCTTTAGCTCTGCCCTAACCATTTTACTGGCTAGGGCAGAGCTTAATCCCGCCCATCAGTGCCGGTGACGTCACCGGGGTTCCTGGCAGCCCCATGGAGAGCCCAGTACGTCACCGGATCTCCAAAAAATGCCTTTGCCCGGCGCAATTTAGCGTAGGGCAAAGGAGAGCATCGGAGCGTGAACTGCTCCGATGCTCATGTCAGGGGGGCTGCCGGGGTGAAAATGAAGGGATGTCCGGGTTCACAACCCCTTTAACCCACAGATGTTACCAGTGAAATAATGAAATATGGAGGTCATAAAATATTTCACTATTGCTATCTAATTTTCACTGACAGATTCAGAATTAGTTGGCTGATGTACACATTGCTGCCCATCCCCCACAGAGACAACTGTCCACAGCTGACTTCTGGTTGCCATTTTGAAAGGCCATTGGTCTCATGTGTTTGCTCAATCCTTCCCTAACCCACAATAATCCCCTTCTTTACAAAATATCAAAGGTAAAGGTCCAAACTTCCTAATCTAATGATGGCATAAGCTTAGACAGACTGTCTAGACCAGGGATGCTCAACCTGCGGCCCGCCAGCTGTTGTAAAACTACAACTCCCACCATGCATTGTGGAAGGCTGATAGCTAAAGGCTGTCCAGGCATGCTGGAAGTGGTAGTTTTGCAACAGCTGGAGGGCCGCAGGTTGGGCACCCCTGGTCTATACCTTCACCACATTGATCACAGGGGCTCAGGCTGGAGGATACATCTGGTGCAGGGACAGACACTTTTCTCTGACTCTATACCAGCTATTGGTTAGCACACTTTCAGATATTTTCACAGAATTGTGGGGAAAGTTTGGCGCAAATGACAATCACAATAAAAATGAAAATGGCACAATGACAAATCTTACGCTTTCCCCATTTCAACCAAAACTCCACCCCTTCCAATAAGCCCCACCCCCTTGCCAGAAAAATTGTAGAAACCCTAGATGCACGAAATTGTCTCAATTTGCAACACTTTTTTTAAAGATAGATTTTTGGCAGAGACACATAAGTAAATCTGGGTCATTGTTTTTAGCCCATTGAAGGGATACTCAGCGTATACATCAGTCTATGTCCTGGTGCCCTATTCATAGGTTGCATGAAAACTTACATGTTTTGCCATACAACCTACTGACCAAATAATAAACTGAAGGTGGAAAACCTCAAAATGACCCCCAATGCTTTTAAAAATAAATGTATTTTTAAATAAATACTCTACTGTGAAGTTAGCTTATATAAAATATTGCAATATTTGCTACATGAAACAAAGATAAAACCTCCAGGTTAGATCAAAAACTGAAAATGGATCCTATTCATTTCTATGAGACCAGGAGTACACCTAGCCTTTCAGCTGCCTGAGGCAAAAACTGTAACGGCGCACCTCCCAATGCCAATTTTTGAACCTAGCCCCTTTGCCACAATGAAAGCGCTCATGGCCCTTCCGATGCCCCCCCTCTTGCCCCTACCTGGTGCTGCCTGAGGCGATCGCCTCACCTGGCCTCATTGCTGGTGCACCTCTGTATGAGACGCAACCAGATGCAAGTGCTCATGCCCACAATTATATTACAGCTCCTTTATATGCCGCCATGCTTTAGCTCTGTATGGCTCTGGTTTTATACGAGCTTGGATTCATACAGAGTCCTACATGAAAATAACTGTAGCATTACTTCTATGGAAGAATAGCTCCATAATACAGGACATAATGAGGCATCATGTGGTGGTATATGAAGTGTATACAAAGTGCGGAGCCGTAGGGACTACATGAGGCCTAAGGTTCCGTTTACACTAGCATCATGGTTTCTGTTTTAAAAAAAAGATGTTTTTTTCTGATAACAATATTGTAGCAACTAATGCTAATATGGCCATCATAAAGCAGTGAAACAGACTGTTAACAGGGACTGAGCCCGTCCCTTCTCTCCCCGAACATCATCTGTCGAGGGAGAGTCAGGAGCTCCCTATACACATTAGTATATTGTCGGCTAGACCGCCAAGAACATTGGGCTCAGCATTCTTTGTTTTATCATGATCAGTTTTGCTTTTTTTATCATAGAAGTAAATGAGTAATAGTCTTAAACAACAGGAATTGTACATTAATCAGCAATGAGTTGTAGTTGAGGTTGAGTTGTAGGTACCATAGGGTGCCTCCACAGTGCACAGTGCATCGAGCCCCATTGGAGCCGGTGTTGAGGATGGGAGTGGGGGTTGGTAGCGGCCCTGATGTAGTGTTGTAGCTGTTGCCACTATGTCCTACTTCAGGCTGTCGCTTCCCCGAGGTTCGATGCAGTAAAAGGGTTGATGAAGATCAATGACGCCAGACTTGAAATGTAATAAAGTTCTTTTACTAAGTGCAACTTGAACATACTAACGGTTTCAGCAGACTTTAGTGCAAATTCCTTCTGGAACCAATGGAGAAGGTATGGTGGCAGGCTGACTTGGTGATTATTTTTGCACTTAGCTAACACTGGCCTAATAGTGGCTTGATGATGATGAGCGTGTCCTTGGCTGTTTTCTCTCTCTGTATATGTAGGGAGTTGGTGCTCTTCGAGCTGCTTCCTCATCCCTATAGCTAGAGAGAGGCACAATGCATCTCCTCTCCGCCTCACTCTCCTCTCAGTTGACAAGAATCTCAGCCCCCACCCTTGGCAGGAAGTTGGCCTAACCCGCTTCTACCTAAGGGGGAGCAATGGAATGGTAATTTCCATTCCTGGTGCAGAGCATTGCCAGTCATGCTCCACCTGCTGGTAAACCAGGTACATAGCATGTCATACGTTAAGATTACATGTCACACGTTAAGATCCAAATTATGTAAAATACAATAAATCAGTGCAGCAATAATAATGCACCTTCTCTGGGGAAATACAACACTATAGTGGAGGTAGTCTCTAATAGAACTATTGGCTCTAGGAGCATACAGAGGCATAGTATAGTCCTCTATACTGCTATGGATGTCATATGACAGCTCTATACAAATCTGACCTAGTGTTTAGCGATGCAGTTCAGTTCTCCTTCAGTGTGAAGTAGAAAACTCTGGAGGGGAAATGAAGCTAGAACTGATCCCATAGTTTTCTATGGGATTTTCAGTAGCCCAGACTAGGATACTTCCAAAGTTGTTTTGTTATTTCATGTTATGTCATTTTATGCCATGTATATTCTCAGTATGGTTATGTATGGAAGTGACGGAGTTAACCAACTCTGACACCACCCCTGCAGGAAGTTGGATGTGGATCCTGGATCTGTCCTTACCTAGTCTAATCAGTGTGTAGTATAACAGAGGAAGTGAGAGATAGCTCCTTTGCTCCACTCCTCACAGGACTTTGCAAAAGATCCAGAGAATCACCTTCTCGGAGAAAGACCTGACCATTTCTACAGTACTCCAGCAAGACGAATATTGGCATCTATAGATTTTGCAGCGAGAGACTTTGGAAAGATTGGGAGGAAACAGTATAATAATTCCATCATCCTTGCTCAAATCCATACATTGCTATCTGGGGAGATTTGTACTGTAAATAGTTGGAACTGTGTTTTGATACAGTTGGATGTACTACAACTCCCATTCTGAACTTCAGTAAAGAGAGATGTTTGTTTCCTAAATCTGGCCAATTACTGACTGTAGCACCATACACCGGCCATTGCACCTTCACCTCCTGCCTTAAACCCGCACCAAACCTACAACATCAAGGGCACCCCAACTACGATCAGGCAGGGGCCCCAACATCAGGGTGTGTCCCGAGGGAAAAAAAGGGTGCGCCCTTCTACCACTGTACTAAGGAGCATCAGTGTGAGGATTGCCACTGGGATTGACTATTACAGCCTCTTCTTCAGCTTCTCTCCTCTTGGGCTGGTTGGCGCAGATTGCTCACATATATTCGGCGCATTAGTTGTGATGCCAAACGACACCAGACAAAAAAACGCTGCATGCTCATTTTTTCTGTCCGGCGCTATCAGTGAATGGACCTTGGACCTGTGCACTGAATTGCAGTACCCATCTATCAGTTGTGTCCAGCTCCTGGCCTAAAACAACTGGCTGGACAAAAATGATATTTATGGTTCGGCCTATGATCATTGTAGGGGTAATGCCATGACCTATCGACTGAGGACCCACTTCTTTCTAAAGTTTGAGGTTTGTAAAGTTCATGACCATCAGCAAGCTATGACCTTCCCCCACAGGCCTGTACAAAATACAGAAAGGATCAAAATACTGTACTTTCCTGTGTTTATCTTCTACTTTGTGGAGGGATTAAGTATACTGGAAATTAAATGGCTATATTTCGTGGTAGACAGATTTTGAGAAGATACAGATTTCACACAGTTTACACTATGCCTTGAAAGAGTGCATTAAATCAGCATTTAAAATAAAGATAACATCAAACATTGAACACAATACAATATAAGGGAATCTTCGGATCAGTTTTATTTAAAAAAATAAAAAAAACGGCATATTTTCTGTATATTTTATGTTTTGTAACTGTTAGAATATTCCTTTACCCACCCTACACATATTTATACCTCAGCAGTGCCGTCTGCCTGCGAGCATTCTGGGTTTATTTCATTGCGTTCACATACAGTACTGAAAAGGAGATATCATTCCCACTAACACAACATCTCATTTCATGGCACATCTTTTACTAGAAGGTAAATGAGCGGCTGTTTCATAAGGAGTGGAAGGAATTGATTTTAGTTTAAAAATAAAGTAGCTGTAAGCAGCCTCCAATACACCGACAGAAATCCCAATTACAATGCACTAACACACTGACAGCGGTGTAATTAACAGATTGATGCCTCCAAAGCGACTGGTGGCTGACATTTCGCATCTCAACTGGATGCAAGGGGTTAAACGGTTTGTTCTCGGTAAAGCTTTTTCCAGCGCAGCTCACACAGAGAAGCATTATGCCCAGCCAGCACAAAATCTGGAACAAGAAACTGAATGTATAATTAAATGTATATGACATGCATTTGTATGCAAAGCTCTCAGGCCCTTGGTACTGCACTTTGTACTAAAATATGGAACGGCATGCAGGAGAATGCCTAATGGTAGTTGGATGGACTGTATAGTACACAAAAGCAAAATCATTTTACAAAAAAATTATCTATTATCTATCTATCTATCTATCTATCTATCTATCTATCTATCTATTATCTATCTCTATTCTACTTTTCTATCTATCTATCTATCTATCTATCTATCTATCTATCTATCTATCTATCTATCTATCTATCTATCTCAATGAGGAGGGGGGTATCACAGTGGAAAACCAAATGCTAAAATTATAATCACAATTTCCCATGGAGAACTATAGTAATACGTGGTAACATGCATTTTTTGAAAGTAGTTTTATGGTGTCGCAATAGATATACTGCAGTTTTGTCCTGTCTTGCCAAAGCTACCATATGACAAAATATCTGTAGACATCATGGGGGGTTGTGTTGAGTGAATTGAAGCATCTGAAGCGGAATTCAATCTGAAGTTTAGGAAAAATTCGATTTGCCACGAATCTGAATTTCCTCGCGCTTTGTGGCAATGAATCAAATTTTCCTAAAATGGTGGCTGAAAATAAAAAAAAATTATACTATCTTCATCCACTTGATCGTGGAGAGGCCGTCCACTCCTGTCTTGATTGAAGAAAACCCACCAAAGGCGAGCGTGAAGACGTCACCACATGATCACGCTGGCCGCACGTGGTGACGTCATGACACGGCCAGTGTGATCACATGGGGACATCTTCATACTTGCTGCAGGTCCTTTGGTGGGTTTTCTTCAATCAAGACGGGAGCGGATGGTGAGTATCATATTTTTTTTTTAAAACCCCATAATAACTCTCTGAGCCAATGAATGTCAGTCTCAGATGCTGCGATCAGCGTTGAACACGACATCTGAGGGGTTGAATGATGGAGGTTGGCACGATTGCCGTTCCCTCTCATTGCGCCCACTTCATACAATGAAAACAGTTTCATGAAGAAGTAATTCATAACGAATCGAAATTCTTGACGAAGTTCGGCCAAGCTGCCAAATCTAATTTTTCAAAACTTCGCTCATCTCTACATGGGGGTCATTTACTTAAGTCTAAGGAAAAAGGCCGCTATTAGAAAGGTTTATTTTTAACTCAATATATTTATAGAAAGCAATTTTTTTTTGTAGATTCACTTTTTATTCAACTTTTACAAATAATACAAGAGGTCAAAACATATTGAACAATGAATTACCAGAGCTTACACAGGGATATTTTATGTCTTACAAATAACTCCAGTATATTAGCTAAAAACATTCCAACCAGTGCACCATAACATTGAGCGCATAGTCTGCACAAATACAAGGGGGAAGGGAAGAAGTCTATGGTAGGATGGGATAGGACCAGATAAGGAGCTTCATTTCTACCAGTCGAGAGGAAGAAACACATGCACACCAGTAGATCTAACTCACAAGGGTATCAGCACTTTTGAAGTAGGGCCAAGCAAAGTTTATCCCGTTCAGTTCTGATTATTTTCGATAATGTGATCGATGGGTGTTGTTTATTTGTAGCTTCCAGTTAGGCTATATTGTTCATTAATGACTTTGCTGCTTGTTCTTTTTTCTTTTTCTCTTTGTAGTTTAGTTTAATGAGTAAACCTCGTATAAAGGCCTTATGTGCCTGCCATAATACAAAATGGTCTGAAACCGAGCCCACATTGAAGGAGAAAAATTCCTGCAATGTGTAATCTCAGTTTTGTATGCTGGAATGTTGAATAGAAAGGGGTTGTTTCTCCACACCAGGTTCGTGTGGGATTGTAATTGGTCATCTAAAATGACTAATATAGGGGTATGATCTGAGACACTAATCAGCACTATTTCAGAGCCGATTGTACTGAGGAGAGTATTACGATCCCCTAAGAATAAATCAATTCTGGAATATGTGCCATGGAAGGGTGAAAAGAAAGTATAGTCTTTCTCAAGACTGTGTTGGGCCCTCCAGACATCTATAAGATCAGTGGATTGGATAAACGAGGAGAGTCCCCCAAGAGCTCGTCTAGTTGGGTGAGTAGAGTCTATAGGGGGGTCACCAATAGAGTTAAAATCTCCGCAGATCAGTTTGCCCTGCTTCATAGGTATGAACCTGTCTCATAACTCTGTATAGGAACGCCGATTGGCGGCTATTGGGGGCATAGATGTTCACAATGGTGTAGCTAACATGGTTAATGGAACACACCAGTATGATGAATCGCCCACCTGGATCTATTTTATGTGATATATGAGCATATGTCACTGAGTTCCTGAGTACTATACATACCCCTCTAGCTTTTTTGGAGTGATGGGAGTGAATGATGTCAGGGAATAGATGGTGTTTCAGGCGGTGAGCATCCGTGTTCAGAAGATGGGATTCCTGTATGCATAACACATCTGCTTTCAATAACAACGCTTCTTTCCATACAAAGGAACGCTTTTGAGGACAGTTGAGTCCCTTGGTATTCAGTGACACTATCTTGATACCCATTGTGAGGAACTGAAATCTGTGTTAAAAACTAAGTTCTCCCCTAAGGAACCAACATGGCGTGGCAGCATGTAGATCTGAAAAAAACAGCAACATAAATGTGCAAGAAAATAATAATGCAAACATGGAAACGAAGAGTAACCATAAACTTATGAACCAGATTAGGTTTCGAGGGGTGGAGAGTCCCATCTGTAAAGCCAGTGGTGTGAACTCCTGGTGTATGAGTGTTCTCAGTTGACCGGAGGAGAACTGCACCTGTTCAAAGAGGGAAATAGGAAAGAAAAACAACCGCAAGGTAATTTGCAATGAAGTAGGAGACTTGAATCAGGTGGCTACTGGCGTATGTCACGGTGTGACCTGTAGCTGGGAAGGAGGACAGAACCAGCGATATCGTCCCAGGAACAATTTCAAGTGTTCCTTTGTCTTCTACCAGACACCTGTCTCCATTCCCGCAAGGATGCGTGGGTCACTAGGGAAGGGCCCGTGTCCAGGATAGCTAATGGGATTTTCCAATCTTGCAATAGAAGCTTGCCCTCCTCAATTGAGTGTATTACGTGCATATGGCCTTCCCTGGGGATCAGAAGCTTCTGAGGAAAGCCCCATCTATACGGTATATCCGATTGGCGTAAGGCGATTGTGATGGACAGAAGTGCTCGTCTTTGTTGTAGCGTCATCGCAGAGAGATCGGTGAACAATTTCACCTTTTGGAAGAGAGAAGGTAGGGATCCAGCTCTCCTGGCTGCCGTCATCATGGCCTCTTTAATATGAAAGAAATGAACCCTTGCTAGTGTGTCCCTGGGGACATTAGGCCCGAGATGTTTGGGTTTCGGGCCCGGTGGGCCCTATCAATAATCAAGTCTGGCTGAGATACCTTTGGCAGGAGCTTGCAAAAGAGCCGTTTCAGGTAGGCAGAGAGCTCAGCAGGAGGGACGTCCTCTGGGATCCCTCGGATTTTAATGTTGTTCCTGCGAGAACGATCCTTAAAGTCTGCCATTTTTTTTTTCATAACTTCTATCTCCTCAGCTAGGCCATTGTGAGCCTCTATCACAGTGTTTTGTGAGGTGGCAAATTCGCCCATTTTAGTTTCTATGTGAAGAACCCTGTCTTCTGTTTCTTTCACTCTAGTTAATATAGGCTGTATCACCGCCATCATGCCTTGCTGGATGGAGGCCTGCAGGGCTAATAACATTTGTTTCAATGTAGCCTCTGTAGGGAGGTTGTCGGATGTGGGCAAGCTCGAGAGAGATGTAAGGGAGGCAGTAAGATGCTGGTCATTCCCCCAAAAGTCACTGACCTGTGGCGTGACCGGCAGTTCGGTTCTCAGCCTGTGCCTCTGTGGGCTGCAGGAGGGAGAAGCAGCACATAATGGCGACTGGTCCGCATGGGTAAGTTCCTCTCCGTGTGCTTTTACATCCTCCAGGGTCGGAGGCATTGAGGGCTCCCGCGACAGAGGAGGGAAGTGATCGGGCTGCAATAGGGGAGCACGGGGACTCTGTGCCTGCGAGGAGAGGCAGTCAAAGTCGGGAGCGATCAGCTCTTCTTGGCGGCAGGCGCCATCTTTGTTCTGTCCCTTGCTGAAATAAGTTTCCAGATTTGCTGTGGATATTCTGGGTACAGCGTTTTTTTATTCTTTTCCATCTTGTCAGCGGGATCTGGGGTGTCCAAAGCCACCGAAAATGAGTGCTTTAGCGGCAGTTAAGCTGTATAATCGTCACTGAGGTGCAGGAGCTTCAGCCTCAGGCGTCCATCACCGACGGCAGCTAGGCCACGCCCCCGATATCAGCACTTTTGACGTCACACAAAGAAATCTTAATCACAATGCCCCAGATACTGACTCAATATCAAAATCAGATTCACAATGTATTGTCTCAGAGAGTAGCAACAATTATATAATCAGAAAAATCTGAAGGAAATCAGGAGAGGTGGGAGGATACATATACAGAAATGCTAAGGTTTCAATCAAAAGGACATCCAAAAGCTCCATATTTTGAAGAATCTATCATTCCTTTTCTTTGTCCAACTAGATAGTTCCTCAAAGTTACATATCTGGTCGACTTTAGACTGCCAAGCAGCAACTGATGGAGGTTGCATTTGAAGTCAATTAAGCGGTATCAATGCCTTTGCTGCAGCCAACAAATGAGTAATGAGATTTGGCTTAGACTGGTGGTATAAACTACTAGATTTTGCCAGAAAAATATTATCTGGCATGAGAGTATATTGTTGGGTAGATATTTCTAGAATAATTGTCTCCATTTGGTCCCAATAGTGGCTTTCTTGCAGACGCACACATCTGGAGAAACCCTGATCATACCGAAGGATACACCTAGTCTCATCATCTAAAAGGGTAACACTTAGTTCATTCTTTGTCACAGTGGTGATAAAGAATAGAGACCTTTCTAGACTGAGGGGTTTTAGCTACAATAAGCTTCTCAAATTCAGTAAAGGTCCTATTACATAGAGCAACTATCGTACAGATTCTCGTGCGTGCAAGCGAAAATGAATGAGAATCGTGTGATGTAATAAGTATGAACAATTCAAAGACGAGCGACAAATCGCTCATTACTCGTCCATTGTGATCTTTCAGCATGCTTAAAAATTATAACTCTTCGTTAATAGATCCGTTCATATAATATGGAGTCGTCTACTCGCTAACAATCTCATACATGCCTTTTGACCAAGCATCTTTACATGTAATAACAAGAAACAATTTAAAATTGAACAATAACCTCCGCAAGTACGAACGATTATCTATGTGGATAATAAATGACATTTTCGTAATTAACGAGTCGTTACATCTTTGATCGTTTATCGTAATCTATATATCTATATAAAGGGAACTTGGGAAGCAAATAGTTGCTAATAAATGAGCGGGTTGGAGAGCCGATAGCAAGCCCAAGGACTTCCATGGACTCTGGGACCTCTCATTATTGGATCCAAGTCAGCCCCAGGCGATTTTCTAGCTTCTAGAAGCCAAAGATCCCCTAATACTGGAGAACCTCCCAGGGAAAAATCCATAGCAAATGGGTCCAGGTCATGGCTTGGGCTGATTAGCTGTAACCATCTGTTTAGTTGTATAAACCTATAATATGAAAGAGCATCCGGAAGGCTTAATTCACCTGGCCTTGATTGTTGTATAAGAAGAGAGGGGGTCAGCTTTGGCCTTTTGTTCTTCATCTAGAGAAGAGGCTCCTAATTGGAAGATGAACTGGAACCAATTGTATCACATAGAGCAATTTCGGCATTATATACATTTTTATAGGGCTTCTTCTTCCAAACCAGGAAATCCACATTGAATCGTAAGATCTCAGAAGTTTAGTCAGTTTCATAGAAAGAAATATTTTGAAAGCATTTTATCAGTTTTTTTTCCATATTGGCACTACTAGGTCATTAAAAATATTGTCCTGTACCAGGCAGCACAGAGAGATAAAACTCCTACACACAAAGGGAAACCACTGTTAGTTTACTGCTGCAAGGGACAATGTCATCTGTTAGTAAAATAGTAGATTGTAGAATGTGGATAACAGTATGATAGCGCTATTGTTATCCTGATAGACCTAGATAAAGATGCTGACTGAAGAGCATTGCACTTAGGGCAAAGGGCAAACTTTGGATCGTGGCCCGCCTCCCCATAATATGTTTTAATGCATTGTAGCACACCACCGATAATCACTACACATACCCGCAGCGTCTACACCTTGTGTGGACTCCCTGACCCCTTCAAATTAATTTATGGCCACAATTTATAAAATATAAATGACCTGTTTTAATGTCCCTAACTCTAATGAAATCCATGTGATAAAATTAATTACCTGCTGGCTGCGTTTCTGACCGTGCTGATGAAGCAAGCATGGCACAATAATGGTGGTTCTCCTCCCTCTCCACAGTGCTACTCCTCTGTTCTTTCAAGGCCCCAACAGCAATTGGTTGCTCAAGTCAGCTGGTAGCCTATGCAGAATGGGAAATTAACGGGCCCACCCTGGATGACCCATATAACTTGCTCCCAAACTGTCCATCACCCTCTGTGTCCAGCACTATCCGCCCCCCCGCCCAGCACCAGCAAGTACACCTGCAATCCATCAACACCCCCCAGCACCCACACCAGCTATCAAAGCTCCCCCCATGCCCCTGACAGTGCTTTCAGTAATAATAATGCCCCCCATAATTCCCCCATGCCCCATTGTGCCGTGGTGGGCACATTTCTTTTTCCTAAGCTTTGACCACCTTTTGAAGGGTGGAGGAACAAGAAAAACAAAAAGATGCAACATTTTTGTGCAATTTTGCGGTATTATCTGGATATTGTACTATTTTTTGTGACAATGTTTAGAACTAATTATCTGAAAAAATTATTTTCGCTGCAGCTTCATCAGGACAATTGCTTCACGTTGTGGATTTTTCTGCATATGCTTTATATATAGGCTATGAGATACTGTAAGTTGTATAGTCTTTAGTTTGGGATCTTTGCTGTTATATTTGGATGGTTATGCCGGGACCTGTTGTACAGGTTTTTTTTTTCATTACTGTCCATATTGGCATTATCAAATATATAAAAATACATAAGGAAAAAAAGCAAAAACAAAAAATTGTACCTTTAGATTTCAAGATTACAGCAATTGCTTTGTAAAAGCCATGTCCCAGTTGCAAATCAAACAGCTTACAACTATTTACTGCAACTTACTAGGTGTTTCTAGTTTCATATTCATGTTCAAGTGAACATACATTAAAGCTAAACACACAAAACGTGTAGGATGACATGACATCTAAATCAAAGCCAAAAGTGTCTGTATCTCATAGGTATAATAAAGAGAGCCTCAGAAGAAAAAAAATGCAATAGTGTAATATAGAATGTCATGATTCCATGTACACTAAGGCCTTTCAAAGCCCCAGGGAGAAATCTTGGCTTCTTCATCTAGACTCTTTCATGAGTCTCCTGGACTTAGCACCTGACGTGGTTTGGATTTTGCAGGAACAAATGTCCACAGAAATCTGGTTGAAATCTGTCCCATACAGGTTCCACTTGTAATTTAGTCTTTTCTCACACATACCTTTCAGGTGGAATAGCAGTATCCTGAGTTTATTTATGTAGTTTTTACTTTATTTTTTACTTTATTTCACCTTAGCACAGAATCCTTGAGTACAAATCACAGTGGGGCCATATTGGTTGCTTTTGGCAAAAACCTCTTATTGAGTTCAATAGCAAGTTTCCAAGACCCAAGGAACACATGCTTCAAAATGTATAAAAGTGTCTCTACAAGTCACAGTATTTAGAATCAGTTGACACTAAGAATTATATGGGAAATTGTCCAGGTATATGTATCATGGAGGCATAATGGTGGAAATGGAAGCTATAGGTAATGTTTAGGTGGATGCGCAGCATTAGGGTAATGAGTTTAAATGGGGGAAATGTAAATTATTTAAAATATGTCTTAAAATAAAATGTCAATTTTGAAAAAAAAGAGTGTACAGATATCATATGTAGTTTATTAAACATTTATTTCATTGGTAGCATTTCATTAATTAACTTCTCATATGTAAACACTCTAAAAGCATCTTTATTGGGTTATAACCAAAGGTTAGACCATTCTCTTACTGAATAAACAAATTATAGTTCAGTTTCTGGATAAATAACCAAATTTTCATCTAATAATGTTCTGCTTTAGTCCAAAATTGAAAAATAGCCTAAGCAACCTACCCCATCACACTGCCACCATGTATGACTATCACCATTATGTTCTTACTGTCTAGTCTCCCATGAATCCAATTTTCATGTTTATATGAATATTACTCCTTCAGAGTAAAGCTGGCCAAGCACATGAAATAAATACAGGCTAAATGTATGTGTACACTGATCAGTCAGGGTACGGCCAAACGGTTTGGTTTCCTCTTGTAGTTTTGGAAGCCAAAATCAGGAGTGGGTCATAGAAGGAAATAAGATTAAAAAAGGACACATACAACATCTATTCCTGGTTTTTGCTTCCAATGCTGCACCAGGAAACCTGACCACGTGTCTGTACTCTCATGACATTAATACTGCTTACATTAACTCATTGCAATGGCACATGACAAAAGTGGAATATATTAGAGAGCGAGGGAACAGTCAGTTCTCCAAGTCGTTGAATTGATAGCAGAAAATATGAGGGCCAAACTGTGATAGCTAGATGAGTCCGGACATCTTCACAATGGCAGGTCTTGTGTAGTATTCCTGGTATCCAGTGATTAGTACCTGCGAAAGGTTTTGCAAAGAAGGACAAAAGAAATCAGTGACAGGGTCATTGGAAACCAAAGCTAGCCCATTTTGTCCAACCCCATAGAAAAGCTACTGTAGAAAAATTGCTGAAAAAGTTAATGTTGGCCCTGTTGGCCATGATAGAAAGGTATCAAAATACATAGTGCGTAGCATCTTGAGATATGAGTCAGTGTAGCTGCTGACTTGTCAAAGTGCCCATGCTGACTGCTGTTCACCACTGAAAATGCTTAAGCTTGGCATGTCAGCATCAAACTGGGCCATAGCGCAATAGAAGAAGGTGGCCTGGTCTGATGAATCACTTTTTCTTTTTCACATGAAATGGACCACTGCACCACTGGTGTGTGTGCATTGCAAGAGATGTCCCTATGATTCACTATGGGAAGGAGACAAGTTGGAAGAGGCAGCAAAATGCCGTGGGCAATGTCCTGCTTGGAAATTGTGGGTCCTGGCAAAAATGTGGATGTTACTTTGACATGTACCACCTACATTGTTGCAGACTAAGTACCTGCTGCTAATGTTTTGTTGCTAGTTATACTGAGGGTATCCTCAGAGTTCTTGCGGAATCCATGCTTCAATGGGTCAGAGGTGTTTTGTAGGCAAAAAGGGAATCTACATCCCACTGAAATCAGTGAATATTATTGCAACAGGAGGCTCCCATTGTACATTAACTTTCTTTACTACTCCCATTAGCAGCAAGAATAACTATCACAATAGGTGAAAAGAGTTTTTTCAAAACAGGTATTAAATATGTAAATGAGGTAGTCCAAATAGCCAGAGATCTCCCTAGTGTATAAGAGGTGCTGTTGATGTAGATTCTGCCTCTTTCTTGCTGCTCCCACAAGAGAAGATATGTATTATTAATGTTGTTTTCTATATATCACCAATTGTAATTTAATGCCAATTGTAATTTAATGCATAAATATATAACATTTAGAGTTATTATGTCAAGTGCTACAGTCTGGTTTCAGACCACTCAGAATAGCGCATGTTCCCCAGTCAAACTTCATGTTCTAAACCACCGTTTTGTTGCGATACTAATGGTCACTTCTTCCCCCCTTCCACTGACTGCCGACTCGTTCTATTAAACTATTTCAGCCCTCAATCCCTCCTAAATTTACCTCCGTCCCGTCTCCAGTCTCTAAGCGCCATCTTCCTGCATTCAACACCGAAGTCTCGTGTATCGCGAGATTTCGAGCGCTCCGCTCTTTTGACTGTGAGGTGATTGCACGCGCTTTTCAAATTACCTCAGCGCAGCTAATCACCTCACAGACTGTCACCTCGACTATCAGTTTTACTCCACACATTATTAAATATATATATATTCTTATATATCTCCTACCCAATTGTGAGTATACCTGTCACATTTACATTACATTTACTTACATGCATTTACACTTGCATGCATTCAGTTAATTTATACTGGTCTGTATATATTTTATACTGATTAAGTATATTCCTGAATGCTTGTATTGGTGTATGTATATGTATAAAACTTTCATTTACATTTTCCAATTTTTTCTTTTTCTACTCATATTCTTTAATTAACAATATGAATCCCTCTGAAGAACAACCTAATCCCCAATCCACTCAATCCATACCCATTGGCTATGAGGTATTAATTTCGGATTCCATTCAACAAATGGTCGATCAATCCGTTTCTAAATCTGTATCAGTTGCAATACAGTCAGCCATGGTATCCATTCAGAATTCCATTTCCAAATCCCTTTCCTTGGTAGTAAACCAAAGGCCTCCTCAAAATTACCCTTCTACTCCAACTGACAACTTCCTCTCTGCGGAAGATTCAGTTACAGAACTTGCCAAAGGTTTGCCAAAATCAGGCAAATCAGGCAAAAAGAGAAGATTTACAGACGACTCAAAATCCCACACCACGGGAAAGGGTCAAAATCCCAAAGAATGTCCGCATAAACCTTGCGGTAATGATAATGGTGGCGAAATTCCCCACAAAGGACCCTCCACCCGGGAGGAGAATACCCATAGCCGGGTTATGACAGCCAGTAAGAGGGCTAAGTTTATCTCTTGCAAAGAAATATCTTCCTCCTCATTATCAGATGATTCTGATTCAGTTTTGAGAGACGAGTTACCATTTTATTATGAAGATGACTATCCTGAGGATCCCGAGGAATTCTCTTCAACCAGCCAAATCCCAGAATCTCTAATCCTAGACAGTCAGGATATTCCCTTTTTCAACCCCGATCAGATAAAACACCCTAGATCTGGAGAATGGGTCCCCCAATCTCAAATTTCTAAATTTTTGATGCATTGGGTTAATAAATGCCTGGATAGATCCTCCAGGAACAAACTAAAAGCTGAATGTCCTAGACCTACTTTGCCACATAAAAAATCCCTGACTCCAGAGTTAAACCCCATAATTTTTAAATATTTAAATAAAACGGGAAAAAATCCCAAAAGGGGTCTGGACAGATCATTTAAACTTTGTGAGGACAAACTTTTAGATTTATTAGGACCCCTCACTAAAATATTAGACTTATCAGAAGAAGCTGTTATTACAGGAGAACCAGTAGACACGTCAGTCCTACGTAAACCAAAACAAACAAGTGGAAATGGTATACAAAAATATAAATTTATTATAAAGTATAAAGAATGGAACAGCTACAGAATTGCAAGAATACGGAGAAGCACAGGGTCACTAACACCACGACACACCAATGTATCTGTGGGCGGTAGCGCACAGACAGGTACAATCAATAAATGATAATATAAGTTCAGAGATATCCTGGATGGCCAGATGTAATGTCTCCGCAAAGATGCTATGCACGAGTCATGCAGATGGCCATACTGGGTACAAGGAAGAGCTCTATCACTCTACACATCGTACTAGGACAGTAGAAACACACCATGGAAATAATGAGTACTCAAATAAGAGTGGCAATTAAACAATGTACACCATGGGTATGTTGAGGGACTCACTATGGATGTGTACAGAGGTCCCAAGCAAAAGTGTGGAATAGTACTGACTCAGAACGTACCTGAAGACATGGTGTTGAGTGGGCGTGTGGACCCTGGGCGCACAACCTCGACGCGCGTTTCACCCTACGGCTTCGTCAGGAGGTACTGGATAATGTGTGGACAGGGTATATATAGGGGGGAGTGGGTAGGTGGAGTAGAATTACCTCTATATGGTACACCTGCGGTCCACATGCACGGGCGCGGAAGGCTCCATGATGCAAGACGTCATCTCTCGGCGCATCCACGTCATCGCGCATGCGCGATTTTGAGACGTCATGGAGCGCGTCGAGATGGCGCCGTGTAGCGCATGCGCAGTCCGCGGCCCTGTGGAACGCAGGTGACCCGCAACTGATAGTACGTAGGTAAGAGGCCAGGAAGCGTCACAGTCATATAAATGACAGTGACGGGATGCCGGAAGCGCCACTAGACACATCCATATTGAGTCCCACACAAATTGAGCTGAGCCTGGAACCAGCAATTAGTGCCTATAAGTGACAAACAGCCATATACAAATAGTAAATAAACATAGTATGGTGCATCAATTCCGCTCAGTAGATCCCCCAGTAGATCCCCCCAACTACACTCAGTAGATCCCCCATACATCTGCACAGACGCTCGCAGACGTTTCCCCCCCAAAACACTATGTCCTGCAGTGGATGTCTTTGTGAAGCTTGTCAAACGTGATCTTAACATTGATCACCCATATATTAGGGGTGACAATTTGACACGTTCACAGAGACAGGCACTGCGGGAACTTCAAAATCTTAAAGGGGTGGTTATTAAACCCGCTGATAAAGGGGGCAACGTCGTGATATGGCCTGTGCAGATGTATGAAAAGGAAGCCTTTCGACAATTGAACAACAAACAATGTTTTTTTAATTTAATAAATTTTTATTGATATACAAAAGATTCGTTTACATAATACATAACAAATAGATCATTCCCCATCCTTCCCCCCCCCCCACCCCCCCCCCACCCTGCAGGAAAAGGGAGAAAAAAAAAAAAAAAAAAAAAAAAAATAAAAAAATAATAATTTGTGCATAAAATTTGTAAATAGATCAATAAATTAATTAATTGAATTAGTTGTTCTTATCCCAATCTTTCCAAACTGCAGCCCATTTTAAATAGGATCCTCTTTGTTTGTACATTATCCTCTCGTAGCTCTTCACTTTCTCAACCAGACCCAACCAATTGTTACAGTCTGGAGGAGAAGAGCAGAACCATGATCTAGAAATAAGAAGTCTGGCCAAAAACATTACCTTGGTCAGAAGTTGGCGTTTTATAGGCTGGTAATTAACCTCTGATAGGTCTCCCAGGATCCATATCCTGGGGGACGAAGGAACTTTAATGTTAAGTTTACGAGCCAAATTGGTTTGGACCGCTCTCCAATAGCTGCTCAGCATTGGGCAACCCCAAAACAGATGTACATGATCTGCCTCGGTGTTGCCACAACGTGGGCAGTCAGAGGAGGCTCTGTATCCTCTCCTATGTAGCCAAATGGGTGTCACATATATTTTGTGAAGAATATTGAATTGTACAACAATGTGATTAAAATTGTGTGAAACTAATTTTAAATTTTCCCCTATGTTGTCCCAATCTAGAGGGCCCACCTCTGAAAGTGAAGAAGACCAGGATCTTTGTCCTGGAGAAAAAACACCCGAAATTTTTTTTTTCATTAGGTGTCTATAGCAGTGTGATATTTTTATTCTCGTGGCTGTTTTCTTAGTGATTAAGTCGTGTAAAAATTCAGGAGTATCTATAAAAAAGAAATGACTATTCAAAGTGCTGGAAAGTGCCAACCTCAATTGAAAATATGCGTACCAAGCTACCTCACCCAAATTTGCCCTTTGTCTTAGCTCAGTCAGGGACAGAATTTGTCCATCACTGACTACCTGATGTAGGTATTGGACGTTCTTAGTCCTCCAGTACTGGCAGCAGCTCAAGTCACCTAGATTCAAGATCTTTGAGTTATGCCATAATGGGGTACAAACAAGTGATGCCTTGACTCCACACCAGCTTCTTATAACCAACCAAGTCCTTATAGCCATTCTGCAAAAAAGTGTGTACCCAATCTGTGTATTTAATAGATAATCAGACTCCAGTACTGAAAAAAAATCCATAAGACCTGAGTCTTTCACCATTTTATTGCAGAAATGGCTGTTTTCCCAGTCATTGAGAAAGCAAAGTTGAGAGGCCACAAAGTAGCCCTTAAAATAAGGGAGGTTAAGACCTCCCTGATTATAAGGCATAGAGAAATACAGTGCCTTCAGTCTGACCCGCTTCCTCCCCCACAATAAATCGTTCAGCATCCGCTCTATAAGTCTAAAATACTTATCCGCGATCCATACAGGTGAGTTACGCAGAACATACAGGACCTGGGGCAACACTACCATTTTTATTAGAGAGACTCTATCCGCCCTTGCAGGCAGAATTTTTTGCCATATCTTAATTTTGGCCCTCAACTTTGTCAACAGGGGAATTAAATTGAGTTGTAGATATTCCTGAGGTTTAGCCGAAACTGAAATCCCCAGGTACTTTATACAACCAGAAGTTGTTAACTGGTTATCCCAGTTACCTCGCAGCTCATCTATAGGGAGGAGAACGGTCTTCTCCCAGTTGATCTCCAAACCCGATGGGGCGGAGAAAGCACCTACCAAGTCCATTATGCGAGGGAGGGTGGTTTCTGTTTGGTGAACAAAGACCAAGATGTCATCTGCATAAAGAGATACACGATCCTGTCTCCCCATTATACCAAAGCCAGACACCTGCAAATCCTGCCTTATACTAGCTGCTAAGGGTTCAATATAAATATTAAACAAAAGGGGAGAAAGAGGACAGCCTTGACGGGTGCCTCTTCCTAGGGAGAAACTCTCTGTAACCGTATCATTGATCTTGATCCTGGCAACTGGAGAGCTATATAGTAACTGAACCATCGCCCTGAATCTGGGGCCGAAGCCCATTTTTTTCATCACCTCCCAAAGGAAGACCCACTCCACCCTGTCGAAGGCTTTGGTAGCGTCCAGCGACAGGACGGAGCGGGTACCGCACCCCGGAGACTGAATATTCATAAATAGCCTATGTAAATTGTGATGTGTGCCCCTTCCTGGCATAAAACCATTTTGGTCTGGGTGTATAATAGTGGGTATAACCCGAGAAAGCCTCCTGGCCAGAACTTTTGATAATAACTTAACGTCAGTATTTAATAAAGAAATTGGTCTATAGGAACTCAATTCTTTCGGGTCCTTATCCTTTTTAGGGATCAAAACAATGAGGGCCTCCATCATAGAACATGGCAAGTCCCCTCCCCTCATTGCATGAGAAAAGACCTCTAGCAGCTGAGGGAGAATCACTTCACCATTCCTACGGTAAAATTCGTATGGAAGGCCATCTAGGCCTGGCGATGAGTTCCCCGAGATAGACCCCAGAGCCTCCTGCAGCTCTGGCAAAGACAGCTCCTCCTCTAAACATTCCATTTGGGTTGTGCTTAAGGTCGACAATGGGATCCCATCCAAAAACCGCATCGCCAGGTCAGATGACAGGCCAGAAGAGGATCTATACAGCTGGGAAAAGTACTGCAGAAAGGTATCCGCAATCCCCTCTGGCTCTACTATAGTTTCCCCCTCTAAGTTGCGAATCGACAGAATAAGTTTATTTTTCTTATCTTGTTGTGTAATTATTCTGGCCAGGAGCTTACCGGGGCGTCCAGACTCCGAAAAATCCTTTAACCCCTTAAAGAGTACTCTATGATTTGCTTTCTCGATTAAGTATTTCTCGAGGGAGCAGCTCGCCTTCTGCATTTCTTCCCTATTGTATTCAGTCGGATGACTCGTGTACCGCTCAGTTGTAAGTGCAGCAGTTTTGGCCAGTTCTTTCTCACAACAAACAATGTTACAGAAAAATTGAGAAAGATCCTACCTTGGTCTTCAAGAAGGAATTGGATGACATCTTGAGGGATGCCTACGATCAGGGCATCATTACCCTAAAAATGATGGAAGGGCTGCGGGTTGACTTTCCCGTCAAACCAACCCTTTATTTGCTCCCCAAGGTGCACAAGAACCGTACCCATCCTCCCGGACGCCCGATCGTCTCAGGGATCGGTAGTCTGTGTACCAACATAGGGAAGTTCATTGACTTCTTTCTTCAAAAGAGTGTGGAAATTCTCCCATCTTTTGTAAAAGATACGACAGATATGCTGAGACGGTTGAATGGAATCCATGTCGATCAGGATGTGGTGCTTGTTACTTGCGACATCGAATCGCTATACACGTCTATATACCATGACCAGGGAGTGCGAGCATCTAGATCCTTTTTAGTCATGACTGACTATGAAAATGAAATGATTGAATTTATTCTTGCGTTATTGGAATTCACACTGACGCACAATTATTTCCTCTTTAAGGACCGCCTCTTCCTACAGCTCCAGGGGACAGCAATGGGGGCATCGTGTGCTCCCTCATATGCTAACCTGTTCCTGGGGCTGTGGGAGAGAGAACTGGTTCATGAAACACCTGGATACGATGCCGCACTCCTATGGTCGAGGTATATAGACGATGTATTCTTCTTATGGCACGATACCATTCCCGCCTTAGAAGACTTCCTGGCCCGTCTTAATACAAACACTCGCAATATTAAACTCACCTGGAAATATAGCCTTACAAATGTCGAATTTTTAGATATAATGATCATCAAAGGTCCTGATGGATATCTGTCCACCGATCTTTTCAGGAAGTTCACAGCCGTCAATGCCCTTCTCCACGCCTCCTCTGCCCACCATCCAAACACGATACAGGCAATACCCACAGGGCAATTCCTGAGAACCCGCAGGATTTGCTCCAACGAAGAGCACTTCGATCAGCAGGCTTCGGCTCTGACACAGCGATTCCTCGAAAGAGGATATCAGTTCAACACTATCCAGCGGGGTTATGAGAGAGCCAAAAAAACATCAAGAGACTCTCTATTGGTGAGTAGGTCGAAACCAAAAATCAAAAAAGATACCAATGTGAGATTCATCACCCCTTTTAATAACAAGTGGAAGTTTATACAATACACTCTTCGTAAGCACTGGCCGGTCCTGCAAACCGATGGTGATCTGGCTGTAAGCCTTCCGGCATACCCCCAGATCACCTGGAGAAGGTCGCGCAATTTGCGCGACATTCTCACTAAGAGCCATTATGTGTCCAAACCAGCAGGTGGCATGTTTGGAAGTAGGGGCCCGAATTGGGGCTCTTTCTCCTGCGGATCCTGTGTTGCTTGTCAATACATGATCCGTTCCACTGCCTTCTGCGACTCTTCTGGTTTAAAGAACTATACAATCGTACACCATATCAATTGCAACACTGAGGCAGTGATATACCAGATCACTTGTCCCTGTAATTTATTTTATATTGGTATGACCAAGAGAGCACTCAAGGTGCGAGTTTTGGAGCACATTTGCAGGATTCGGTCAGCTGCAGGTACACCTGAAAAAGACTGGGACTCGCTACAAGCAGTCCCACGACATTTTTGCAAATTCCACAGATCTGACCCAGGGGGACTAACAGTTAGGGGTATTGACAGAATCCACTTGGGATCCAGAGGCGGAAATATTAAATTGGCGTTACTGCGCAGAGAAACCAAGTGGATAGTCACCCTAGATACTGTTACACCCCACGGCCTCAACAAGTTTAGTAGCTTTTCCTCCTTCCTATGAATAGTGCGCGAATTTTAATTACAGGGTATATATTTTTGTGTTTTTTATACACTTTATTGTGACTATAACATTATATGTTTGTTTTTCTTTCTTTCTGAGATCCACATACTCAGTTCTTTTGTGGGAATTGGTGGTAAGGGAGGTCGTCATCAACCATGGGAGAATGTGAGCGACATGTGGGATAATGCCGGATAATGAACCATTGGACACACGCAGGACATCAGCTGTAATTGAAGTGATCCTATTGCTCTAACATCCAGGGTTTTAATATGTTCTTATTCTGTCGGCTGGCCTTACAACTATTTTCGACCATCTGGTCATTTTTGAGTCCCAGCCTGTCCTAGATCTCTTCTTTTCCATAGCTGGGTCGCCTTGGCCCTGTGCATTTTTAGACCTTTGGGCCTTGTTGGGTCGGGGACTCTTGTGTCGACCCCGCCGGCGGCTTCTAGCCGCCCGCGGTGCCTACCCTTTTGTTCCCCGCCCATACCTCGATTGTTACTGATACCAGCACATGTAGCCCACTCATTCACTATAAAATAATATATCTCTTCACCGGTGGTCACTATTTGGATTTCGTGTCTTTCGTGTCTTTTGTTCTTTTGTGTAATATAATTGTCTGTACTTTGAATTCTGTATTTCTACATCATGAAATAACTGTATCCAAACATATTTTTATGGCCATTTAATTTTAATTATACTAATCATGGCCATCAAATTATAATCATGCCCATTTAATTATGTTACTCGAATTATGGATTCTGATTATATATTCGACATTTGATTGTAATTATGAAATATGTATTTATTCTCTATCCATTAATGTATGAATTTTATCTATTAATGTATGGACTTATTTATTGCTATTATATACATTTTTTCTATATATTTTTTCTATATATTTTTTTGTATTATTATCTAATATTTTATATATATTTATACAACACATTATGTCTTTAGACACGATACTTTATGTATAATCCCTCTCTTTCACACCATTATGACATTTCGGTTCCATTTATATGGATCCCCGATACACGGCACTCTAGGTTGGATGGCACTTTGGCCATAATTATATGGTCCGTATGACATGTTTTCATTTCGGCTGTGGTCTATGCGGGCGGGCTAGAGCAACCAATTGTTTATGGATGTGCTCTGCCCCGCCCACTTACACACACGGCGGAATTGATGCACCATACTATGTTTATTTACTATTTGTATATGGCTGTTTGTCACTTATAGGCACTAATTGCCGGTTCCAGGCTCAGCTCAATTTGTGTGGGACTCAATATGGATGTGTCTAGTGGCACTTCCGGCATCCCGTCACTGTCATTTATATGACTGTGACGCTTCCTGGCCTCTTACCTACGTACTATCAGTTGCGGGTCACCTGCGTTCCACAGGGCCGCGGACTGCGCATGCGCTACACGGCGCCATCTCGACGCGCTCCGTGACGTCTCAAAATCGCGCATGCGCCGAGAGATGACGTCTTGCATCATGGAGCCTTCCGCGCCCGTGCATGTGGACCGCAGGTGTACCATATAGAGGTAATTCTACTCCACCTACCCACTCCCCCCTATATATACCCTGTCCACACATTATCCAGTACCTCCTGACGAAGCCGTAGGGTGAAACGCGCGTCGAGGTTGTGCGCCCAGGGTCCACACGCCCACTCAACACCATGTCTTCAGGTACGTTCTGAGTCAGTACTATTCCACACTTTTGCTTGGGACCTCTGTACACATCCATAGTGAGTCCCTCAACATACCCATGGTGTACATTGTTTAATTGCCACTCTTATTTGAGTACTCATTATTTCCATGGTGTGTTTCTACTGTCCTAGTATGATGTGTAGAGTGATAGAGCTCTTCCTTGTACCCAGTATGGCCATCTGCATGACTCGTGCATAGCATCTTTGCGGAGACATTACATCTGGCCATTCAGGTTATCTCTGAACTTATATTATCATTTATTGATTGTACCTGTCTGTGCGCTACCGCCCACAGATACATTGGTGTGTCGTGGTGTTAGTGACCCTGTGCTTCTCCGTATTCTTGCAATTCTGTAGCTGTTCCATTCTTTATACTTTATAATAAATTTATATTTTTATATACCATTTCCACTTGTTTGTTTTGGTTTACCTTGGATGTTTTACAAGTGGTAATTGTAGCTGTCTGGTTGACAGGTGGCCTTCTGTAGGTTAACGTCAGTCCTACGTGGCTGGGCCCAAAGGGCCATCTGTTTCTTTGGAAACATTAACTCAGCCCTGAGTGCGGAAAGAAAACAAAATATCTTTATGAAATTAGACCATCAGCTCACTCATTTGGCCAATTCTGACCCTGATGAGTCTGCTCCTCATTAAAGAGATAGGAAAATTCGTTGGAGTATTTTCCTCCCTCGATAAAGCCAAAGCATCTTTGAAAAAAGTAGGTCAGCCCAAAATTTTTGGCAGGGCTTGGAAAGGCAGGGGCCGCTTTCCCAGCCGAACTTCACAGTTCAGACAAACCCAGCAGGCTCCCTTCCAATCAGACAGACCTACCACCTTTACACCGTCCACCACACCATTTTTCCCTACCAGAGGACGCCCATGGAGAACCCGAGGCCAGCGAGGTTTCCCTAGATCCAGACCCTCATCAGGTAAGCTTTTCTATCCCAAACTATTTCCACTTTCCTCTAGGGGGAAGACTGAAACATTTTTCCAAATATGGTCCTCTCTAACCTCAGATTTATGGATCCTGAACACCATCTCAGGATATCTGATAGATTTCCAATCCTTCCCCTCACAGAACCACATTCCTCAACCAATACATTTCTCCACTTTAGACCAAGACCTAGAGTCAGAGATACTAGATCTTTTCCACAAGAAAGCTATAATTCAAGTACCACCTCTATCCCCAGGTTTCATCAGCAACATCTTTCTAGTAAAAAAGAAAGATGGGGGTCACAGACCTGTCATAAATTTGAAAACCCTCAACAATTTTGTAACTTACCATCATTTCAAAATGGAGGGAATTCACCTTCTCAGGGATCTCTTACTCCCTCAAGATTGGCTAATAAAAATTGATCTAAAAGACGCTTATCTCACTGTACCCATACACCCTTCCCATCAACCTTTTCTACAATTTTTCTGGAACAATCAGAAATGGCAATTCACTTGTCTCCCATTTGGCCTATCATCAGCCCCTTGGTGTTTCACCAAATTAATGAAACCAGTGATATCATCCCTAAGATCCCGAGGTGTACATCTAATCATATATTTGGACGACATCCTAATTATGGCACAAACACTCTCACTATTCCTTACGCATTCACAATGGACCATTTCTCTTCTAACCAATCTTGGTTTTCTAATCAATTGCAAAAAATCTATCCTATCCCCATCCAAAGAACTAGAGTTTCTGGGCTTCAACATCAATACCGACTCTGCTCTGTTGAGTCTTCCTACCAAAAAACTCACATTGATTCGAAGAGAAATCCGTTCAGTACTAAACAAACATCTAGTTTCACTGAGGACCATTGCACGGATTGTGGGCCTCTTATCGACCTCCATACAAGCAATCTTCCCCGCCCCATTACACTACAGAGTCCTCCTACATCTAAAAACGCAACATTTACGAGAGGGGTGACAATATTCAAACAAAGTTCCACTATCCCCGGAAGCCAAAGAAGAACTTCTTTGGTGGCTTCAACATATTCAGACCTGGAATGGGAAAATAATATTCAACTCCCTTCCAGATCTGATACTAGAATCAGACGCCAGCATATCGGGATGGGGCGCTCGTTGTGGCCCTTACTCCACAGGAGGAAAATGGTCAGACTCAGAATCTCAACTACACATCAATTGTCTGGAATTACTAGCCGCCTTTTTCGCCATGAAAAGTTTCGCGAAAGACAAATCACACTGCTGCATCCTTCTACGTATGGACAATATTGCAGCAGTTCAATACATCAACCGTTTCGGGGGCACCACCTCCAAGATTCTAACCGACATTGCCAAAGAATTTTGGCACTTCTGTCTAGACAGGGATATCACCTTAAAAGCAGAATACTTTCCAGGTTTGATAAACTCAGTTGCCGATTGGAATTCCTGATACCTTTCGGATTCCAGCGATTGGCAATTACACCCGCTCATCTTTCAACAGATCAACAAATTATGGGGTCCCCTCCTCATAGATCTATTTGCATTACGACTATCACACCCAACTTCCCACCTTCTTCAGCTGGCGTCCGGATCCAGAAGCCTTAGCCATAGATGCTCTCCGCCAAATTTGGCCACAAAAACGTCTCAACGCTTTTCCCCCATTTGCACTAATCCCCAGGGTTCTACTTCAGACAATCACACAAAATTCCACACTAGTGATCATCACCCCATGGTGGCCGTCTCAAACATGGTTTCCCACATTACTCAGTCTGACGATAGATATCCCGAGAATTCTTCCTTCTCCCCAAGATCTTCTCCGAGACCCTTCGGGACACCTACACCCTCTGATCCTATCGGGACACCTAACATTAATAGCTTGGTTGATTTCAGGCAACCAACAATCGATCTCGGCCTTTCACAATCTACTATCGACATCTATAGATCAGCCTGGAAAATTTGGCTTCATTGGTGCACTCAACGAGACTTGGATCCCATTCAAGCACCTGTTACCCACATATTAAATTTTCTTTCTGAATCATTCAATATGGGGAAGGCTTATAGGACCATAAACCTTTATCGTTCCACAATATCCTCAGAACATGCCCCTATTAACTCCATCCCAGTCGGTAAACATCCAATGATTTGTAGACTCATGAAAGGCATTCGTTTTAGAAACCCTCCAAAACCTAGGTACCATTCCACTTGGGACGTTACCTCCCTTCTAAATCTTTTTTCTAACTGGGAAGACAATGAACATCTTTCACTAAAATTACTCTCTTTTAAAATCACGACCCTCTTATGTCTCATCTCCATAAAAAGGGTGTCAGATGTTAGAGCCTTAGACATTTCTCACAGATCCTTCACCCCTAACGGAGTAACCTTCCAAATAACCAGAAGAACCAAAACCAACCTACACATGGTTTTCTACCCGGCTTTCCCTTCTAACGATAAACTATGCATTGTCCGTTGTTTAAAAACATACGAATCCATGACCCAATCTTTACGCTCTCCTCAATCTTCCCAACTTCTTATTTCTTTTCGTAAACCACATCTTCCAGTATCCTCCCCTACATTAGCAAGATGGATTAAACTTACCATGCAAATGGCAGGGATTAATACGACAATATTTGGCCCACACTCTATCCGAGGAGCGGTTTCCACTAAAGCATTCCAAAAAGGAGCTTCTTTCTCTGAGATTTTGAAGGCAGCGGACTGGTCTTCAGAATCCACTTTTAAAACATTTTATTTCAAACCCGACACTCATGTATCCATGTCTATCATATAATTATGGTTATGTCATTTAGCATAAATTTAGCTTTAAACTTGCACAATGGGAGGCCTCCTGTTGCAATAAAATTGGAGATTTTCCTAGCTATTGTAATGGAAAATATAGATTTTATTGAAGACAGGAGGCGAGCATTGTCCCTCCCTTTTTAACCCAACCCTAATCGTTTTTTATATGTATTTTCTATCTCCATAGCATACTAGAATATCTTCAATCCTTCAATCCTTCATCCATCTTCCAATGTTCCTGTTACTCCGGATTTGTCTCATCTAGATCTACTTTATATTCCTTTTATGGTCAAGATCCGTTTAATTTCAAGTTATTTCATCTCGAGTCACCATCAAGAAAGAGGCAGAATGTACATCAACAGCACCTCTTATACACTAGGGAGATCTTTGATTGGCTATTTGGACTACCTCATTTACATATTTAATACCAGTCTTGAAAAAACTATTTTCACCTGTTGTAATAGTTATTCTTGCTGCTAATGGGAGTAGTAAAGAAAGTTAATGTACAATGCTCGCCTCCTGTCTTCAATAAAATCTATATTTTCCGTTACAATAGCTAGGAAAATCTCCAGTTAGTCCACATTTTGTCTAATTTACATCCGCATTTTTAGAATCTATTCAAACCATTTTAATGGACTAAATTTGAAAAATATGATTGGTTAGCAAAAAAGGATAAAAATGTTTTATATTTCAACAACTTTATTTAATTTTGGAATTTTCTCTGATTGCAGCATAAGTGTTCTTACAGAAACGTAATTTTGAATATTTGAATATAATATTCAACATATCGCAGGGTTTATATTTTATGGGAATGTTGCTGGAAATTGGTTTTATATGCATTTTCTGTGCTTATGCTATTAAAATACAATACTAATATTGCAATTAAATAGAACACACAGAGAGAATGCACCAAACAGATATAACACTGACTATGCTGGCAAGACATAAATGCAGGTATTCAAAGCTGAGACTTTTGCCAATATGTTCCAGTCATGGAGATATCGGAGCCCATCATGCACCACGTCGCGGTTCTCAGCATGGCAAGGGGTCCTAACCACTGCTCTAACTATGGTGTGAACACGGTCTGGGGGTGATATAATTCAGCTCACAGCCAAGCTCCCCACAATTGCCCAGCATGAATACTGCGGTTGTACAATGTGGATGAAGCCAGGCCGTGAGCCACACCCACACCAGACCATGTGATGGAGGTTACCAGGTGCAAAAAAGTGTTAGAGTGCCAAGTAAAGGCAAACACACTCAAATCTAGCAAAGCAAAAATGTATCATTATTTATTTCCTGTGCAAAGTACAGAGTAAAATGATGGGGCTAAATGAGGCTGTATCCTTTCCATCATAAGGAGGAGACAAATAGATTAGACATTGATAGGAGCAAAGTTAGCTAAACTTAATTATGGATTAAACCAGCCTGGGGCAAGTAAAATACATTGAAAATGGATATAAAGATCCAAAGATTTAGCAAGGAGCATGCCAGATGTAGGGAGGAGGTGCGAGTAGAAGTCTTGTGAGAAATGTTGTCTGAAAAAACCACAGAGCCTCCACAGCTACGTGTCTAGAAGATCAAAGTTTTATGGTGCCTCTATACACCTGAGGAGCAGACTGGCCATCTGTGTATAAAGAACATCCACATCTCGCTGAGGACACTGGTGGAAATATTGTGAGTACAGCAACCTGTGCAAAAGTTTCTGCACTGAGTCTGACGTTGGGGACTGCCTGGTGATTGCATTGCCTCACATTACATTGCATAGAAAGAGAAGTATAGCACCCCCACCCATTCCTGGATGCTTATACCAAAGTCAGCTAGAAAAGTACAGTAAAGAAAATTGTTCCAAAGAGAACAATTGTTCCAAAGAGAACAATACCTGTTAACTCTAACTGCAGCCGTATAACCTGTGAGAACTGTGGATAATCTATCTTGTGTAAGAACTGCCAGTCCATGCATGTTGAGAACCATAACTAATGTCCCTGAAATTACATCTTCAGTAAAGAATCATTTACTGTTAACCTGGCCTAATTATTCCTGTACCACTACACTGCACCGGCAGCTCTTGTTGCTCCAAGGGACCGTGCCTTGCACCTTACAGCAACCCCCAACACAAAAGGCATTCCAACCAACATCAGGCTGGAGAACCCCAGAACCAGGTGTGCCCCGAATGGAGTTCAAAAGTGAGCCCTTTCCATCCCTGTATGGCCCAGGGCCCATACATGCCCTTGTGCCATGCTGCAATGTAAATGACTAAAAATAAAGGATATGATTTTGACTGCAATTATTACTTCTACAGGCATTAACTGAAAAAAAAACAAAAAAAAACAGACACCACTATGATAAAGGGAATGAAAACACAGTTACAATTGAATTCATACATTTCCAGAAGGAAGGTGACCAAACAACTGTGAAATGAACTTTTTTTTAATGGTTTTTTCCATTACAGTGTTTACTGCACTAAAATATATATATATATATATATATTCTAATAGGTTGGACATTTCTGGATGCAACAATACCAGTGTTTACTTTTCTATTATTTATTGTCATATGTAAAATTTGTAATGGTGGGTGATTTGAATTTTTGTGATTTTTTTGGTGAGGCCTTTATATATTATAAATAAAAACACTAGAGGTTAACTGAAACCAAAACTCAACCCATAGTTTTTAATGGCATTGTTCACATCAGTTGTGATGCCAGATGTCAAATAATGCTGGATAGAAAAACACAGCATGCAGAGTCTTTAGGTCTGGCGCTATCAGTCTATGGACTCCAGAAGTGTGAACTAAAGTGTAGATACAGATAGATCAGTTGTGTCCGTCTCCGCAAATAAAACCCCTGTCTAGACACAACTGACGTATGTGCACCTGGCAGACCTGGAAGCCTTCACAAGGACCCTCCTTTTGACTAATCCCCCCAGATGCTGTGGTCACTATTAGGGTTAAATGACTGGGATCAGAGTTGTCTCACTACATATGAAGCACGGTCAGCTTGTGACCCTTGTGACTCCCATGCACACATACTTGTATGTCATTGTGTGTTAAGGGGTTTTAGAAAGAACTTCATCTGCAGGCAGCAGGAGGAGCTGAGCATATATATATATATATTTATATATATTTATATATATCGTTTTTGCAAAAAAGATTCAGTACAATTTGTAATTTCTCATTCAAGATTTTATTGAGTTTTCCAAGGTAAATAGGACAAAAGCACTGAAGTAAAGCTGAACATACAGCATGCGGCAATCAATCAAAAACAATGAAACAATTTGTAATTTATACATTTAAACCTCTGTTCTTTTCTCTGTGTATGACAGCATTCTGTGTGTAAGGCCTTATTCAGACATCAGTGAATCACGTGTTCTCCACTGACAGCAAACGAACCCATTGATTTTAATGAGACAATGGCTTTGCCCTACTTTAATTAATGAAAGGTGTATAATAAAGTGCAGTTGGTGGAGTTTATATGAAACATAATTATAATTATAAATAGAACATAATTATTTTTGCCCAAAACTGGACAGAAAACAATGGAACAATAAATAGTGACACTGAGAACTTCCAGATCTCATTCACAGACAACGGGTAGATAGTGACACCAATCCTTTTGGGAATTGTACATTCTGACAAAAAGCATATTCTGCAAGGACATAATATATACTGCTCGTCAAGGTTATTACAATACACAGTGTAGCTAGAAATGTGAAGGTCTAAACTTTATATGCAAAAATAAAAGATAGCCAATACATTTCTAGGCATTAATAAGACCAGACTCGTATGGTGCCCTTGACTGTAAACAAGGGTAATAAGTAAAATTGTATTTAGAAGTAGAACTGTGTCTTGTGAGTTCTATGATTCAGGTTTGGAGGTTTATTAATGTTATTGAAGGGGTATTCCAGGATTTCACTATTGATGGCCTCGCCGCGGGATAGGCCATCATTATCTGATTGGTGGGGATCTTGCAGGTCACAACCCTGCTGATCAACTGTAGCTCCGTTGCCAGAAGTCGGCGAGAGAACTACACAGCTCTGTCCATTGTGTAGTGGATGGAACCAATGGCGGATCCAGGGGGGGCAATTTGGCAATTGCCCCCTCTACCGAGAATGTAGTAAGAGCCAGGGGCGGACAGTGGACTAAACATTCCAGGTTCGGCGACGGTGGGTGGCAGCGGCAGGGAGAGATGAGCGCTTCCATTGTGGAAGCGCTCATCTCCATATTCATCTATATCGCGATCCTCAGGACAGCGATACAGATAAGTGGTGCGGAGGAGCAGGGAAGAGGCGTCTCCCTTGCCCGTTCCTCTGATAGGCTACAGGCCAGTGCAGGCAGTGCGATGACGTCATCGTGCTGCCTGAGCCGTACAGAGCGGGACACAGTCTGGAAGAGGTCTGCATCGCATCGCAGTGTCATGGAGGTAAGTATAAGGCCTCTTTCACACGAGCGTGTCCAGATAAGATCGGGATGCGTTGCGGCAAACCCGCGCGAGTAGGTACCCAATTGCAGTCAGTTTTGACTGCAATTGTGTTCCGTTGTTCAGTTTTTATCGCGCGGATGCAATGCGTTTTGCACGCGCGTGATAAAAAACTGAATGTGGTACCCAGACCCGAACTTCTTCACAGAAGTTCAGGTTTGGATTCAAGGTTGTGTAGATTGTATTATTTCCCCTTATAACATGGTTATAAGGGAAAATAATAGCATTCTGAATACAGAATGCATAGTACAATAGGGCTGGAGGGGTTAAAAAAATAAATAAAAAATTGAACTTACCTTAATCCACTTGTTCACGCAGCCGGCATCTCTTCTGTCTTCTTCTTTGAGGAATAGGACCTTTGATGACGTTACTACGCTCATCACATGGTACGTCACATGATCCATCACCATGGTGATGGATCATGTGACGTACAATAAGATGAGCGTAGTGACGTCATCAAAGGTCCTATTCCTCAAAGAAGACAGAAGAGATGCCGGCTGCGTGAACAAGTAGATTAAGGTAAGTTCAATTTTTTTTTTTTTTTTTTTTTTTTTTTAACCCCTCCAGCCCTATTGTACTTTGCATTCTGTATTCAGAATGCTATTATTTTCCCTTATAACCATGTTATAAGGGAAAATAATAAAGATTGGGTCCCCATCCCCATCGTCTCCTAGCAACCGTGCGTGAAAATCGCACCGCATCCGCGCACTTGCTTGCGATTTTCACGCAGCCCCATTCACTTCTATGGGGCCTGCGTTGCGTGAAAAATGCACAAAATAGAGCTTGCTGCGATTTTCATGCAACGCACAAGTGATGTGTGAAAATCACCGCTCATGTGCACAGGCCCATAGAAATGAATGGGTCCGGATTCAGTGCGGGTGCAATGCGTTCAACTCACGCATTGCACCCGTGCGGAAAACTCGCCCGTGTGAAAGGGGCCTAAGTGTTTATTGTTTTAATTATTTTTAGTACAGTATGTAAAGAAGGGGGTGGGGCCCTATATACTGGCCCATTATGGGGGGAGAACTATAGGGGCATCTAATGGGGGCCCTATATACTGGCACATTATGGAGGAGCACTATGAGGGCATCTAATTGGGGCCCTATATACTGGCACATTATGGGGGGCACTATGGAGAAGTGGGGAAAAGAGCACTATGGGGAGCATTATATAGGGGCATTTAATACTGGCACCCATTTTGGTGCCACTATGGGGAATCGGGGAGAGAAGCATTATGGGGGCATCTATGTGGGGCAGTCTATAGGGGCATTTCATACTGCCACATTATTAAGGGCACTATGGGGACGGGGGAGGAGCACTATGGGGGTATCTTCTGGGGGCACTATATAGGCGGGAAAGAGCACTATGGGGGCATCTTCTGGGAACACTGTATAGGAGTATTTTATACTGGCACAAATTATAGGGGCACTATGGGCACCTTAGCTCAACTGGGGGCACTAAGTGTTTTTTATAGTGGCACACAGTACAGGTCATTGGATCACATGAGGGCACTGGGGACATTGACTCTACTGAGGGCACTAAGAGGAGGTATTTTTTATTTTTTTACTGCCACACAACAGAGCATTTTTTTGTACTGGCGCACATTATAAGGGGGCTTTATTACAACTGGGGGACTATGGAAGAATTATTACTTCTGGGACACAATTACTGTTGGGGGCACTGTAGGAGCACTATTACTACTAAGTGCATTCTGGCACAGAATTATTACCGTTGTTGGGATTTTGGGGAGCTCTATTACTGTGGGGGCACCCTGGCACAGTATCAGCTTAGCACAGTTTTTTGGGGGGGACATTATGGTTACACTATTAGTTTCAGGGCACTATTTTCTAGGTGCAGTTATTTTTTAGGGCATAGTGTTCCAATAATTATTGAAGGGGGTGCTATCTGTGTGTAACTAGTATTTTCAGGGGGTATCTTTTCCTACAGTATAGTTTTGGGGGGCACAGCATCTCAATATTGGGGTGCATAATGGGATGTTGAAAAGGTGGGAGGAAAAGTAGGAAACTAAGATGTCTGTCTGTCAAACTCTGCAGAGATGAGATATGGCTGAAAGAAATCATCATGGTGGTCTGGTCTGAATGGAGAAGATGAAGAAAGAGAACATCTACATCAAAGGAGACGTCACTGGATGTAAGAGGTATGGGTGCGATATATAGGTGGGGCTGTGTTTAGGTGTGGCTTGAGGGTGGGCAGGGACACAGGGGCCCCATAATCTCCTATTGTCCGGGGATGTGCCCATCCTGAGACCAGGCTCTGGATCCGCCACTGGATGGAACTGGTACCTACAGCGCTGCTCACATTGAGCAGATATTGAAGGTCTATCCTGGAAGCGAAAGCTCTACAATGCGTGTTCTACTATCAAACTAACATAGCATACAGAATAGTAGAACTCTGTGTCAGGTTATCTCACTTATAAAAAAAATTTTTTTGTCTTAGTGTGAAAAACCGTATACATCAGTGACTGAGAATGAAATATTAGGGCTACATCCGTTTCTAATCTCCACACACACAGTTCTCTGTGTTTTTTTTTTTTTGGGGGGGGGGGGGGAGGGGGGGGCACAATTGAACCTAATTAAACCAGCATATGGGTGATCAGTATATGGGCATATAGGTGATTAGGGTTGGGCAATAATTTACCTGTGAGTGATAATGTGTAATCATCTGTATTTGCTTATTTCCACACAGTTGGTATTTTTTTTGGGGGGGGGATTGCTCAATTTTATTAAACCAGCATACATTTGATCAGTACACCAATACACAGGCTAGGGCAACAGTTTACCTGTGATTGTTAATGTGAAATTGAGCATTAGGCCTCAATCGTCTGTTTCTGTTTATTCTATATCAATATGGCTTGTATTATTTTTTGGGGGGACTGTTCAATTTAATTAAACCAGCATACATCAATAGAGAGAGTAGAGCAACAATTTACCTGCGAATGTTAACGTGAAATTGAGTGTCATACCTGACCCTTAATCATCTGTTTTCGTTTATTTGAAGGGGTTGTCCGGGATCAGAGCTGAACCCGGACATACCTTTATTTTCACCCAGGCAGCCCCCCTGAGGCTAGCATTGGAGCATCTTATGCTCCGATGCACTCCCTTGCCCTGTGCTAAATCGCGCAGGGCACAGGCTCTTTTGTTTTTAATAACACACTGCCGGGTGGAAACTTCCGCCCGGCAGTGTGTTCGGTGACTTCACCGGCTCTGATGGGCGGGCTTTAGCGCTGCCCTAGCCGTTTAACTGGCTAGGGCAGAGCTAGATCCCATCCATCAGTGCCGGTGACGTCACCCGGGTTCCTGGCAGCCCCATGGAGAGCCACGGTACGTCACCGGATCTCCAAAAAATGCCTTTGCCCTGCACGATTTAGTGCAGGGCAAAAGAGAGCATCGGAGGTATGTCCGGGTTCAGCTCTGAACCTGGACAACCCCTTTAATATCCACACAGTTGGAATTTAATTTTTTGGGGATTGTTCAATTTAATTAAACCAGCAAACATATAATCAGTACACCAATACACAGGCTAGGGCAGTGTTGGCGAACCTATGGCACGGGTGCCAGAGGCGGCACTCGAGCCCTCTCTGTGGGCACCCGCACCCTGGAAAAAGTCTATGGCACACTAATATGACTTAGATTTTTCCTGCCCTTCATCAGCGCTGGGCGCGCTATGAACAGCACAGGCAGCCTACTGAGTGTAGCAGGCTATTATAGCTAAATGATAGAGTACATGGAAGATATACAATGTTTGACTGTAGAATTCAGATTAAATTACTGTGTTGGCACTTTGCGATAAATTAGTGGGCTTTGGGTTGAAGTTTGGGCACTCAGTCTCTAAAAGGTTCACCATCACTGGGCTAGGGCAACAGTTTACCTGTGATTGTTAATGTGAAATTGAGCATCAGGCCTCAGTCGTCTGTTTCTGTTTATTCTATATCCATATGGCTTGACATTTTTTCTTTTTGGGACTGTTTAATTTAACCCCTTAAGGACCCAGGACGTACCGGTACGCCCTATTTCCCGAGTCCTTAAGGACCGAGGACGTACCGGTACATCCCGACTTAAAATCTGCATTCCGGCGCCGCGGGGGTTAATCGGAACGGGACGCCGGCTGAAATCATTCAGCCGGCATCCCGTAACAACGCAGGGGGGGGGTCATTTGACCCCCCGTGTCGGCGATCGCAGCAAACCGCAGGTCAATTCAGACCTGCGGTTTGCTGCGCTTTTTGCAGTTTCTGATCCGCGGGGATCAGAAACTTCAGAGTGCCTAAAATCAATATTGCGCACCCCCCCTGCACCCCTGCATGATTTGATGGCGGCGGGTGGTGCAGGGGGGGTGTCGCAGGCAGTGGGGGCGTTGCGGGAGGCGGGCGGTGCGGCAGGCGGGATCGCGATCCCCCGCCCGCCTCCCATTGCATAATCGTTGGCGTCTAGTGGGTTATACCATTGCTGGCACCCTGGTATAAACGGCTGACATCGGTGATGCGATGTCAGCCGTTTAACCCTTTCCATGCAGCGGTCCGTACGGACCGCTGTATGGAAAAGGTTAACAGCGCAAGGAGCTCCCTCCCTCTCCGATCGGGGGGCTGCTGTGCCTTTGCTGCCCCCCGATGGGAGAGGGAGAGAGCCCCCAGAGAGCCCCCCGAAGCCCCGTCCTCACCCTTCCCCGTCTGCGAAGTTGTGACAGACGGGGAAGGTTCCCATGGCAACAGGACGCCTGCTCAGGCGTCCTGCTGTCCATGGTGCTGAACAGATCTGTGCTGAAAGCATAGATCTGTTCAGTGTAAGTAAAATACAGTGCAGAAACCTATATAGGTTCTGTACTGTATTTTACAGACATCAGACCCACTGGATCTTCAAGAACCAAGTGGGTCTGGGTCCAATTTTTTTTAAAAAAAGTGAAAAAAGTTAAGATAAAATAAAAAAACATTTATCACTGAATAAAAAAATAAATAAAAAAATACACTACACATATTAAGTATCGCCGCGTCCGTAACGACCTGATCTATAAAACGGTCATGTTACTTTCCCCGCACGGTGAACGCCATAAAAATAAAAAAATAAAAACTATGAGAAAATTGAAATTTTGCCCACCTTACTTCACAAAAAAGGTAATAAAAGTGATCAAAAAAGTCGCATGTACGCCAAAATAGTACCAATAAAACCGTCATCTCATCCCGCAAAAAATGAGACCCTACTCAAGATAATCGCCCAAAAACTGAAAAAACTATGGCTCTTAGACTATGGAAACACTAAAACATGATTTTTTTTGTTTCAAAAATAAAATAATTGTGTAAAACTTTTATAAATAAAAATAAAGTATACATATTAGGTATCGTCGCGTCCGTATCGACCGGCTCTATAAAATTATCACATGACCTAACCCCTCAGGTGACCACCGTAAAAAAAAAGAAAAAAAAAGTGTAAAAAAAGCATTTTTTTGCCATCTTACGTCACAAAATGTGTAATAGCCAGCGATCAAAAAGTCATATGCACCCCAAAATAGTGCCAATCAAACCGTCATCTCATCCCGCAAAAAATTAGACCCTACTCAAGATAATCGCCCAAAAACTGTAAAAACTATGGCTCTTAGACTATGGAGACACTAAACAATTTTTTGGTTTTAAAAATGAAGTTATTGTATAAAACTTACATAAATAAATAAAATTGTATACATATTAGGTATCGCCGCGTCCGTGACAACCTGCTCTATAAAATTACCACATGATCTAACCTGTCAGATGAATGTTGTAAATAACAAAAAAAAAAACGTGCCAAAAAAGCTATTTCTTGTTACCTTGCCGCACAAAAAGTGTAATATAGAGCAACCAAAAATCATATGTACCCTAAACTAGTACCAACAATACTGCCACCCTATTCCGTACTTTCTAAAATGGGGTCACTTTTTTGGAGTTTCTACTCTAGGGGTGCATCAGGGGGGCTTCAAATGGGACATGGTGTCCAAAAAACTGTCCAGCAAAATCTGCCTTCCAAAAACCGTATGGCATTCCTTTCCTTCTGCGCCCTGCCGTGTGCCCGTACAGCAGTTTACGACCACATATGGGGTGTTTCTGTAAACTACAGAATCAGGGCCATAAATAATGAGTTTTGTTTGGCTGTTAACCCTTGCTTTGTAACTGGAAAAAAAATATTAAAATGGAAAATCTGCCAAAAAAGTTAAATTTTGAAATTGTATCTCTATTTTCCATTAAATCTTGTGCAACACCTAAAGGGTTGACAAAGTTTGTAAAATCAGTTTTGAATACCTTGAGGGGTGTAGTTTCTTAGATGGGGTCACTTTTTTGGAGTTTCTACTCTAGGGGTGCATCAGGGGGGCTTCAAATGGGACATGGTGTCAAAAAAACTGTCCAGCAAAATCTGGCTTCCAAAAACCATACGGCGTACCTTTCACTCTACGCCCCGCTGTGTGGCCGTACAGTAGTTTACGGCCACATTTGGGGTGTTTCTGTAAACAGCAGAGTCAGGGCAATAAAGATACAGTCTTGTTTGGCTGTTAACCCTTGCTTTGTTAGTGGAAAAAATGGGTTAAAATGGAAAATTAGGCAAAAAAATGAAATTCTCAAATTTCATCCCAATTTGCCAATAACTCTTGTGCAACACCTAAAGGGTTAACGAAGTTTGTAAAATCAGTTTTGAATACCTTGAGGGGTGTAGTTTCTTAGATGGGGTCACTTTATGGAGTTTCTACTCTAGGGGTGCATCAGGGGGCTTCAAATGGGACATGGTGTCAAAAAAACTGTCCAGCAAAATCTGGCTTCCAAAAACCATACGGCGCACATTTCACTCTACGCCCCGCTGTCTGGCCGTACAGTAGTTTACGGACACATATTGGGTGTTTCTGTAAACAGCAGAGTCAGGGCAATAAAGATACAGTCTTGTTTGGCTGTTAACCCTTGCTTTGTTAGTGGGAAAAAATGGGTTAAAATGGAAAATCAGGCAAAAAAATGAAATTCTCAAATTTCATCCCCATTTGCCAATAACTCTTGTGCAACACCTAAAGGGTTAACAGAGTTTGTAAAATCAGTTTTGAATACCTTGAGGGGTGTAGTTTATAGAATGGGGTCATTTTTGGGCGGTTTCTATTATGTAAGCCTCGCAAAGTGACTTCAGAGCTGTAGTGGTCCCTAAAAATTGGGTTTTTGTAAATTTCTGAAAAATTTCAAGATTTGCTTCTAAACTTCTAAGCCTTGTAACATCCCCAAAAAATAAAATATCATTCCCAAAATAATTCAAACATGAAGTAGACATATGGGGAATGTTAAGTCATCACAATTTTTGGGGGTATTACTATGTATTACAGAAGTAGAGAAACTGAAACTTTGAAATTTGCTAATTTTTCCAAATTTTTGGTAAATTAGGTATTTTATTATGCAAAAAAATTATTTTTTTTGACTTTATTTTACCAGTGTCATGAAGTACAATATGTGACGAAAAAACAATCTCAGAATGGCCTGGATAAGTCAAAGTGTTTTAAAGTTATCAGCACTTAAAGTGACACTGGTCAGATTTGCAAAAAATGGCCTGGTCCTTAAGGTGAAAATGATCCCGGTCCTTAAGGGGTTAATTAAACCAGCATACATCAATAGACAGAGTAGAGAAACAATTTAACTGTGAGTGTTAACGTGAAATTGAGTGTAAGTTCTGTCCCTTAATCATCCATTTTCGTTTATTATTCCATATGGTTGGAATTTTATTTTTTGGGGGTTTGTTCAATTAAATTATGGCTTATAGGTGATCAATGCAACAAAACACTTGGTATCACACACAATTATGTGTGAGTGATAACAAATTTAAACCTAAATCCATTTCTGTTTATTTCTGTCACCACACATTTTCAATCAGTTTTTTTGGGAGGTTGTTGATTATAGTCAAACCAGCATATACATGATTACTACACCAGTACACAGCGTATTCCACAAATTATCTGTGTCTGATAACGAATTTAGGCCTAAATTTATTTCTGTTAATTTCTGTCTTTACACATTTCAAATCAGTTTTTGGGGGTTGTTGATTATATTCAAACCAGAATATACGTGATTACTACTTCAATACACATGTTAGAGCCCAATATTATGTGAGAGGCCCAAATATGTCAGGGCTACAGAAGGGTTTTAAAGAAAACATGCAGAGTGGGTAGTAGCAGCATCAGCTTTATGGCCACATGTAGTAGTAGTAGTAGGCTGTTGCCCCTGCTGGCTTCGGAAAGGCTCAACATTATCATTGAGGAGAAAGAGAACAAGATTGTGGATTGGATGGCTTAGTCCTCCTCTCAGTCACCGCAGGACGAAGTGACATTGTTCAGTCAAGCCAGGGATCACAGTGTTCCTCCTGCTCCTCCTTCTTTCAGCCCCAGAGAGTGCTTTTAGTGGAGCCTTCCTTTTTCCTAAGAAGTGGCAAGAAAACCCCACCACGCCCTACTGCAGATAGTCAAGAGAGTCTCTCTGTTGGTGATTTGTGCGAGTCACCATTTGGGCTGCCCTGAGGAGAAGGTTGGGTTGGAGGCTGGGGACCCCATGCATAGCTGTGTTGATGGTGGTGGTAATAGTGGCATCTATATCCATGGCATTGGCAGTGGGAGCAGCAACAGTGGTAGTAGAAGAATATGCAGAGCATGGGAGGGGGACCCAGGAGCCCACCATGATATCTCACAGTCTATTAAAAGCAGCAGGGAGGGTGAGGACTCAGATGACGATTGTATGCTGGACAGGACCTGGAAGCTGGATTGGGGTGCTAAAGAGGAGAAATCAGTGGAGAAAGGCAATGGTGGTAGCAATAAAGAGCAGAAGCTATCTACCACATGTGCTTTGGGATCTGGTAATGCCACTGACACCGTGGGTGGGTTAGGCCAACAATGTGCTAGAGATAAGCCCAGTTTGGCTGCTTGTAATTCTGCGCAAGCAACTCCCTTATGGCACTTTTTCTCCTGCAAGATCTGCAGGATTAAAATAAGCCAGAGCTGTTTAAACACAATTATAGGTACCAGAGGTGGAAAAGTGCTTACTGTGGGAGCCAGGCCGATACACTCTTAAGCACATGAGGTGGCATCACCGGATCCTTTGGGAAAACAAATCTGACCAGCATTCCCAATCAGAACAAGTCTGTCCTCCTTCTCCTGGTCCTCTTTGTGGTAGCCAACCCGCATCCCCAAGCAATATGGAATTTTTGTTATCATCTTCATCATCACCTCCTTCTTCTGCTAAGACTCATCCTTCTCCACGGCTCCATGATGAGCCATCTATAACAGAATGTTTGACCATGATTTTTTTTTTCTCCACCAGCAATTAGCTTGTCTACAAGCTGAATCCTCACCGGGCCACTTTGTTGGCGGTGCACTGCTTGTGATTCTCGATGTGCGGCAAGCTGTACTCCACAGTGGCCACCTAAAGCAGTTGTTATGGGCAGGGACAATACATGTCTTTCATGGCCCACTGGGTCAATGTTTTTTTGTGGCAGTGAAGAGGCAGCACCCCAGCAATATGGCCAGGTCCCTTTGAACCCCCACCCCGAAGAGTGTATCGGCCTGGCTCCCACAGTAAGCACTTTTCCACCTCCTCCTCCAAGGACACGGTCCCATCCCCAACAGCAGCAGGGCACAGCGTCATTCACACTACCCCTCCTGTCATTGTTAAAGGGGCGGGGTGCTGTGGAGGTCAATGTTGAGGGGTCAGGGCGCTATGAGGGGGTCAATCTTCAGGGGGAGAGCTGCTGTGGAGGTCACTGTTAAAGGGGTGGGCTGCTGTGGAGGTCAATGTTAAGAGGGCATGGCACTGTGGCATTCACTGTTAAGGGGGTGGCCTGCTGTGGAGGTCACTGTTAAGGGAACAGGATGCTGTGAAGGTCATATTTAAAGGCAGCGGGGTGCTGTGGACATCACTATTAACGGGGCAGGCAACTGTGGAGGTCACTGTTAAGGGGGTGGGCCACTGTGGAGATCACTATTAAGGGAGCAGGGCACTGTGGAAGTTACTGTTGAGGAGGCAGGGTGTTGTGGAGGTCACTGTTATGAAATAGTCTAAATACACCCATGTGAAGCTGGGTCTTTCTGCTAGTATGAGAATTAGAATAGCCTTTAATCAAGGTGGCAGACTCCCTTTGAACAGTTTTTTTGCCATCCAGATTTATTTTCAGAAAATCCTGATTAATACTACAAGCCAAAGGTGGCCATAAACACAGCAACTTATCTCCTTTGGGAAATAAGGAGCCTTCTTTCCCCCAGCATCTGTTCACATGCACATTAGACGGTTGGTCATTCACATCATAATTGGTGGGTTTAGAGGAGTTTTGTTTATTGTTTATAGACACTTTTAGATAGGGAGTGGCATGGCTTGACTGCTACCAAGCATTTTCTGTGCTGCCAGTCGAGTCATTGTAGACAGTCTAATTGCTATGATACACTGGCCGCTAGATACAATCAACACTTCTTTGAAAACCAGTCCATCTCAGATTCTCTGTACTGAGAAGCTATCTCCCCATTCCCTATGCTGACTGCTAGAACAAAGTGAAAGCAGTGCGAGGAGAGCGCCATATCATTCACTTGAATGGATCCGCAATGTTCTATTTTTTTACGGTGTGGATGGATCACGGACCCATTCAAGTTAAATGGGTCTCAATCCTTCCCGGCCGCCGCTCGGATGTCGCCCATGCATAATGCACGGAACGACCGCACAACGACCATGTGCATGAGCCTTTAGTCTGGTTTTTCCAGATGACCACATGGACAGCTAGTACAGAAATAGCAGTTTAGAAAATGAAATTGACAAAAATTGTGTTGCTATAAAAAAACAAAAAAACAACAAAGTGACATATGGTTCAAATGTTAAATGATAAGAAAAGTGAAGGGCACTGCATGCAAACATAAAAGAGCATCTGTCAGCAGATTTGTACCTGTGAAACTAGTGTTGGTCCCATGTTCATATGTGCCCGCATTGCTGAGGAAAAAACAATATACATAATGATAATAATAATAATAATGATGTTTTAACCCATTCTATCCTGGAGTTTTTTTTTCTTTTAGTTTTTGCGCTCCTTGCCTTCCCAAAGCCATACCTTTTTTAATTTTTTCACATAGCTGTATGAGGGCTTTTTTTTTTGCAGAACAAGTTGTACTTTCTAATGCCACCATTTAATATTGCATAGGATGTAGTGGGAAGTGGGAAAAATTCCAAATGGGGTGGAATTGGAATAAAATGCAATTCTGCAACAGTTTTAAGTTTTTTTTTCTTTACGGCATTTACTATGTGGTAAAACTGACTTGCGCTCTTGGAAATACCAAGTAGGTGTCTAGTTTTTCTTGCGTTTTGCTACTGAACTAAAATAAACTTGAACATTTTTTTGTTGGGAGGAGAAGCGACCAAAAAACAGCAAATCGACTATTTTGACACTTTTTATCGTTTTGACTTTTTCCGTATGGGATAATTACTTTTATATTTTGACAGTAAGGGTGTTTACACACTCGGCGATACCCATGATGTAGTTTTATTTTTACTTTTTAATTCTCATTTTGTGGAATGGGTGGGTCATTTGAATTTTTATATTTTTTAAAACATTTTCTTTACACTTTATATAGTTGCCATAGGGAACTATAAAACATAATCTTTAGATTGCTATTCTCATAGACTCCAGTGCATCAACATTGGAGTCTATGATAATTTTACTATATTCCTATAGAGCCCTGCTACAGGCAGGGGCTCCATAGGAAACACTATGCAGCAGCCCCCTGTCATTCTATATGACAGTGGCTGCTGCATACAAGCTCCGATTGCCACACGGAGGAGCCGGGGCATACCCGAAAGCGCTCTGGTATTACCGTAATACACGTGGTAAGATGCCATGGTCAGGTTTGACCATGGCTTCTAAGAGGTTAAATGTTCGTGATTGGATTTACCACTGGTTGTGGACATTAGCCGTGGGTGCTTGCTGTATGAAAAATCAGGCACCCGGTTGCTATGGCGCTCGCTCTGTTACGAAGCGTGCACCATCTTTAAAGACCCAACATGTGACGTATTATTAGGTCACATGTTGACAAGGTGTTAATATATGCAAATTAGCCTCTAGGAGCAATGAGGGCGTTGCCTTTACATCCAGAGGCTCTGCTCTCTCTGCAACTGACGCACCCTCCGAACTTTGGTTTATTTAGAACAGTTTTTATTTTTTATTTTTTACGGTGTTCATCTGAGGGGTTAGGTCATGTGATATTTTTATAGAGCCGGTCAATATGAATGCGGCGATACCAAATATGTATAATTTTTATTTCTTTATGTAAGTTTTACACAATAACAGCTTTTTTTTGTTTTAGTGTCTCCATATTCTGAGCCATAGTTTATTTTTATTTTTTGGGCGATTGTCTCAGGTAGGGGCTCATTTTTTTCGGGATGAGGTGACGGTTAGATTGGTACTATTTCGGTGGGCAAACGCCTTTTTGATCGCTTGCTGTTGTACTTTTTGTGATGTAAGGTGACAAAAAAATTGTTTATTTAGCACAGTTTAAATTTTTTACGGTGTTCATCTGAGGGGTTAGGTCATGTGATATATTTATAGAGCCGGTCAATACGGACGCGGCGATACCTAATATGCATATTTTTTCCCCCTTTAATTTTTGAGGGGGAAAACTTTATTTTTTCAACTTTTTTTCACTTTATTTTTTGTCCCACTTTGGGACTTGAACTTTTGGGAGTCTAATCCTTTACAATGCATTCCAATACTTCTGTATTGGAAGGCATTGGCTGTATGAGTAATACTGTGTGTATTACTCATACAGCTTCCTGCCTGTGAAATCCAGGGGGCTGGATCTCTCAGGCTCTTCACCGGAAGGCAGCGCGCTGCCTTCCATGCCATCGGGTCCCCCCCACCGCCCCATTGGGACCCGATGGCATCGCCAACCACACCCGCCGCACCAGGTAAAAGCCGCAAACCGCAGGTCTGAATTGACCTGCGGTTTGCGGCGATCGCCAACATGGGGGGGGGGTAACAGGACTTAGCCGTGGTGCCTGCTCAATGATTTGAGCAGGCGCCGTGTTCCAATCACCGCCCGCCGGGCGGCGGTGATCAGAACTATAGATGACGTACTGGTACGTCATGGGTCCTTAAGGACTCGGGAACCATGCCGTACCGGTACATCATGGGTCCCTAAGTGGTTAAGTTAGGAAGAGGTCATTAGACCGTTATATTTGAGTTCTTCTGATACATCTAAAGAACAGAAAAGTAAAGAAAAATCCTGATACTGATTGGACTGTGTCCGACTGTGCTGGTACAACCCCCTCAGCTGGTAACACCCAGATGGACCTTTATCGTGGACTGCTGGCAATTCACTCATAAACTTCTAACATGAATAACTGAGGAATAGCACAATACAGACTCATAAGAATACATGCGTCAGCGTTTTTATTAGGCCTCATGCACACGACCGTTGTTTTGGTCCGCATCCAAGCCGCAGTTTTTGCGGCTTGGATGCGGATCCATTCACTTCAATGGGGCCGCAAAAGATGCGGCCAGCACTCCGTGTGCTGTCCGCATCTGTTGCTCCGTTCCGTGGTCCGCCAAAAAATTATAACCTGTCCTACTCTTGTCCGCAAAACGGACAAGAATAGGCAGTTATATCAATGGCTGTCCATACCGTTCCGCAAATTGCGGAACACACATGGACGCCATCCGTTATTTGCGGATCCGCAATTTGCAGACCGCAAAACACACAACGGTCGTGTGCATATAGCCTTACATGGGAAAGGTAAGTACTTACTAAAACAGACATGTCAGGAGAGGTGACAGGTCCTCTTTAAGGTGACCCACTCTAATACTATTTCCTTTTAAATGCTTACAAATACCGTACTTATAAATGCTGTTTTTTTACTGTCTTTCTTTTTCTGTTTTTTATTCTGGAGGAAATAAATTATAATTTTTGTTAGTTCCCTATTTTGGATGTGCACACTCCTTTTATTATGTGTTACTTTTTTTTACCGTACCATGTGGTTCAAATGTGTCATAGGAGCCAAATCACAGAGGCAGGCTAAACTTCTTGCTCAGAGGTTGAGGATAGGTCATCAACATCACAGAATTGGAAAACCCCTCTAAGTATAATATTAGCTAATAGAAACCAATATGACATACATCTTGATCAGTTCATTGATCCATGGCATCTAGGATTGCTCCAAACAACATTTCATTGTATTGTACATTGTATTACATTGTATTGTACAGTGACAATAAAGGCATCTTATCTCTTATCGATATAATGGAAGATTGTGATAAAAGATCAGTGGCTAATTCACCGTTTTTTTGTCGCTTCACTTTACAAAAAAATCTAATAAAAAGTGGTCAAAAAGTCATACACACTCCTAAATGATAAATAAAATATACAGATTGCACTTGAAAAAATTATCCCTCACGCAGCGCTGTAGACATAAATATAAAAGAGTTAGGCCTCTTTTACACAAGCATGTCTGGATAAGGTCCGGATGCGTTGCGGTAAACCTGCGTGAGTAGGTACGTGATTGCTGTCAGTTTTGACTGCCATTGCGTTCCTTTGTTCAGTTTTTATCGCGCGGATGCAATGTGTTTTGCACGCATGTGATAAAAAACTGAATGTGGTACCCAGACCCGAACTTCTTCACATAAGTTCAGGTTTGGGTTCAAGGTTGTGTAGATTGTATTATTTTCCCTTATAACATGGTTATAAGGGAAAATAATAGCATTCTGAATACAGAATGCATAGTACAATAGGGCTGGAGGGGTTAAAAAATAATAATGATTTAACTCACCTTAATCCACTTGTTTGCGCAGCCGGCATATCTTCTGTCTTCTTCTTTGAGGAATAGGACCTGTGGTGACGTTACAATGCTTATCACATGGTCCGTCACATGATCTATTACCATGTTGATGGATCATTCGACGGACCATGTGATGAAAGTAGTGACGTCATCAAAGGTCCTATTCCTCACAGAAGAAGATAGAAGAGATGCCGGCTGCGCAAACAAGTGGATTAAGGCGAGTTAAATTATTTTTTTATTTTTTTGAACCCTTCCAGCCCTATTGTACTATGCATTCTGTATTCAGAATGCTATTATTTTCCCTTATAACCATGTTATAAGGGGAAATAATAAAGATCGGGTCCCCATCCCTATCGTCTCCTAGCAACTGTGCGTGAAAATCGCATGGCATGCACACTTGCTTGCGGATGCTTGCGATGTTTACGCAGCCCCATTCACTTCTATGGGACCTGCGTTGTGTGAAAAACGCACAAAATAGAGCTTACTGCGATTTTCACGCAACGCACAAGTGATGCGTGAAAATCTCATGTGCACAGCCCCATAGAAATTAATGGGTCCGCATTCAGTGCGGGTGCAATGCGTTCAACTAACGCATTGCACCCGTGTGGAAAACTCACCCGTGTGAAAGGGGCCTTATGGGGGTCAGAACATGGCTATACAAAAGAATTGAATTTTTTACAACAATTTTATTTTTTCTTTAAGTATTAAAACACAAGAAAAACTATAAAAATGTGGTATTGCTGTAAATGTACTCACCTGAAAAATGAAGGTAACAGGTCAATTGTACCACATAAGTAATGCCATAAAAGCAAAACACATAAAACTATGGTGGAATTGTGTTTATTTCAATTCCACCGCATTTGGAATTTTTTTCCAGCTTCCCACTACATCGTATGCAATATTAAATAGTGCCATTAGAAAGTGCAACTTGTCCCATAAAAAACAAGACTTCATGTGTCTTTGTGAATGTAAAGATAAATTTATGGCTGTGGGAAGTCAAGGAGTAAAAAACAAAAAAGTGAAAATCGCAGGGTCTTGAAGAGGGTAATATTTGCGGCGAGTGGTGAGCAGCATTCGCCAAAGTTTGCAACTTTTTGGAGCCACTTTTGTTGTGCAGAGAGGATGAAAAATTCCCCCTATATCTTTAAAATAGTATAGTGCAGCTTGCTCCGTGTGGAATCCTCGCCGAAACCACACCCAACACTGTGCTGAATAACATCCGGAAAAAATACGCATGGAAAATAAACCTGATGCGGATTCCACATTAGTTTTTTTTTTCAGCGCTAAAAATACTCTGCGACAACCTAGCCTTAGGCCTCCTGCACATGACCGTTGAGGACCCATTCACTTCAATGGGGCCACAAAAGATGCGGACAGCACACGGAGTGCTCCGTTCCATAGCCCCGCCAAAAAAATATAACATGTCCTATTCTTGTCTGTTTTGCGGACAAGAATAGGCATTTCTACAATGGGCTGCCCGTTCTGTTTCACAAATTGCAGAAGGCACACGGGCGGCCTCCATTTTTTGCGGATCTGCGGTTTGCGGACTTCAAAAAACGGAACGGTCGTGTGCATGAGGCCTTAGTTTGTCATATTGCACTGACAGGTGTTACAGCCTCAAGGGTTCTTGCTATGGGAAGAATATCTGGACTGCCTTGTTGGATAGGTAGGATCAATACCTTCAGTAAGAGATTAATAATACTAGAAGAGATAGACCACAAGAAACAAATTACCAATATAAATAGTGCATGCATTAATCATGCCCTATAATGTATGCAGCTTTGTGGGTTAATTAAAATCCAATTTAATATTCATATCAACAAGTCAATTAGTTGATTTTGCATCTCATGATTGCCTAGATAAATATTAGAAGCTCGATTAATCTTCCAGCAATAAACCACAATCTTCACAATAGCAGAAACAATTAGGATATGGCTGATGTTTACTACAAACAATATGGGCAAAATACAAATGTATTATTTTCCAGAGGTCTCAGAGATCACACAGCACATGATTAGTAATTAGAAATCAAGTGCATAAGGCATATCATTGGTACTCTCATAGTGTATACAGGCTGAGGTCCTCCTCCGGATGGGCAGGCTGAAAGTGTTGGATCCTGTAACAGCAGGATTAGAATAATTTCCTTACATTCGTCACCTGTCCTGACATGTCTATTTTCGGAACTACTTGCATCTACCTTGTAATAACAATTCTATAGCATCTATTCCTAAGACTCTGTGTTGTACTATTCCTCTATTATTGCTGCTAGAAATGATGAATTAATGGTGTTGTCAGTTGTGTGTGTGTGTGTGTGTGGGGGGGGGGGGGGGTCTCTGCACTGATTGGATAAAGTCAGACTGTGCAGGGACACCCCCCCCCCCACCCCCAACTGGTAAGACCCAGCTGGACCTGCAATGCAAACTGCTGCAATTCACTCATAACTTCTAGAAGGAATAATAAAGGAATGGCACACCTTAGAGTCATAAGAATAGATGCTCCAGAATTGTTGTTGCACAGGGAATGCATTAAGTTTCTAAAACAGACATGTCAGGAGAGGTTACAGGTCCTCTTTAAAGAGGGCCCTTCATCTCTCCTGATGTTTGTTTTAGGAAATAATTGTATTTCCCTTAAACTAGCACATCTAGTTTTATAACTCTGTGTTGTGCTATTCCTCTGTTATTTCTCCTAAGAAAATTATGAATAAGTTGAAACTTGGGCATTACAATTAGGCTGTGTGTGCCTACATAGTTAAATAGGGCAAATGTGAACAAAGCTCCGGGTCCAGATGGATTACACCCAAGAGTGCTTAACGAGCTCCGTTCAGTCATTGCTGTGCCCCTGTTTATAATGATTCTCTAGGGACTGGTAAAGTGCCAAGTGATTGGCGCAAGGCAAACGTGGTGCCCATATAAAAAAAAAGTATCAAGGTCGTAAGGGACTATATACAGGAGTATGTGACTATAAATAATATTATAAGTGATAACCAGCATGGGTTTACCAAGGACAGAAGTTGTCAGACTAACCTGATTTGTTTTTATGAGGAGGTGAGTAGTAGCCTGGACAGAGGGGCGGCTGTGGATGTAGGGTTTCTGGATTGTGCAAAGGCTTTTGATACTGTAGCTCAGACTTTTAATAGGTAAAGTAAGGTCTATTGGCTTGGAAAGTATAGTTTGTAATTGGATGGAAAACTGGCTGAAGGACCGTGTCCAGAGAGTTGTGGTCAATGATTACTATTCAGAATGGTCCCAGGTTATAAGTGGTGTACCCCAAGGTTCAGTGCCCTTTATTATTTAATTTATTTATTTATTAATGATATTGAGGATGGGATTAATAGCACCATATCTATTTTTGCAGATGACACTAAACTGTGTAGATCTGTACGGTCTATGGAAGATGTCCACAAACTACAAGCTGACTTGAAAACTCTGAGTGATTAAGCATCAACTTGGCAAATGAGGTTAAATGTGGACAAATGTAAAGTTCTGCATCTTGGTAGTAATAATCTCTGTGCTTCATATGTCCTAGGCGATGTAGTACTGGGAGAGTCACTTATAGAGAAGGATTTGGGTGTCTGTGTAGATGGTAGATTAAATAACAGCATACAATGTCAATCAGCTGCTTCTAAGGCCACCAGGATATTGTCATGCATTAAACGAGGCATGGACTCGCGGGGCAGGGATGTAATATTACCACTTTACAAAGCGTTGGTGCGGCCTCATCTGGAATATGCAGTTTAGTTCTGGCCACCAGTCCATAGAAATGATGCACTGCAGCTAGAACAAGTACAGAGGAGAGCGACTAAACTGATAAGGGGCATGGAGGGTCTTAGTTATGAAGAAAGATTAAAAGAATTTAATTATTTCTTGGGAAGAGACGTCTAAGGGGGGACATGATACAAAAAATATGGCGAAAAGCTGTTCCATGTAAAATGTGCTTAAAAGACAAGGGGGCACTGCCTCTGACGGAAGAAGAAAAAGTTCAGTCTCCAGAAGCGTCAAAGCTTCTTTACTGTAAGAACTGTCAATCTGTGGAATAGACTTCCTCAGGACGTGGTCACAGCAGGAACAGGGGACAGTTTCAAAAAGGGTTTAGACGAATTCTTAAAAGTAAAAAACATAACTGCTTATGAAAACGTCTAGAAATCTGAGTCTCACTTCCTTCTGGGATTCGCGTCCCCACTTATCCCTTGGTTGAACTTGATGGACATTTGTCTTTTTTCAACCGTATTAACTATGTAACTGTAATCTTGCATTGTCCAATCAGTGATGTCAATTTCAGACTGTGCAAGGACACGCTCTTTCAACTAGGGGAATGGAAACACCCAGTCATCAATTAAAGGGAGTCTGTCCCCTGTTTTTCACCAATATAACTAAGGATACTTTCACACTCGCCTTTTGGGCGGATCCATCATGGATCTGCAAAAACGGATCCGTTACAATAATACAACCACGTGCATCCGTCATGAACGGATCCGTTTATATTATCTGTAACATAGCCAAGATGGATCCGTCATGAACTCCATTGAAAGTCAATGGAGGACGGATCCATTTTCTATTGTGCCAGATTGTGTCAGAGTTTGGCTCAGTTTCGTCAAGCGGACAGCAAAACGCTGCAGGCAGCGTATTGGTGTCCGCCTCCAGAGCGGAATGGAGACTGATCGGAGGCAAACTGATGCATTCTGAGCGGATACTTTTCCATTCAGAATGCATTAGGGCAAAACTGATCTGTTTTGGACCGCTTGTGAGAGCCCTGAACGGGTCTCACAAACGGAAAGCCAAAACGCAAGTGTGAAAGTAGCCTTAGAGTACTGCCCCATAGAAGATTGCAGACACATCCCAATCAAACCTGTGTGCACTTTGTGTCTGTATTCCATGTCCAGGAAAATCACTTTTAGGGTCCATTTACACGTTTTTTGGGTCCGTGAATGTGTTCGCAACCGTTACGCAATTCTGCGGAACGGGTGCTGACCCATTCATTCTATATAGGGCAGGAATGGATGCGGACAGCACACAGTGTGCTGTCCACATCTGCATTCCGGGAGCGTGCCCCGATCTTCCAGTCCGCGGCTCCGGCAAAAAATAGAACATGTCCTATTCTTGTCCGCAATTGCTATGGAGGTGCCGGCCGGGTGTATTGCGGATCCGCAATACACTACGGATGTGTGAATGGACCCTTATTCTGCTGGAAAACAGCTCCCAAGTGCCCAGCTCTGCTGCTGCAAGTGCCCAAAGCAAACCAGACTGAAGAGGGGAGGGCTGCTTTAGTTGCTCATATCTTGAGATTAGTAGCCACTAGAAATATAAACCTGACCTGGTTTGAAAGCTGGCACTCCAACCTTTCACATGATAACAGAACCACAGCATTATATCCACTATATCATAAGACATAGCCGTTAGAAATCGAGTCAAAAGTGAAAGCTGTTTGTACTTTCACTTTCAGCTGTGCACTTGGGAGCTGTTTTCCAGCAGAATAAAAGTGCTTTTCCTGGACCTGGAATACAGACATAGTACACACGGGTATGCTTGGTATGTGTATGCAATCTTCTGTGGGGCAGTGCTCTTAGTTATATTGGTGAAAATTAGGTGACAGATTCCCTTTAATTTTTAAATAGAAAGTATTACAGAGGAACAACACAGACTTTGGAAGAAATGCTTCCAGGAACTTGTCTCCACAATTAGATTGGTTGTCCAGAGTGGAGATGGCTGCATATAGTGGGAAATGTTATGGCTTGATATTGTTGACATAGGTGGATTGGACATACGTTGGTTTTGGTGGCATAACTCTATGGCTAAGAGTAGTTGAATACATGCAAGACACCAAATGAGGTCTGTAGGACCAGGGAGGCTTCAGACAGGCACTTGTGGTGATCTGTTAGGCCAACTTGGCTGCCATGGATCCTGATGTGGTTGGAAATAGAGAACTGAAAGGCACAGCCATTAAAAAGGACAGTGGCTCTGAGCTGTGATTAGATGGGTAGCTCTTTCTCAGTACACACAGGCAAACCAGTAGCAATTTTATGGACTGCTGGTATGTTTCTCAAGAGTTTGAGAAGCTCGAGTACCCAGGGTAAACCCACATAAACATGAGGAAGAGAGCAGATACATTTCAAAATCCTCGTGATTTTATTAGGTTGACTATAATGCCCCTTTTGAATAAGTTTAGGGCAGATGACAAAAACCCAGATAAGACTCCCTGTTCCTTAATGGGAAGGGCACCATTGATTAAATCTGTACTTCACCCACAAAATATATCACATCTAAAATTCAGGTTTGGTTAGGGAAAACATAGTTTTAGGTGATAGATTCTATTTATCAAAAGTTATGTGGGGAGGGAAAACTCCTAGCTTGTTATCTGGGATTATATTCAGTTGAATCAATTTGGGAGCAAGTCTGCTATTTTCTTGAAGACATATTTGTCAAATCAACATTGAAAAATCTTCTTACTTGTATTTTGGCATGAAATTGAGGAATAATGTCCTAAAGAGGAAAAAAATTGATTTCTAGAGCTCTCCTATCTTGCTAGGAAAGAGATTCTTAGAAATGGGAAAAGTGAGATATCTCCAACTCTCGATAACTGCAAATCTAACCAGTATAGATATATAAAGCTTGAGAAGGCTGCAGGTTTTAATAAATGGAAAATGAGATAGAATCGAATATTGGTTGAAATAAATTTTTCCCCTTGATGGATATATGGTTTGGTTTTAGGATTATTTAAAATATGTATTTCTTTTTTTCTCTCTCCGCCATGGGTGATTAGTTTGTGGACTTTTATGGGTAAATATAACTGCATTTGTATACTGATTATTGATTCTGTGTTATTTTGATATTATGAAATAAAATTATATATAATAACATATACATTTCTTGCAGATGTCATTGCTTGATTTCAAAGTTAAGTTAACCATATAGCCATCATATTCCATACAGTATATATGGTAACTAGGCTGGAGAAAAGCTGAATAGTTTTTATAGGGAATTAACCTTGTCCGAGTAATTGTGCAAATGTAAAAGTGAAGCGTTACCTAAACCATTTGAGTGTAGCATCTAGAGGATTGAAGAAGCAGAAATTGAAAGTTTACTAAAAAGAGTCCTGAACTTTGACATATACACAACCTGCGGGATGAATGAGTCATTTAATAAAGGCTGTCGCTGGATCGCTCAGCCCTCTGCAAGCTCAGGCAGACCTCCTCAAAGGGGTCAAAGCTTTCAGCCAATGCTTTTATCTAGCAGTGCCTGTCTGTTTGCCTAATAAAACTGTGTGTTTTTCTGAAATGTGTTTTCTCAAAGGGTGTAATGCAGATTTACTTTTTGTTAGGCAGGTTGAGCCAGTAATTATTTCAGGCCAATGAGAAATGCTTTCATCAACACTGGTTTATTACTGAGACCTTTAAGCATCATCAGATACAGACTGAACTCTGTAAAGTTTTATGAGAAACTCTCCAAATACATCTTGCAAAAAAAAAAAAACTGCTGTTCAGCTACAGCTAGTTCTCATGTAATGAAGGATCATGAGGGGATGTGTATGACAGCAGTGGCATGGCTTAAACAAAGTCTTAAGTGTTTAGAATAGCTATGAGACAAGACCATTCTGTCTTGTGGAATGATGGCTTTTAGTACACTGGAAGTTGTTCTCTGGGCTGTCAAACATCTTAGTGTTTAGGTGGAAATAAATACTTATGTCAAAGAAGTTCATGATGTTTCGTTTAGACTGTGTGATCAAGAATGATTACTGAACATTGAGCAGAAGGCCGACGATAAGGCTTAGGAACAAGAGGAACAAGACAAGACATGGAACGGTTGAGTGTGATAGAGACCATTTACACTAGACAGTAATTATAGGGGTTTTCCCAAAATATTTTAACTGATGACCTCTGGATAGGTCATCAGTATTTAATCGGTGGAGGTCTGACACCATGGATCCCCGGCAAATAGTTCTTTGAGATGGCACCAGTGCTCGCAGTTGCGCCGCAGTCTTCTGGCAGGCCAGTGACGACATGTTCATCGGCCACATGGCCTAGGCACAGCTCATCTCCATTGAAGTGAATAGGGCTGAGCTGCGATATCAAGCACGGGTGCTGTAGAATGTACGGCGCTGTGCTTGGTGAGCTGAGAAAAGGCAGCGGCGCTACTGCGAGTGCTGGTGCCTTCTCAAACAGCTGATTGGCGGAGATCACAGGTGTTGGACCACCACCAATCAGATACTGATGACCTATCCAGAGGATAGGTCATCAGGAAATAAAAAGTCTTTGAAAACCCCTTTAATAATTGCTTAATTCTGTATCTTTATCATCATAATTGTCCAGTGTGTATGAACAAGCAAATCTATGGTAACGCTATCATATATCATCTCATCGTCATCAACTGTGCCACTGTTAAAATGATTGTTGACGGCAGTATAATGGTAACTATAAATGCTGCTTGTATGGAGAGACCCATTGCTAAGCAACATTACTGCTTTAGCCTTTATCCTGGGGGAAATGTCCTGAAATGACAGTTTAAACCACCTACCAGTAAATTGTGGGTGAAAAGTCATTCCATCTAAAGGTGGCTTAAGTAAAAAAAAAAAAAGTAGTCATTTAAGGACTATCTCCACAAAGGCTATGACTGGACTCCAATTTCACATGATGGTATGTCATTGTTTCCCCATAGGAAAAAGTTACAAGCAACCAAAAAATAAGGTCATGTTATTTCTGCAGCTTTTGCACAGTCATTACGAATTCTTCCAGACCAAGCAAGGTAAGTTTATTATTATTTTTTTAAACATGCGATCTGCAGCAGAATGGGGCCGGGGGGTCAGATCAGAGGCTGATATGGTCTGATTGGGGGTCTGATAGGGGCCGGGGCTTCTGATGCAGGGTGTTCCGAGGCTGAGTGAGGCTGGGCGGTCTGATCTGAGGATGATAGGGTCTGATTAAGATTCTGATCTGAGTGTGATGGGGTAGGGGCTCTGATGGGGCTGATCTGAGGCTGGAGGGTCTGTGGGGTCACATCTGAGGCTGATTGGGGGTCTGGTCTGAGTCTGATGGGGCTGAGGGGTCTGATAGGGGGCTTATCTGAGGCTGATGGATGCTGGGGTGTTGATGGGAGGCTGAAGGAGGCTGGAGGGGTCTGATCTGAGGCTGATGGAGGTTGAGGGGTCTGACTGAGGCTGATGGAACTTGGGGGTCTGATTTTGAGGTCTGATCTGAGGTCTGGTAAAGAATGGGGGTCTGATTTAGGGGTCTGATGAGGATTGAGGGTCTGATCTGATGTCTGATGAAGAATGGGGGTCTGTCACCTTTTACTAATCGCGCTAATCTCTAGATCTATGGTAGACCTTAGATTTGGCTGCCAAACTCAATTTTTTTTCAGATCATCTTAGAAATGTATGATGATCATTTTAGGTCATCAGAATAAATGTGACACAGAAAATCTAGTCTAGATAAGAGTTTTCAATGGTTACAATGGTTAGAGAGTTTGGGATTCCCCAAAAGGATATGTATAAATATTTTCAGCTTAGGAATGTGTTGCGGACAGTTGTGCAGGATGACAAATATAGAATGGTAAAATCAGATATATTGTACAAATTTATCAACGATGGCGAAAGAGGAGGAATAACCGCGAAAAGATATAGGATATTGATGGAGGGAAAAAAGAAACGGATTACAATACTCGCCAGAAAAAAAAATGGGAAAATGAACTTCAATCTTTTACGGAAGAGAAATGGAAAGATGCTCTTAGAAGTTATTCTGGGGTCTCTGATAGGGGTTCACATAAGATCTCAGAGTTTTTTTGTAGTTCATAGGCTGCATCGATCCCCATGGATGTTGAAAAGAATGGGTGTGAAAGCCTCGGACAAATGCTCAAAATGTGGGGGAGAGAATGCTGATTTAATACATTGTTTCTGGAGATGTCCAAGACTGTTCAGATATTGGACAGAAATAGCAAATATCTGAAGATCCCGTGACTTGCATATTGGGGGCAACTGAACACCTGAACTTAAATAGAGATACACCAACGGTTCTGAGCAAAGTGCTATTCCAAGCTAGACTCCTTATACTTAAGAAATGGGTAGGGGTAGACCCTCCGACAGCGGGACAGTGGAGAAAAGCAGTTGATAATCTGATTAAAGAAGAACGGGTGATGGAGGGCCATAGTAAAAAAAACTAAAGGTGTTGAAAAGTATGGAAAAAATGGTTACTTTAGGGCTGGATAGTTGAAAACGTTTTAATTTTTTTTTTACGGCCCCCTCTCCCCCTCCATAAGAGTGGTGGGTGGGTGGGTGGGTAAATGGGGATTAAAAATAATTTTTTATGCAAAAAGGTTTTGAAAAAATTGAAAATGTAATTATTTCTTGCTGATACTGATATTTTTTATTGCTGAGTTGATATGTTTAGAATGTATATGTCCTTATGAAATGGAAATAAAAAGATTTTAAAAAAAGATAAGAGTTTTCTGGGATTTATAACCAAATATGTACTTAAGGAGGTTCTCTGGGAATAATTTAAAATAGCTGCAAGCAACCTGTTCTAGGTCTGATGAAGAATGGAGGTCTGATTTGGGGGACTGCTCTGAGGTTTGATGAAAAATATGTTTTTTCTTATTTTCCTCCTCCATATCCTAGGTGCATCTTATTATCCGATACGTCTTATAGTCCGAAAAATATGGTATGTCCCAAGGAAAGAGAACCATCTTGATCGCACCACCTTTTTGCTGACTTTTTAACAAGCCTTGGGACATGACAAGGGAAAATAGCCAAGCCAAATAGCCATCTGCAGACAGCTGTTTGCTTACCCCTCAGGAGTACAAGCAAGCACCCCCATACAGCGGTCTACTGTGGAGCTAGCAAGATGGTTTTCTTTTCCTGGAGGTTACCTCTTTGCATATTTTTTTCTCATGGTGCACTGCCACTGTCTCCATATACAGCTGGTCTCTTACAGCTGCCTAATCAAAGAAAAGATGTAGAATAGAATTCAAACTATAGTTTGCACTGGATAAAAAAGTAATTATAACTTTGGGGAGCCAGAGGTAAGGACTAGGTTGACTGTGCACAATGACATCTTTTACGAATCGTGCTAATCTTTAGGTCTATTGTAGGCCTTAGATTTGCCTGCCAAACTAAATTTTTCTTCAGATCATCTTAGAAATGTATGATCAGACAGGCCCTTTAATTGATCTTGAGTCATTTTAGGGCATGTGACACAAAAAATGTAGTGTAGATAAGAGTTTTCTGGTATTTGTAAATGAATATGTGCTTAAAGAGGTTTTCAAGTAACCTCAAGTAACTGTTCTGGCTAGATCGAGACATCCCACTGTTGTAAGGCTATCGATTTTTCCCCTGCAGTATTTGGCAATGTTTTGTTAGAAATAACTTTCCCATCAGAGGTTTAAGAAGCTAGACCTGCAACAAGGAGCTGATCACCAAAGAATCCAGAATTTAAAGGGATGTTTATAGCAGAAAGTGTTATTTTCGTAAAATATTTTTTAAATATTCTGTAGAATATATTGTCTTTCAATTTCAGAAGTCCACCCAATTGATAAGACTTCCTGTACAGATAGGCAATCAATCACTGTCAGTTTACTGCTGCTGTGAGGGGGAAGACGTTATCTGCAAGATAATCCTTATTATAATAGTAGGCGTACAATTAGTATGCGTCAATTTTTACGTAAATTTGTTTTCCCTTAGTCCTAACAGCAGCACAAGTGGGTATTTGCCCCGTGAAGCTGGTCAGGACAGGCGGAATTTTTATTGAACAAAAAAATCTCTGCCAAGTATCATTAATTAATTAATTGATGCCACCCCTATATAACCCGCCCCCTGCCTGGATGGGGTTGCCTTCTTAACAAGTAATTCACACAACAAAAAGGGTGGGAAATTTGTGTGCTGCTGTTAGGACTAAGGAAAAACAAATTTACGTCAAAATTGACGCTTCCCTTTCGTCCTAACCAGCAGCACAAGTGGGGAAGTAGCAAGGACTTTACACAAATCTGGGAAGGCAAAATGTTATGTGTAAACATATATACCAACAAATAATTTCTCTCAGTCTAATGGAGCGCAGCACTTAGAACGGAGTATCCAAAGGCAGCTCCTTCAGCTCGCCTTGAATCTATACGGTAGTGAGAGATAAAGGTGTTCTAGGAACTCCAAGAGGCGGCAGCGCAAATCTGGTCTAAAGAAATTAATTTCCTTTCAGCATACGACGTAGATACTGCCCTGGTCGAATGGGCAGATATAAATGACGGCGGTGACAGATTTTGTGATAGAAAGGTCAAAGTAGGCTTGGAGGTATTAAGCCCTCTGTTTTTCCTTGAGTAGGCTAGAAGGAGATTCTCAGATCTTCTGAAGTCCAGTGTTCTGTACAAATATATCTTTAGAACCCTTAGAATGTCCAGGGTGAGTAAATTTTCCTCCTCTGGAGACGTTGGAGCAGGGGAAATCTTTGGTAATGTTATTGTCTGGTTAAGATTTGCAAATGAAGGCACCTTCGGCAAAAAGGTTGGCAGGAACCTCAACAGGACCCTGTCCTGGAGGAAAGTTAGGTATGGCTCTGCCGCTCCTAGAGTTTGAAGTTCCCCAATTCTTTTAGCCGAGGTATTGGCTAATAGAAAGGTCACTTTGAGAGATAGGAATCTCAAGTCTACCTCGTCTAATGGCTCAAAGGGGGGAACACACAACCTCTTTAGCACTATTGCTAGATCCCACTCAGGGATCGGTCTCAGGATGCTAGGTTTAAGTTTCTGAGCTCCTTTAAGGAACCTCCTGATTAGGGGGTCTTGAGAAATCGGCCTACCAATACATGCCGACAAAGCAGAGACGTGAGCTCTGAGTGTAGATGGGCTTAGACCCTTGTCTAGACCATCTTGAAGAAACTGTAGGATCGCAGAGAGAGGAGGATCTGAGGGAACTACCTCTCTCTCAGTACACCATTGAATGAAAATTTAGTATATCCTGGAGTATTTCTTGTTTGTGAACTACGCCCGGGAGTGCGAGATTGTTCTCAAGACCTCCACAGATAACCCTCTAGCATCTAGAAGGGACCTGTCAATCTCCAGGCTGTCAGACTGAGCCTCCTCAGATCTAGACAGGAACCTGTGTCCTGATACACTAGGTCCTGTATTAGGGGAAGTCTCCAATATGTGCCCTGACTCACCTGCATGAGCTGGGTGAACCATGACCTCTTTGGCCAGAATGGTATGATGGCTATCACTGAGGTCTGGTCTTGCTTGATCTTCATCAATACCCTTGGCATAATGGAAATTGGAGGGAACACATAAGCCAGCCTGAACCTCCAAGTTATGGACAGAGCGTCTATCACTACAGGGTTGTCCTCTTTGTAAAGGGAGCAGAACCTGTTCACTTTGGCGTTCAAACGAGTTGCCATCAGATCGATCTCTGGAGTACGCCAACGCTGGACAATCCTGGAAAAGATGTTCTCGTTCAATGACCATTCCCCTGGAACGGGAAGGCCCCGACTTAGGCGATCTGCCACCACATTGAGGTCTCCTCTGATATGAACCGCCATTAGGTGGGATAGGTTTGTCTCTGCCCAAGCGTGAATTAGTCCCACCTCCCTCAGGAGAGTCTGGGATCTCGTACCTCCCTGTCTGTTTATATAAGCCACTACTGTTGTGTTGTCTGTCCGAACTCTCACCGCCTGACTGCGAATGAGAGGAGCAAAATGATTGAGGGCTAGTCTGACCGCTCTCAACTCCCTCAAATTGGAAGAGAGAAGTCTCTCCTGAGGACTCCAGGTACCTTGTACTGGATAGTCCTCCAGATGGGCTCCCCAACCTAGAAGGGAGGCGCCTGTGGTCAACGTAATCCAACGCAGTTGGATCAAGGACCTCCCATCTGTTAGGTTCCTCCACCACCTGAGTGAAGAACGGGCTTTTACAGACAGGGAGTGCATCAGATCCAAGTCCTTTGGCTTGCGACTCCATACGGTTAACACTTCTTCCTGAAGCGGGAGTAGATGCCATAGGGCCCATGGAACTGCCTCTGCAGATGCTGACATGTGACCTAACATCCTCATGAGAACCCTGATAGACACCCGTCTGGGTGGAAGTAGAAACTCAGCTGCTTTTATTACTCTGTATTTCCTCTGTGGTGAGAGATCACAAACCCTAGGAATGTTCTCGTGGTGAATGGGATCAACTGTGACTTGTCCCAGTTTATAAGCCAACCTAGAGTCTGCAGAGTGTGGAGAGCTTGCTGGAGGTGAGTCTGCAAGACGACTGCGGAGGCGGCTTTTAGCAGCCAGTCATCTAAATAGGGGACGACTTCTAACCCTCGAAGCCTTAAATGCGCTACAACAGGAGCCGCCACGTTTGTAAAGGTGTGCGGGGCAGAGGAGATGCCGAAGGGCAACACAGCAAATTGGTAGTGCTTCACCACACCGCCTATGGTCACCGCAACTCTGAGGTATTTTTTGTGCGTTGGATGGATGGGAACATGAAGGTAAGCATCCTTTAGATCTATCGTCACCATCATATCTCCTGGGTTCAGGATGTTTAGAACTGAACTAATGATTTCCATCCGGAAACGCTTTTTTCTGATAAAATAGTTTAAATAGCGTAGGTCGATCATCATACGCCAATCCCCTGATGGCTTTGGGACCAGAAATATGGGAGAATAGACTCCCCGACCTTGTTCGCGCGGAGGAAGTTCCTCCAGTGCCCCCTTTTGTACGTACTGTCGTACTGATTCTTCCAGGATTAACTGCCTGGTGGGAGTCAAAACCCTCGTCAGGATAATCCTCTCCTGAGGTAGGGAAATGAAGTCGATCTTGTACCCTGATGTTATGACCTCTAACACCCATGGGTCTGGAATTTTTTGATTCCAAAAGACTCGAAATAAACTTAAACGACCTCCAACTGGAGGAATTAACTGAGGGTTTGGGGCTGGAACAGCGGGTGGGGACGGAGGGCCGTCGGGCTGCTGAGAGTCATGGTTCAGCCCTGCGGTTTCCACGACCGCGGCCTCTACCTCTTTTGTTTCCTTCAGGACGCCTCTGGGTCCTGTCTCCCCTCTGGAACCTTGCTGGTCTACCTCTTCCTCGACCCCGAAAGGACTGTTGAGGAAGGGACTTCCCTTTTTTATCAGCGAGGTCCTCCATTAAGCGATCCAGCTCAGAACCGAATAGTCTACCCGGCTCATAGGGAAGGGAGCAGAGGTTGAATTTCGACGTGTTGTCTGCTGCCCATGGCTTCAGCCACAAGGGGCATCTACTGGCCGAGGAAAGTGCCATAGATTTGGCAGCTAACTTTAGCTGCTGCTGGGATGCATCAGTCAAAAAATCTATCCCTAACAAAAGCGTCTTGAACTGGTCCAGTAGATCATCTCTGGCAACCCCAGAATCCAGCTCAGACTGAATTCTAAGAGTGCGGGTGCACTCTGGCAGTCTTCCTCCTGTAGGGGAAACATTAACTTAAATCTTTTGGTCAGGACCGGACCTTTTTCCGGGTGTTTCCATTCCAAAGCCATCATTTTTTTCAAAGAATCGTCTACTTTGAAGGCCCTTGGCCCCCTAGAGGTGGATTGTGGAGCTTCCCCATGCTCAACATCCTGGTCCCTTGGCCCGATGGAGCGAAGTAACCTCTGAGTTTTTTCGGCCGGGAAGAAAAATGGCGCGTCCTCATCATCAGAGGAAGAATTCTCTTCTAAGGAGACGACTTCTTCTAACATGTGGACTGGCCCCGGAGAGGCCTCTCTAGGTCTCCTCTTCGAAACCGCGCCTTTTATCTGCACGACGGAGGTGTCCATGAATTCTTTTATCCAGGGGAACATCTCCACCATAGTAGGTTCTGGCTTCGCAGGTCTGGGTCGGCAACCTGGACAGCGGTGGAACTCATATCCATTAGGCAAGGGGGTGCTACAATTAGAACAAACCAGATGTCTCTGCTTGTGCGCAGACTTCCCTAGAAATATGTCACGGCCACGGTTATGGCCGTGACTCCTTGGGAGCCGCATACAGTTGCCCACGGTTTGGGTTGTTGTTTCAACCGCAGCTTGAGGCATGATGTTGTTTGCCTCAAGTGCGGTTGCCGCGGACAACAGGTATGTGTGCGGTTCCCTTGGAGTTTGTGTGCGTGTATGTATGCACTATTGTTTGTCTGTGTGCACTCTGTGTATTGTGTGGTGTGCACTGACACCTTTCTGGCACTGTGGTTGCCCGTGGCAACGTTTGGTGATGTGTACATGTGGTGGCAGTGTCCCGGCCTTTGGGCTGACTCCCAGGACACGGTTGCCACCCATGTCGTTGCCATCGGCAACAGCCACAGTGTGTTCTAGTGTTGGACACTTTCTCTTTATGTTGGTGTTTCCCTTCCCTGGTGCTGGAAGGGTTAACTCCCTTCCCAGTGTGTGTGAGTCACTGGGTGTGTCTGACCGTGGGTGTGGCCTCTTAGGCCTATAAAGCCTCTCATTTTGGCATGGCTCAGTAGGTTGCTTCAGTCATGCTTTGCTGTAGCAGCCTCCTGTGATTTCCATCTTCTTGTAAGGGCCACCCTTCCGGTCATACTGTCACGGCTGAGGATAGGGAAAATCCTCAGCCGTGCGATGCCAGAAGATGTCCGGTCGCTACTCGGCCAGGGCAACAGAATTAGGGAGCAGGTCACCTCCTAATGCGTCCCTAACACTGACCCTGTCTCCTGTCCGTATGAGCCGACCCTGATAGTAGGAGGGCTCATACTCTGGAACCTAATAGTCCCTACAAGCCCTCAGGAAGGCCCTGAACTAAGGAGCAGGGTAAGACGACCTGTTCCTCCTCGGCACGGAGGAACAGGAGTCTCACTGGCCAAGCAGCATAAAGATGGGGAACATAAACAGATCTATGGACATGACAGGTGAACCCAACAGTTCCACACTGACCTGCCACAGCCTTGCTGACTGGAACCCGTGCTACAGAAACATAAGACAAACAGCACACACATAAGAACACTCAGGAACCAGGACATCCATAGCTGCACTAAAAACCAAAGACATAGGACATCAACAAAACATCAAGGTTATGGATTTTATGACTGGAAGGGTGGCCCTTACAAGAAGATGGAAATCACAGGAGGCTGCTAAAGTAAAGCATGACTGAAGAAACCTACTGAGCCATGCCAAAGTGAGAGGCTTTATAGGCCTAAGAGGCCACACCCACGGTCAGACACACCCAGTGACTCACACACACTGGGAAGGGAGTTAACCCTTCCAGCACCAGGGAAGGGAAACACCAACATAAAGAGAAAGTGTCCAACACTAGAACACACTGTGGCTGTTGCCGATGGCAACGACATGGGTGGCAACCGTGTCCTGGGAGTCAGCCCAAAGGCCGGGACACTGCCACCACATGTACACATCACCAAACGTTGCCACGGGCAACCACAGTGCCAGAAAGGTGTCAGTGCACACCACACAATACACAGAGTGCACACAGACAAACAATAGTGCATACATACACGCACACAAACTCCAAGGGAACCGCACACATACCTGTTGTCCGCGGCAACCACACTTGAAGCAAACAACATCATGCCTCAAGCTGCGGTTGAAACAACAACCCAAACCGCGGGCAACTGTATGCGGCTCCCAAGGAGTCACGGCCATAACCGTGGCCGTGACAAAATAGTAATAATAATACAGTTAATATAGGTGTATTTTACCTTACCTTAGGAAAAAATTGACCTCCACCTTACCAAGAGAGGGCATAGAGGGATCTGGATTGGTCGACATGCTGGAGACACAGAAGACACCACTCAAAGCACAGGTCAGTTGCATACAAAACTGAATGCAACTCTGAGCTCTAGCACCTGGAGGTTTAAATAGGGAGGTAGGCCATGCCCCCTGCCTGTTCCGCCCCCCACTCCCGCGCCCTCCGCACCAGCCCTTGGAGGTACTAATAACCTGTTTGATTTCAATCAAACTAAGGGAACCTGCATGCACTACTGAGGGAAAGAGCCCCAGTGGAGTCAGCCTTCTTGTTTTATTTTTTTTCGGAGCGCACGATCGGCGTCCGAAACCGGAAGTGATCCATGACGCACTTCCGGTTTTACGAGTATGGCAGAGAGATGCAGTGTACGCATGCAGCACTAGCCTGCGGCGCTGACGACAGTGCAGGGTAAGGCTATGAGCATCGGAGGGGGAAGGAAAAAAAGGGGGGGGGGAAAGGGGAGAGAAAAGATCTCTAAAGCGGACCCTCATCATATCCCGGCCGGATCCAACGTCTGCAGCAGCAGGCAGCGGACCTATAAAAACAAACAAAAATGTAAAACACATTAACATACTCAACCCTACCAGGGAAGAAACTCCTAAAGGAGTTTAGCCTGTCCATTTCCAGGCTAAGAAAAAAGACAGAAAAAAGCAACCCTGTCCAGGTAGGGGGCGGGTTATATAGGGGTGGCATCAATTAATTAATTAATGATACTTGGCAGAGATTTTTTGTTCAATAAAAATTCCGCCTGTCCTGACCAGCTTCACAGGGGCAAATCCCCACTTGTGCTGCTGGTTAGGACGAAAGGTAAACCAGTATTACAGCTCTATTGTTCTCATGATAGGCCACAATAAAGATGCCCACAGAAGAGCACTATTGTGTGAAGGTTTAATTGAGTTATTCGCCCCCTTCCTTCTCCGGCTGCAGTGATGGTCTGACTGAAAAGTTAAGCAAGACTATTTGCTGTGCTAAAAGTCTAAACTAAGAGGAAGTTAAAGAGCCAGGAAAGAAGGTAGAAAACATGGTGTGACATAAAAGTATATCCAAAAACCTATCCACCAATTTTTTGGAGAAGAAAAATGACATATTAACTAGTGTTGATCGAGCACCAAAGTGCTTGGGTTCTCTGGTGCTCAAGTATAACACTTTTGGATGCTCGGGTGCTCTACAGAGCACCAGAGCACAATGGAAGTAAGTGGGAGAACCAGAGCATTAAACCAGGCACCCCCTGCTCTGAAGTCTGGTTCATAGGAAAAGGTCAGCAATTGATGGAAACACCACTGAAATGGTTCGGGAACAGCATGGGGAGGATGTCTGGATGCATCTTGGACTCCCAGGTCGCTGCTGGGAACGATTGTTGTCCAAGTAGTACGCCACTTTTACAGACTGACAATAAAACGCACAAAACCGAAGATAAAATCGATTTTAGAGGAAAAATTGTTAGGAAACATTATTTCCTGTATATTTACTTGTATATAAAGTGCAAGTGCTGCCAAAAATGACAAGTAAAGGGCACTCTGGAACAACCTGTATATCACATAAAGGAGGGCCCTATTCACATTGTGGTACAATTGTTCAGGTACTGAGACTCTTACACTCATAAAGCTTATACACTAAGTGAAAGGGCTGCCAGATATTACAAGGAACTGGCACTCCAATACACCCTTTATTACACATAAAGAAGGGCATCATACACACCCTTAAAAAATTATGATTGATGGCCTGCTGGTGACCCTCAAAAACATTAGGAGCAAGGGCCTACTGCTGATCTGACCATCTAAAACATTAGGGGAGAGGGTCTGCTGCTGAGCTGACCCTCTAAAACATTAGGGGCGAGGACCTGCTGCTGATCTGACAATCTAAAACATTAGGGGTGAGCGTCTGCTGCTGAGCTGACTCTCTAAAACATTAGGGGCGAGAGCCTGCTGCTGATCTGACCAACTAAAACATTAGGGGTGAGAGCCTGCTGCTGCTCTGACCAACTAAAATATTATGGGCGAGGGCCTGCTGGTGACCCTCTAAAACATTAGAGGTGAGGGTCTGCTGCTGAGCTGACCCTCTAAAAGATTAGGAGCAAGGGCAGCCTAATAAGCATGTTGATATGATGGAGGAGGAGGACAAGAAAAGGAAGTTTAACCCATATACCCTTTTTTGTGGTGGAAGGGATGCATGGGAATACAGTGTATTTAACACACCATAAATGCCACATTTAAAGTGCCTTTATGTTCAGGCACTTTCCTCTGGTGGAGTAGAGAAGTTAGGGGAAATCCAGGCCTTGTTCATTTTGATAAGAGTCAACCTGTCAACATTTTCAGTTGACAGGCGGATGCGCTTATCAGTTATTATGCCCCCAGCAGCAATAAATACCCGCTCTGACAAAACTCTGGCGGCAGGGCAGGCCAGCACCTTCAAGGCATAGAGCGCCAGTTCGTGCCATGTGTCCATCTTGGACACCCAATAGTTGTAAGGCACAGAGGGATCACTGAGGACGCTGACATGGTCTGCTACGTACAAACCGGATTCCCAAAAAGTTGGGACACTAAACAAATTGTGAATAAAAACTGAATGCAATGATGTGGAGATGGCAAATGTCAATATTTTATTTGTAATAGAACGTAGATGACAGATCAAACGTTTAATCCGAGTAAATGTATCATTTTAAAGGAAAAATACGTTGATTCAAATTTTCACGGTGTCAACAAATCCCCAAAAAGTTGGGACAAGTAGCAATAAGAGGCTGTAAAAAGTAAATTTGAGCATAACGAAGAGCTGGAAGACCAATTAACACTAATTAGGTCAATTGGCAACATGAATAGGTATAAAAAGACCTTCTCAGAGTGGCAGTGTCTCTCAGAAGCCAAGATGGGTAGAGGATCACCAATTCCCACAATGTTGCGCAGAAAGATAGTGGAGCAATATCAGAAAGGTGTTACCCAGCGAAAAATTGCAAAGACTTTGCATCTATCATCATCAACTGTGCATAACATCATCCGAAGATTTAGAGAATCTGGAACAATCTCTGTGCGTAAGGGTCGAGGCCGTAAAACCATACTGGATGCCCGTGATCTCCGGGCTCCTTAAACGACACTGCACCACAAACAGGAATGCTACTGTAAAGGAAATCACAGAATGGGCTCAGGAATACTTCCAGAAACCATTGTCAATTAACACAATCCACCGTGCCATCCGCCGTTGCCAGCTGAAACTGTACAGTGCAAAGAAGAAGCCATTTCTAAGCAAGATCCACAAGCTCAGGCGTTTTCACTGGGCCAGGGATCATTTGAAATGGAGTGTGGCAAAATGGAAGACTGTTCTGTGGTCAGACGAGTCCCGATTCAAAGTTCATTTTGGAAATCTGGGACGCCATGTCATCCGGACCAAAGAGGACAAGGACAACCCAAGTTGTTATCAACGCTCAGTTCAGAAGCCTGCATCTCTGATGGTATGGGGTTGCATGAGTGCGTGTGGCATGGGCAGCTTGCATGTCTAGAAAGGCACCATCAATGCAGAAAAATATATTCAGGTTCTAGAACAACATATGCTCCCATCCAGACGTCATCTCTTTCCGGGAAGACCCTGCATTTTTCAACAAGATAATGCCAGACCACATTCTGCATCAATCACAACATCATGGCTGCGTAGGAGAAGGATCCGGGTACTGAAATGGCCAGTCTGCAGTCCAGATCTTTCACCTATAGAGAACATTTGGCGCATCATAAAGAGGAAGGTGCAACAAAGAAGGCCCAAGACGATTGAACAGTTAGAGGCCTGTATTAGACAAGAATGGGAGAGCATTCCTATTTCTAAACTTGAGAAACTGGTCTCCTCGGTCCCCAGACGTCTGTTGAGTGTTGTAAGAAGAAGGGGAGATGCCACACAGTGGTGAAAATGGCCTTGTCCCAACTTTTTGGGGATTTGTTGACACCATGAAATTCTGATTCAACATATTTTTCCCTTAAAATGGTACATTTTCTCAGTTTAAACTTTTGTTCCGTGATTTATGTTCTATTCTGAATAAAATATTAGAAGTTGGCACCTCCACATCATTGCATTCAGTTTTTATTCACGATTTGTATAGTGTCCCAACTTTTTTGGAATCCGGTTTGTACTCCTTCACCATCTTCCAAAACGTTTCCCTCCTTGTGACACTAGGCCGTGCATCAGGGTGAGGGTGGTGGGGTGTCATGAAACTGTCCCAGGCCTTGGAGAGTATTGCCCTGCCTCTGTTGGAACTGCTGTGTGTTCCCCTCATCTCCCCTCCTTGGTTGCCCAAGGAACTCTGCCGCCGAGGTTGTCAGCTCGATATTTTTGAGGAATTTTTACACAAGGACCTTCTGGTATTGCACCATTCTGCTAGTCCTCTCCACCACAGGACTGAGAGATGAGAAGTTCTCTTTGTAGAGGGGTGAACAACCAGTAATCGGTGTTGGCCAAAATGCGTATAATGCGAGGGTCATGGGAAAGGCAGCATAACATAAAGTCAGCCATGTGTGCCAGAGTCCCAACAGACAAGACTTCGCTGTCCTCATCAGGAGGATGACTCTCAATCTCCTCATCTTCTTCCTCCTCTTTGGTCCGTCCACGCTGAACAGATGGAATAAACCTGCTATGGGTACTACCCTCTGGAGCGGAGGCAACCGTCTCTTGTTCCTCCTCCTCCTCCTCCTCCTCATCATCCAATTCGTGCTGAGAAGAAGAACTGAGGGTGGTCTGGCTATCACTCTGTGTACTGTCTTCCCCCCATTTTAACCTATTCAACATGCAAAGCGTCCTCCTTTATTGTGAGCAGCGAGCGTTTCAGTAGACACAGAAGTGGGATGGTTACGCTTAAAATAGCAGCATCACAGCTCACCATCTGTGTTGATTCCTCAAAGTTGTGTAAAACCTCACAGAGGTCAGACATCCATGCCCACTTTTCACTTGTGAAGAGCGGAAGCTGACTGGAAAGGCGACGACCATGTTGCAGCTGGTATTCCACTACTGCCCTCTGCTGCTCACAAAGCCTGGCCAACATGTAGAACGTGGAGCTCACATCGCACAACGGTTGCCAGACCAGTGGCAGCTGTAGATGACTTTTGGAAATGGACACACACGTGCCGCACCTTCACCAGTAGCTCAGGCAAATTGGGGTAGGTTTTGAGAAACCACTGAACCACTAAGTTGAAAACGTGTGCTAGGCATGGTATGTGTGTGAGCTTGCCGAGCTCCAAAGCCACCACCAAGTTATGGCTATTATCAGACACTAACATGCCTGGTTGTAGGTTGAGTGGCAAGAGCCACAGCTCAGTCTGGTCCCTTATACCCTGCCACAGCTCTGCGGTGGTGTGCTGTTTGTCACCTAAGCAAATTTGTTTCAGCACAGTCTGTTGACGCTTCTCCACTGCATTGCTACACTGCTTCCAGCTACTGACTGATGGCTGACTGGTACTGCAAGATGAGAATTCAGAGGTGGAAGTGAAGGAGGAGGTGGAGGAGGAGAAGGGGGGGGGTTGCAGCCACTAATGTAGGTGGTGGCGTAAATCCTTATGGAAGTAGGGCCCTAAATACTTGTTGGTAGCACCTGTGACATCCCAGGGTATGACTTGTTCCCGGCCTCCACAATGGCCTGTGGGTGGATGGCTGAGTATTTGTGCTTCATTCAAAGGCCTGGGGTATGGACATCTGTATGCTGTGCTGGGACACAGAAGTGGATGTGATAGCTGGTGGTGCTTGCGAAGGTCCAGGTGCAGGGTGAGAGACATCCGGGCCAGTGTCTTGAACAGGGAATTGGCCAGCATGTAACACAGGGGAAAAGGAGGCAGTGGTGTGACGCGCGGACACTGATTGTGGACTCAGGCATTTGGCCCACCTATTAGGGTGCTTTGATGTCATGTTGCGGATCATGCTGGTGGTGGTGAGGTTGCTAGTGTTCATGCCCCTGCTCATTTTGGTATGGCACAGGTTGCAAATGACAATTATTTTATCGTCCACACCTTCCTCAAAAAAGCGCCAGACTGCGGAACACCTATCCCTTGGCAATGGAGTGCTCCAGGGAACAGTTGCGGGCCTTTTGGTGTGGCCCGCATTCCCCCTTTTGCCACCCCACTGCCTCTTCCAGCCTGTTGCGGTGCTGCAGATCCCTCCCCCTCCGTACTGCTGTCCTTGCTCAGCTTGCCACCTTCCCAGGTTGGGTCAGTTATTTCAACGTTGACCATCTCCTCTTCCACTTCCTGACTCTGGTCATCCTCCTGACTTGTTGACCTAACAAGAACCTCACTTATTGACAACTGTGTCTCATCCTCATGATCAACCTCTAGAGACACTAATTGCCATTGAGTTATTGGCAACTGTGTCTCATCATCATCATCCACCTCGTGAAACACTAATTGCCATTCCCCACCGTCATCTTCTTCTGACTGTGGATGCTTAAGAGTTTGGGAATCAGTGCACAAGATCTCCTCATGTCCCTCTTCAAGCGGGCTTGGCGAGTGGCCCAAATCAAGGAATGGCGATTAAAAGAACTCCTTGAAAGATCCGAGTGTGGGATCACTTGTTTGCCAGGACTCTCCATGGTGGGAGGAAGGAGGATCAGGGTGAGGATTCTGTTGACCAGACTGTTGGCTACTTAGACTGGACTTTGTGGAAGATAGGGTGGTGCTTAACCGACTGGAAGCATTATCTGCTGCCAGTGCAGTTTCTAGGTAAAATTTCTCTCAGGGCGAGTGTCAAAAAAACTCCCCCCCCCCGTAACAGACAGGCAGGCAGTGCTGACCTCACTCACTGTACGTCACGCAGTGCGTGAGGTACAGTGAGTGAGCGCCGCCGCCCGCACTGCCTGCCTGTGGGGGGACATTATTTTTAATAAGGATCACTATGGACATTATTTAGAATGGAGGCTGCTGTGGATGTCATTATAACTGTATAATGTCTGATAGGCCTAGTCCTGAGTTATATTACCCTGCCCTGTATAATAATGTACCCTGATACCCCTTAGTTATATTACTCCAGCGGGGTAATATAACTTAAGGCTACTTTCACACTAGCGTTCGTCGGTCCGCTCGTGAGCTCCGTTTGAAGGGGCTCACGAGTGGACCCGAACGCAGCCGTCCAGCCCTGATGCAGTCTGAATGGAGCGGATCCGCTCAGAATGCATCAGTCTGGCGGCGTTCAGCCTCCGCTCCGCTCGCCTCCGCACGGACAGGCGGACAGCTGAACGCTGCTTGCAGCGTTCGGGTGACCGCCTGGCCGTGCGGATCCGTTCAGACTTACAATGTAAGTCAATGGGAACGGATCCGCTTGAAGATGTCACCAATTGACTCAATCTTCAAGCGGATCCGTCCCCCATTGACTTTACATTGAAAGTCTGAACGGATCCGCGCAGGCTACTTGCGCACTTGCGAATTTTTTTAAAGTTATTAATGCAGACGGATCCGTACTGAACGGAGCCTCCGTCTGCATTAATATGAGCGGATCCGTTCAGAACGGATCCGCCCGAACGCTAGTGTGAAAGTAGCCTTAGGGGTATCAGGGATGGGTACATTATTATACTGGGCATGGGCAGGGTAATATAACTCAGCTCAGGACTAGGCCTATCAGACATTATACAGTTATAATGAGTAATGACACCCACAGCAGCCTCCATTCTAAATAATGTCCATAGTGATCCTTATTAAACTTAATGTCCCCCACAGTGACAGTGGCCCCCATTTTCATGTCTCCCACAGTGGCCCCCCCCCATTGTAATTAATTCCCCCCATTGTAATTAATGCCCCCCCCCCATTGTAATAACCCCCATCCCCCCATTGTAATTAATGCCCCCCCCAGACCATCACTCGCCTCACAGCAGGCATCAGCACTGCTCAGGGGCTCAGGGCGGGCGGTAACAGGCAGGCAGTGCGGCGCTCACTCAGTCACTGTATGTCACGCGCCTGCGCCGCCTAGTGGGAGGAGCAGGCGCGTGACGTCAGTAAGTCTGACTAGGGCCGGTGCAAGGATTTTTGCCGCCCTAGGCAAGATAAAAATTGGCCCCCCCGCCCCCCCCCCCCCTTATCAGATCCGGAATTGCGGACCCGGATCCGCAATTCCGAACCTGAAAAAAAATAGTACATGTCCTATTCTTGTCCCCAATAACGGACAAGAATAGGCATATTCTCTTAGTGCCGGCAATGTGCGGTCCGCAAAATGTAGTATTAATAACTAAACAATTAAATAATACACATATTGCATTGTCTACTTACCACCAGGACAATTAGATGATCTGGTCTCTGGCTGCAGTCTGGCTCTGCGGACTCCCTTGTCACTCTCTTCCCCCCCCCCTCCCTTGTCACTCTCTTCTCCCCCCCCCCCTTGTCACTCTCTTCTCCCCCCCCCCTCCCTTGTCACTCTCTTCTCCCCCCCCTCCCTTGTCACTCTCTTCTCCCCCCCTCCCTTGTCACTCTCTTCTCCCCCCCTCCCTTGTCACTCTCTTCTCCCCCCCTCCCTTGTCACTCTCATTCTACTACTCCCCCCCCTCCCTTGTCACTCTCATTCTACTACTCCCCCCCCTCTTGTCACTCTCATTCTACTACTCCCCCCCCTCCCTTGTCACTAGTCTCATTCTACTCCCCCCCCTCCCTTGTCACTAGTCTCATTCTACTCCCCCCCTCCCTTGTCACTAGTCTCATTCTACTCCCCCCCCCTCCCTTGTCACTAGTCTCATTCTACTCCCCCCCCTCCCCCTCCCTTGTCACTAGTCTCATTCTACTCCCCCCCCTCCCCCTCCCTTGTCACTAGTCTCATTCTACTCCCCCCCCCCCTCCCCCTCCCTTGTCACTAGTCTCTAGTCTCATTCTACTCCCCCCCCTCCTCCTCTCATTTCCTCCCCCTTGTCACCTCTAATGTAGCGTGGCCGAGCTCTGTTCGCTCCGCGGTACAGGAGCTTTTGTTTCCTGTACCCGGCTGACAGGAAGTGCTCACTTAGTGTGCACTTCCTTTCAGTCCGGCCGGGTACAAGAAACAAATGCTCCTGTACCCCGGGCCGGACCGAACAGAGCTCGGCCACGCTACACTAATAACTCAGCAGTCTGCAGCGCAGGCAGGCTGCGCAGCACTGAGCCGGCCGCTCAGGAGGCTCAGCATGAGGGGCGCCGCCGGCCGGCCGCCCGATCATTTACCTTCATAACGATTTTCTTTTTTTCTTTTTTTTTTTTACCTCAACGGGCGCCCTGCTGCTGACAGCGCCCCGGGCGGCCGCCCGTCCCGCCCGCCCCTAGAAACGGCCCTGTCTGCTGCAATCCAACCGACCACCTGGTCGCACTGGTGTGACTTTGAGAGTGGTGTCCTGCACCGCCCTGCAAACTGTAACATGAAGCTAGGTATTGTGGATGAGTGTGTTTCCCCGTCCCTTACTGCTCCCCTTGAGCATATTAAATGGTATATATGCTTGCAAGTATGTCACACGTACAGTAGTGCAGGTTTTGTAAGTGTATGCGCAAATAAATTTCACTGAATGTCACAGATATTTAGGATGCGCAAACGTTATACAGGAGATGTAGCGCAGGTAATATCGCTGTCAGCAGTGGCCAAACAATTGTGCTAAATGTCACAGATATTTAGGCTGCTCAGGTTGCGCTAATAATATATATTGCAGCCAGATAAAACAATAGTCCTTAAAAGGACTTTTGGGTCTCTAACACCTTTCAACATTAAACCCGGCCTAAAAAAAAAAAACTATTCCTATCCCTACACTATCTATCCCTTCTACTGCAGCTTGCGGTGATTAAGACTGAGCCGAACCACGTGTCATCAGGTGCTATATAGCACCCGATGACGCGTTCCGGCCAGCCAATCACTGTAATGCCAGTAACCAACATGGCTATGGCATTACAGTGAGTGCCAGTACTTCTCTGTACGTTTATTGGCTGCGCAGCCAACAAACGTGCTGGGAGGAGACTCGAGCATCTCGCTCGAGCACATGCAGTGTCCGGCCGAACACCGTGATGTGCCGAGCATTGCGATGCTCGAGTCAAAATGGTGTTCAGCCGAGCATGCTCGCCCAAAACTAATATTAACATATAGACTGTTAAAATATGATGAAAAATGCATGTGTCCCTTTAAAGAGGAATTCTCAGGCTCAAGCAGCTCCTGAAGTTGTGTATGCTTTCATGTAAAAATGATTTTATGTATTTTATCTAACAATATACTGACTGGAAAAGCCATGATGCCCATGAACCTGTTGCATTATGGCTTTGCCAGTGTATGTTATCTGCGTTTCCATTTCTAGAATGAACTAGTTTAGAAGAGATTTACAGAAGAAATAAATTAAAGCCTTTGTGTTCTTCCCGGTACATCTTGTCACCTACTGGTAGTTAAGGCTTGTTTTATAGAGAGGAAAGCACTCAGAATAAATAAATATGCAACGTTTTATTGGAAATAGAAAAGCCAAAGAATATGAAGAAACAATGATTGGTGATAATATGCATCATATAATGTCCATTATGACTGTAGCAGGGTGGGAAATAGGCTGTAAAATACTTTGTAGAGGCAGGCAAGGCATATCAACTTTTAACATTACCCTGAATACTGCTCACATAATAATAAAAAAATGAATAACATAGAGACACCTACACAATGTGACATTTACAGTATATTTTCACATTTCGTTTTGGTAGTCACATGTAGTATTAGGGGTGGATTGGCCATAGACCTCACAGGGAAATTTCCCGGTGGGCTGATGCCCAGGGGGCCGCCCAAGCCCCTATCTCTGCCACTGGCTGGGTACATAATAAGCTAGCAGTGGTAATTAACTCTCTGAGAATCAGGCACTCATGTACCCGGCCAGTGACTGCACATGCTCTCCTGAATTCAACTGCTGTGGCCGCATCTCACTGCAAGCCCCCTGCTTAATCAGAGACAACTGGAAGAGGAGGAGAGAGAATAGCCTCTATTGATGGCCACCACAAAGGGGCAGGTTTTGGGGCAATATATTGTGGTGCACTGTGGTATGTGGTATTTTGCGCCATGGTATTGCTGACCCCTCTACTATTGTTGCCCCGCCTCCTGTCGATATGTCAATATGGGGCCACTTTTAGGTATTTTTTTCCAAGGCCACTTTAGGTTACCAATCTGTCCCTGTGTAGTATATTTGATGCATGTGAAGAGACTTTTCACTATTAGGATTTCAGGAGTAAAAACCTAAAAATTTGAAACGTTCAATATACCTTTTAGGAGTGAATCAAGAGTGGCACTATTACAGGAAAATAAGCAGACCCTATTTTATAATCCTGAACAACCTCATTACATTTACATGTATCGACTAAACGCAAAGTAGGAAAGTTGTATGTTTGTACTCACATTTTGCTCTATTGGTGCTCTATTTGCTCTAAGGCCTCATGCACACGACTCTAGTTTCGGTCCGAATCTGACTATTTAAATGGGGCCGCAAATGATGCGGACAGCACACCGCATCCATATGTCTGTTCCGTGGCCCTGCAAAAAAAAGTAGAAGATGTCCTATTCTCAAAAGGTTTTACCAAAAATACATGTTCTATTGAATGATCTTTTTTTTTACAGTCAGTACACAGGAGAAACAAATTATTAAAGGGCATCTGTCAGCAGTTTTGTGTCTATGAAACTGGCTGACCTGTTGCATCTGCATCTGTGTAGGTCCCATATTCATACATGCAAATGAGCCTCTAGGAGCAATGGAGATGTTGCCCTCACACTAAGAGGCTCTGCTCTCTCTGCAACTGGCACACCCTCTGCACTTTGGCAGGGACAGGTGTGATGATGTTTACACTGCCTGGTCCTGTCAATCAAAGTGCAGAGGGCGCAGTTGCAGAGAGAGTGGAGCACTAGGAGTAACGGCAACACCCCCATTGCTCTTAGAGGCTCATTTGCATACATTAAAACATAATTTTTCTCAGCAGTGCGGGCACATATGAACATGGGACCAACACAGATGTCTTCAGCTGCCAAGTGCACATGTAACAGGTCAGCCAGTGTCATAGGTACAAATCTGCTGACAGATGCGCTTTAAGAATATCATTCACCCCATATGTTTACTAGGTCATCTTAAGTTATGATCCCAGTGTTGAGCAGCAGTCTCTAAATTTTGAAAAATATCCAGAGGAACACTAGTCGTGTGTATCATTTTATATGCGAAGAAACAGACTGTAATTAACAACTCAGGGGTCTTGCAAATGGCGGAGCTATGTCACACAGCCGATGGTGGCACACAGAGTCCCAGTGCCATATGTTGCCTCGGTGTGCCCCTGCATTATAGAGATATTCTTCCCTATAAGCAATGCTTTTAGAGGAAAATACATCCATAAAAAAGGTGCTACAGGCAATGTGTGAATTGAAGATATTCTATAGAATGCATAGTATTATAGTATAGAATAACGTTATTTCCTTCTTACCAAGGGATTTTATAAAACGACTAGATATTCTTTCTATAGAATGTCAATTTTTCTTTTACAATGTATATAATAATATGTACTTATGAAATAACGGCTCACCCACTGGTTCTGGCTGAACAGGTGCTCTGTCTATAAGACTTCACCCTGTCGCAGTGTAATACATTCTTATGTAAAAAAGTAGAAGGCACACTTCATCTGAAATGACCCAGAGACCAATTACGTATCCAAACTATTTATTAATACATATATTAAAATCTAGATATAAATTAATAAGCAGATATAGAGTAAAGTGAAAAGTCAAAACCCCTTAAAAACTAAAATAATAAAATAAAATAATAAGAATGTATAAAAGTTGTACCTCACTCTTATAACTACTTGGAAGTGCATCAAATAACCACCTATACATGAATAAGGCTGGAGCAATTTATATGTTTATATAATGGAAAGTGCCTCACAACCGCCTACATCCAGTCAATTTAATATATAGTCACCTATTATAATAGAAGTACAGAATTTATACATAGTCACCTATTATCTAGAAGTAAAGAATATTATAACTACCATGGATGTAGACGGTCAATGCGATAATGTTTTAATGCTTTATTACTAATGGACATTGTACTGTACCAGTGAAGGAGTGAGGTACAACTTTTATACATTTTTATTATTTTATTTTATTATTTTAGTTTTTAGGGTGTTTTGACTTTTTACTTTACTCTATATCTACTTATTGCTTTATATCTATATTTTAATATATGTATTAATAAATTGTTTGGATACGTAATTGGTCTCTGGGTCATTTCAGATGAAGTGTGCCTTCTACTTTTTTACATAAGTATATAATGATATGGTTATGGTTAGGGTTAACCCCAATAATAAAAAAGTTGGAGTTAGCATTATTTGGAAAAATATAAAATAATAGGGTTATGGTTAGGGTTAACCCTAAAAATAGGATAAGGGTTAGGCTTAGAGTTAATAATAATAGAGTTATGGTTATTCAGGGAATCTGTCATCACATAGCTCACTATGAAGCCATCTTACATGCCAGATACACCCTTCTCAAAACATTATAATGGTGTTGGCCCTGTTTCCATTGGTGGCTCCATTGTGGAGAAATTAGGATTTTAATTTTTGTGCTAATTACCCCCGGAGTGCAACAAGGGCGGTGCCATTGCACCTTGCTGCACCCAAGGCTCCACTTCTATTCCTTCCTGGATGTGTCCCCCCCCCCACTTTAAATTCTCCCTATCTCTCACTCAGTTTATTTTATGGTGCAGACGCAGTACAGTACAGAAGCTCACCAGCCGATGGATTCTGCACTGCGCCTGCACCAAACAAATTGCAAATTGCAAGACTTTGGGAGACTTCAGGGCCTGGTGTAAGTACATCTTCACTGCCTGGCCATGTCAGTCAAAGTAGTGGGGGGGTGGCCTGGAAGGTAAAGGAACGGCGTCTCAGGTGCCTTTGAATAAATTTTGATGTACAATAAACAGAGGTACACCATGACCCAATAGCTTTCTGTGAGTGGCCGCTTAGGCCCTAATATGACAGTGTGCATGAACCCAAAAGGCACATTTCCGCAACAGAAATTTCATGCAGATTTCACCATGTATTCCACTCAGAGATCTGCACAAAATCTCGGTCCCATGCAGAGTTTAAATATTCTTCTCTGTCAACTTTCAATTGAGAGTAAAGGGGTTTTCCGAGGTTTTACTAAGGATAGGTCATCAGTATCTGATTAGTGGGGGACCGAAACCCAGGACCCCTGCCGAAAAGCTGTTTGAGAAGACACCGGTGCTCCTGTGAGTATTGTGGCCTTTTCTCAGCTTTTCCTAGGCCAGTGACATCACGTTCATTGATCACTTGGCCTAGGAGCAGCTTAGCCCCATTCAAGTCACTGGGACTGAGCTGTGATTCAATGTATGGCACTGTGCTTGTTAAGCTGCAAGAATGCCGTGGTACTGACAGGAGCTCCGGTGTATCCTCAAACAACTGATTGGTGGGGGTCCTAGCTGACCCCCAACGATCAGATACTGGTGACCTCCAGAGAGGTCATCAG